>NC_041382.1:646099490-646130724 GCF_002162155.2 Triticum dicoccoides
ACTCGCCTATTCCCAAGGGGTCGTGCGAACAACATGGTTAGATTACCAAAACTCATATTGATGAGAATCTCGCAATAAGGGCACACGGTCTCTATTTTGACAAGACGTGCCGATAGGAGTTGCGTGTTAAAACACGAAGCGGGAGGCCCAAAAACGGTTTGAAATAATAGCAGAGCTAAGCATGACGTTTCGCCGGAAAAAGTCGTTGATGGATATACATTATTTTAAGTATTATGCTTTTATGGTTGGAGAGTTAACTTGTTAAACAGATCCGGACATAGTTCTCGTTGATCAACTACTTTGAAGTATTTGGAGGAGGAACCCGCCTTGCAATGCCGAAGACAATCTACACACCGGACACATCGACATTGAAGCCTGGTTCAGGGGCTACTGAGGGAGTCCTGGATTAGGGGGTCCTCGGGTGTCCGGGCTATGTGACGTGGGCTGGACTGATGGGCCATGAAGATACAAGACGGAAGACTTCTCCCCTTGTCCGGATGGGACTCTCCTTTGAAGGAAATATGCCCTAGAGGCAATAATAAAGTTATTATTTATTTCCTTATTTCATGATAAATGTTTTTTATTCATGCTAGAATTGTATTAACTGGAAACTTAGTACATGTGTGAATACATAGACAAAACAAAGTGTCCCTAGTATGCCTCTACTTGACTAGTTCGTTTATCAAAGATGGTTATGTTTCCTAACCATAGACATATGTTGTCATTTGATGAACGGGATCACATCATTAGGAGAATGATGTGATGGACAAGACCCATTCGTTAGCTTAGCATTATGATCGTTACAGTTTCATTGCTACTTCTTTCTTCATAACTTATACATGTTCCTCAGACTATGAGATTATGCAACTCCCGAATACCAGAGGAACACCTTGTGTGATATCAAACATCACAACGTAACTGGGTGATTATAAAGATTCTCTACAGGTGTCTCTGATGGTGTTTCTTGAGTTGGCATAGATCGAGATTAGGATTTGTCACTCCGTGTGTCGGATAGGTATCTCTGGGCCCTCTCGGTGATGCACATCACTATAAGCCTTGCAAACAATGTGACTAATGAGTTAGTTGCGGGATGATGCATTACGTAATGAGTAAAGAGACTTGCTGATAACGAGATTGAACTAGGTATGATGATACCGACGATCGAATCTCGGTCAAGTAACATACTGATGACAAAGGGAACAACGTATGTTGTTATGCAGTTTGACCAATAAAGATCTTCGTATAATATGTAGGAGCCAATATGAGCATCCAGGTTCTGTTATTGGTTATTGACCAGAGATGAGTCTTGGTCATGTCTACATAGTTCTCGAACCCATAGGGTCCACACGCTTAACGCTCTGTGACGATTTGTATTATGAGTTATGTGATTTGATGACCAAAGTTTGTTCAGAGTCCCGGATGAGACTGGGGACATGACGAGGAGTCTCGAAATGGTCGAGACGTAAAGATCGATATATTGGAAGGCTATATTCGGACATCGGAAAGGTTCCGAGTGATTCGGGTATTTTTCGGAGTACTGGAGAGTTACGGGAATTCGTATTGGGCCTTAATGGGCCATACGGGAAAGGAGACAAAGGCCTCAAGGGTGGTCGCGCCCCTTCCCCATGGACTGCTCCGAATTGGACTAGGGAAAGGGGGCACCCCCTTCCTTCCTTCTCCTTCTCCCTTCCCTTTTTCCTATTCCATGTGGGAGGTGGAATCCTACTAGGACTAGGGAGTCCTAGTAGGACTCCACACTTTGGGCGCGCCCTATGAGGGCCGGCCTCCTCCTCCATCCATCCTTTATATGCGTGGCCAGGGGCACCCCATAGACACACAAGTTGATCGTTGATCTCTTAGCCGTGTGCGGTGCCCCCCTCCACCATAATCCACCTCGGTCATATCGTCGTAGTGCTTAGGCGAAGCCCTGCGCCGGTAGCTTCATTATCACCGTCATCACGCCATCGTGCTGATGAAGTTCTCCCTCGACACTCTGTTGGATCGTGAGTTTGTGGGACGTCATCGAGCTGAACGTGTGCAGATCGCGGAGGTGCCGTACATTCGGTACTAGGATCGGTCGATCATGAAGACGTACGACTACATCAACTACGTGGTCATAATGCTTCCGCTTTCGGTCTATGAGGGTACATGGACAACACTCTCCCCTCTCGTTGCTATGCATCACCATGATCTTGCGTGTGCATAGGAATTTTTTTGAAATTACTACGTTCCCCAACATCCTTTGCGTGGATGGCAAGCTTAGCGTGCGAATATGAAGATTCCTTTCTTTGTAAACCGACTTTGTACAACCCTATCCCCCTCCGGTGTCTATATAAACCGGAGGGTTTAGTCCGTAGAAGCAATCATAATCATACATGCTAGACATCTAGGGTTTAGCCATTACGATCTCGTGGTAGATCAACTCTTGCAACCCCTATACTCATCACAGTCAATCAAGCAGGACATAGGGTATTACCTCCATCAAGAGGGCCTGAACCTGGGTAGACACTGTGTCCTTGTCTCCTGTTACCTTCGATCCTTAGACGCACAGTTCGGAACCCCCTACCCGAGATCTGCCGGTTTTGACACCGACAATCGCGAAGAGCTCGTGAATCGTTTTCATCATCCCTTGCATATTTTAGTTCATCACGAAGCCTTTGTAGCTTGGTAGCAGTGACTAAAGAACTCTGTCAATAACACTCTCAACTGGAAGATCAATTCTCAGCTGAGTTAAGTGGTTGTGGTACCTAGACATTCTAAGTATGTGTTCATTGACAGAACTATTCTCCCCCATCTTACAACTAAAGAACTTGTTGGAGACTTCATATCTCTCAACCGGGCATTAGCTTGAAATATCAACTTCAGCTCTTGGAACATCTCATATGCTCCGTGGCATTCAAAACGCTTTTGAAGTCCTGGTTCCAAGCCGTAAAGCATGGCACACTGAATTATCGAGTAGTCATCAGATCGAGCCTGTCAGGCGTTCATAACGTCTGCATTAGCTCCTGCAGCAGGTCTGTCACCTAGCGATGCATCAAGGACATAATTCTTCTATGCAGCAATGAGGATAATCCTCAAGTTACGGACCTAGTCCGTTTAGTTGCTACCATCATCTTTCAACTTAGCGTTCTCTAGGGACGCATTAAAATTCAAGGGAACGGTAGCACGGGCCATTGATCTACAACATAGATTTGAAAAAACTTTTAGGACTAAGTTCATGATAAATTTTAGTTCAAATAATCAAATTAGTAATGAACTCTCACTTAAATCAACATCCCTCAAGTTGTCTAAGTGATACATGATCCAAATCAACTAACCCATGTCCGATCATCACGTGAGATGGGATAGTATTCAATGGTGAACATCTCCATGATGATCATATCTACTATATGACTCACGTTCGACCTTTCGGTCTCTAGTGTTCCAAGACCATTCATGTACATGCTAGGCTCGTCAAGTTTAACCCAAGTATTCTGCATGTGCAAAATTGGCTTACACCCGTTGTATTTTAACGTAGAATCTATCACACCCGATCATCATGAGGTGCTTCGAAACGACGAACTTTAGCAACGGTGCATACTTGGGGAGAACACTTTTATCCTGAAATTAAGTGAAGGGATCATCTTATAATGCTACCGTCGTTCTAAGCAAAATAAGATGCATAAAGGATAAACATCACATGCAATCAAGATATGTGACATGATATGGCCATCATCATCTTGTGCTTTTGATCTCCATCTCTAAAGCAACGGCATGATCTCCATCGTCACCGGCGCGACACCTTGATCTCCATCGTTGCATCGGGGTCGTCTCGCCAACTATTGCTTCTACAACTATTGCTAATGCATAACGATAAAGTAAAGCAATTACATGGCGCTTAGTGATTGAAACACAGGTCATACGATAATTAAAGACAACCCTAAGGCTCCTGCCGGCTGTCGTGCTCATTGACATGCAAGCCGTGAACTTATTACAAAACATGATCGTCTCATACATTAACATATATCATATCACATCTTGACCATATCACATCACAACATGCCCTGCAAAAACAAGTTAGACATCCTCTACTTTGTTGTTGCAAGTTTTACGTGGCTGCTATGGGCAGCTAGCAAGAACCGTTCTTATCTACGCAAAACCACAACGGTGATTATCAAGTTGCTATTTAACATTATGCAAGGACCGCCGTAGTCAAATTAGATTCAACTAAAGTGGGAGAAATAGACACCCGCCAGCCACCTTTATGCAAAATAAGTTGCATGTCAGTCGGTGGAACCGGTCTCATGTACGTGGACATGTAAGGTTGGTCTGAGCCGCTTCATCCCACAATACCGCCGAATTGAAATAAGACATATATAGGTAGTAAGAAATATGAACATCACCGCCCACAACTCCTTTGTGTTCTACTCATGCATATCATCTACGCATAGACCTGGCTCATGATGCCACTGTTGGGAAACATTGCATGGAAAACAAAAAATTTCTACGCACATGCAAGATCTATCCATGGAGATGCATAGCTACAAGAGGGGGAGTGCATTTACATACCCTTGTGGATCGCTAAGCGAAAGCTTTATCAACGCGGTTGATGTAATCGTACACCTTCGTTCAGCTCGATGACGTCCTCGCCTTCTTGATCCAACAAGAGGAGGCAAGTAGTAGATGAGTTCCGGCAGCACGACGGTGTGGTGATGGAAGTGGTGAAACTATTTCCGCAGGGCTTCGCCAAGCACAATGGTTTTAGAGCGGATGATGAACTAGCAGAGGGAGGAGATTAGAACCAAATTGGACTTCTAATTATGAGGATTATAGGTAGCTAGGGCTAGCTCTAATTAGTCAACTAGGACCAACTAGAGGAGGCTCCCAAACTTGTGTTCTAGGGGCTAGCCCTACTCCTCTATTTATATGTTGACCCCTGGGTTCGTTACTTGGGGAGAGAGCCTCCCCAAAGTCGGTTTGGAATGCAAGGAAGAGTCCTTCTCGGATTCTAGCCCCAGATGCTATGGTCCTTGGCGTCTGGCCCACACGCCATGGTCCTCGGCGTCTAGCCCAGGGCCAGACACCAGGGTCTCTGGCGTCTGGTCCCTGACCTCTGCAAAACTTCCATTTGCACTAACCTAAAGCCCCGTGGGCCTTACCCCTTGGCCCAACCAAAGTGTCCTCGCACCAGAACATTTCGGGAAACATCTGAAACCCTTCCGGTGAATTCTGGAACCCTTCCGGAGACCAAACACTATCATCCTATATATCAATCTTTACCTCCGGACCATTCTGGAGCTCCTCGTCATGTTCGTGATCTCATCTGCTATTCCGAGCAACATTCGGTCACCAACATACATAACTCATATAATATTATATTGTTAATGAATGTTAAGCGTGCGGACCCTACGGGTTCGAGAATGATGTAGACATGACCGAGACGCTTCTCCAGTCAATAACCAATAGCGGGGCGTGGATGCCCATATTGGTTCCTACATATTCTATGAAGATCTTTATCAGTCGAACCTTTATGACAACATATGTAGTTCCCTTTGTCTATCGGTATGTTACTTGTCTGAGATTCGATTGTCGATATGTCCATACCTAGTTCAATCTCGTTACTGGCAAGTCTCTTTACTCGTTTCGTAGTACATCATCTTGTAACTAACTCCTTAGTCACTTTGCTTGCAAGCTTCTTGTGATGTTGTATTACCAAGAGGGCCCAAAGATACCTTTTCGTCATACGGAATGACAAATCCCAATCTTGATCCATGCCAACTCAACAGACACCTTCAGAGATACCTGTAGAGCATCTTTATGATCACCTAGTTATGAAGTGACGTTTGATACACACAAGGCATTCCTCCAGAGTCCGGGAGTTGCATGATCTCATGGTCGAAGGAACATGTATTTGACATTAAGAAAGCAATAGCAATAAACTGAACGATCATATGCTATGCTAACAGATGGGTCTTGTCCATCACATCATTCTCCTAATGACGTGATCTCGTTATCCAACGACAACTCATGTCTATGGTCAGGAAACCTTAACCATCTTTTGATCAACGGGCTAGTCAAGTAGAGGCTTACTAGGGACTTGGTATATGTTTATGTATTCACACATGTATTTAAGTTTCCAATCAATACAACTATAGCATGAATAATAAACCTTTATCATGATTAAGGAAATATAATAATAACCACTTTATTATTGCCTCTAGGCATATTTCCAACAGGAAGACCTTGTCAACCCGTATGCACGGGTTGTGTGATGTTCGCAGGCACTTTTGTGGATGTCCTGTTATATTTTTTGTCCTTCGAGTGACAAGGGCTTTGTATTCTGCTATATTATTTGAATCTGAGAAGTGTATTTGGAGCATACAGCTCATCTTTTCTCCTTTTGGGGATATGAGGAGCACTTTAGATCCTAAGCCTCGAAGCATATACATCGTCCAATGCTCAAGGTCGATATTGTGAGGGATTTGCTAGGCTTCTGTCCACTCCACAAAAAAGTCAGCCATGGCCTGCGACTTCATGGCATAACAAGGTTTGTAGTTGATCTCAAATGGTACGAGTTTGATTGCTCATTTGGCAACCTGACTCGTGGCGTCCCTATGATAAATGATGGCTGACAAGGGGGCATGGCTAACCAAGGTGATGGGATTATCTTGGAACTAGTGTAGCAGCGAACTAGTGTAGCGGCTTCCGACTTACATGAATGCTCCATAAGTCTGGTAGTGCGAGCAGCTGATTTGTTGGGCGACAACACCTCGCTAACATAGTATACCAAGTGCTGGACTTTTTGGTCGTGTGCTTGCTCCTCACTCTCTACCACCATGACCACGTTGATGGTCTGAGTGGTAGGTGATATGTATAAAAGCATTGGCCCAGCTTCCCGTGGCGCAGCTAGAAGCGAGTTCCTTTGAAGCAATCATTTGAGATCATCTAGAGCAGGGTGGGCCTTATGGATCTAGGTAAACTTTCTGTTTCTTTAGAAGTTGGCAAAGTGGCAGGCCCTTTTTCTCTGAGCCATGAGATGAAGTGACTCGGAGCTGATAACACCGACCAATTTCTAGACTTAGTGCAAATTCTTAGGGGCAATTTGGAGATCGCTTTGATTTTATCAGGGTTGGCCTCAATCCTGCGCTGGGAGATGATGAAACCTAAGAGCTTTCCCGAGGGGGCACCAAATACACACTTGTCTGGGTTGAGTTTAATCTAGAGCCACCGTAGGTTGGCAAAAATTCAGCAAGGTCGGTGAGCAGGTTATCCCCATTACGTGTCTTGACAGCCACATCATCAACATAGCTCAATGTTGAGATCTGACCATGGAGCCACTTCTGCATTGGGCACTGGTATGTTGCGCCCGCGCTTTAAGCCTAAAAGGCATGGTGCTATAGTAGAAGGGGTCGAAGGGAGTGATAAAGAAGATATTATCTTGATCGAACTTGTTCATTCTGATATGGTGATAACCAGAGTAGGCATCCAGGAAACATAGTTGCTCACATCCTGTCATGGAGTCGATTACTTGGGCGATGCGGAGAAAATGAAATAGATCTTTGGGCATGCCTTGTTGAGGTTAGTGAAGTCGATGCACATACGCCAAGTTAGGCTTTCTTTCAGATTATAATTGTGTTCACTAGCCATTAGGGGTGATAGACCAACTTGATGAAGCCAGCAGCTAGGAGCAGGGCTATTTCTTCTCTGACTGCTTCGTGTTTTTCAGGCACAAATCGACATAGGGATTGTTTCACTAGTCGAGCACCTTTTATGAAGTCAAGGCTATACTCGGTGATGTTAGCCGGGACACCCAACATGTTAGCGTATATTGATGTTGTTGCCACCGTCCACCGGGACTTTTGGTAAAAGGTAGCCCCCGACGATGGGGTTGAGCACCAGGATGAAATTTCCTGCATGAGGAATGTAGTCCGGGTGATCGGACTTGTTAAAGAAGATTGTGGTTCCACGGACTATCATACTCACCCCGTGAACGTGGGGGGGTTGTGGGTTGATGACGATCCCACTGCCTTGTCTGACTGGGAGGACTGAGCGAGCGACCGAGCTAGAGTGCTGGTTCTGGGAAAGGTGCAGGAGCCATCTTTTGTTCCTAGCATAATACCGAGGCCTGGGGACCGGCGCCGCTGAGTTAGTTGATGATGGATTATAGGTCCCCGAAGGGGAGATCCTGGCCCATGGGGGAAGCGAGCCGGTATCGGGCAGTCCCATCGCGTCGGCGATGAAGTTCAAGGAGCCAAAGGTGAACTTTTGGTCCAATGTATATAGTTAGATTGAGCTAGAGATCCGATTTGGGATGGATCTTCGGTCGGCACAGCCCGTGCCTGGCGTGCCAACTGTCGGTACGAAAAACTGGAAGTAGTCCTAATATGGCGGTGCACGTGACCGGAAGTGCCAAAAGGGATTGCACACAAAGCGTTTACACATGTTCGGGCTCTCATCATGGAGGTAATATCCTATCCTGCTTGGATTTAATTGATGTATGGGTCGCCTCGTATGATGGGGTACAATGGAGTTGCTATAGATTCTATCGAGACTAGGGTTGAAAACTTAAGGTGCCTTAAGCTAGCCCTGGGCCTCGCCTTATAAAAGGGGGACGAAGCCTAGGGTTACACGGTTTCCTTACCGACCTAGAGTCTAACTTGGACCGAGAGTCCCTGACTTGCCCGGCAAGCCAAGAGTCTTCTGGAAGGAGGGACACCCGTGGGGTGAGGGGCTTGCGTCATGTTGGGGCAGATTCTATAGGACAGTGATAAAATTCGTGGTGTTGTATGATATTGAATGTTGGCTAATTAAAAGCCAACATGTCAAACAGTTAGATGTAGTAGAGATGCGCATGTTTAGATGGACGATATATGGCCACACAAGAAAGGACCGGGTCCGGAATGCTTATAGACATGATAGAGTTGGGGAAGCACCGGTTAAAGAGAAGCTTGTCCAACATAGTTTGATATGGTTTGGCCACATACAACAACGAAATCCTCTAGAAGCATGGGTGCATAGCGAAGGACAAAGTGTGTTTATAATATCAAGAGAGACCGGGGTAGACCAAACTTGACATGAGAGGAGTTTGTAAGGAGAGACTTGAAGGACATGAATATCAGAAGAAAAAAAACTAACCATGTGGGTATGTGACTAGGTTACGAGATCTTACGCATTTCAATTCTAGCCTACCCCAACTTCTTTGGGACTCTACAACATCACTCTAGGCAACTCTAACTTGTTTGGGACTAAAAAAATTGTTGTTATTCTTTGTGTATTCAACCCTACGTACAGGTCAACTAGGTTACATAGGAAAGAAAATCATATTATTCAATTATTCAAAATTCCTACGAAAATCCTTGGCATCAAAGAGGCTCTAAAACTCTTCCCTCTAGGATTCGCCTCTCCTCTGTCTGCTACTCCATCGACCGATGGATTCGCCTCTCCTCTGTCTGCCACTCCATCGACCGATGACGGGAGAGGAATCCTAGTGCCTCCGCTTCAGCTAATAGTTTAGGTTAGTGATTTTTTAGTCCGGTAGGTGCAGCGCTCAGGTGAATGTCGACGCTTCTTCTTGGAGATTGTCTTCGGGGCGCTTCTTCTTGGAGATTGTCTTCGGGGCTTCAATCATCCTTGAGTTTGTCCATCTAGACGTAGTAGACGGAGCTTCGGGTAGACTCATGTCGTCTCCTTGGGACGATGAGGTTAGGATTTCTCGTCGTCTAGCGAAATTTGGTGTCTGATGCAGTGACGAATGCGGCTCCAAAGCGCTAGTCCTCAGGGACACGTCACGCACGTGCATAAAGGCTTCTCGACTGTCAACAATAAAATCTAAGCCGGCTCCAACGTCTCATTCTAGTAGCAATAGTGATCGTTCGGTGATCTATGTGCCTCAATGTAATTTTTATTATGTTTGTTGCTTGAGATGTTTTATACTTCTAGAGAACTTTTAGAACAGAGCTGGATCCTTTTCCAAAAAAGAGGAGGCTCTGAAATATTGAATGACAAGCTTCACGCTTCCACTGGATTTAAAAATTATCTGCAAAGTCTGCAATCAAAAAGTGCCGGCTACCTTTTATTAGATCATGACTGCTTCGTTTTCCTTGTGTATGCACACAGACCTTATCATAATTCCTCCTAAACACGTCAAGTTTGGTCTACCCGACCTCTTATTTTTGAAGTTTGGTCTAGCCGACCTCTCTTATTTGGCTGAACCAACTCGACAATGTCAGTACAATCCATGGATAAATCACACAAAACGTGTGTTTAGTGCAAAACGAGAGTGCACCAATATCATTTATGCACTTGGCTACAAAGCTGTCTTGAGTACTGAGGAGTTTCAGAACTTACTACGTAGTATTTCCTAGCACGAAGACTCCGCGCCAGGACAAATTGTTTCCGAAAGTACATCCTACAGGCACTAGCATGGCCCAACTGCTGTTCAGGTAGCCAGTTACTCTAGAGGTCAGATCCAAGAAGACCCAAACATGCGCTCAGGATATCAGAGTACCTAAGCACGATAGC
Source organism: Triticum dicoccoides (assembly GCF_002162155.2). Classification (NCBI taxonomy): domain Eukaryota; kingdom Viridiplantae; phylum Streptophyta; class Magnoliopsida; order Poales; family Poaceae; genus Triticum; species Triticum dicoccoides. The sequence goes on from NC_041382.1 coordinate 646,109,991, forward strand.
AAAAACCACACAAGCACGAGTCCCTGATTCCTACATTCCACTCATTAGAAGCATGTATCAAGAACTTTACTACACGTGGCGATGTTAGGCAAGACTTCAGTTGCTAACGGGCGAGAAGATTGTATGACGGCATGTCCTCAATTTGCTGAATATCTTCAAGTAATAGCTCTCTCTCAAGCTGGCGTCGTGTGGATTTAATAACAGTCTGCAATGAGAGTATACCAATTTGGTCAGAAAAGAAGGGACTCTGTACGAAGAATGTGGCAAGGAGAATGCATACTGAAGAAAGGCATACATTGAAATCCATATATGTGGCGTGCATTTCAAGCCATTTCCGATCCATCAGCTTAAAAGTTATGCAGTAAAGAATATCAAAAGCCCGATCGTTTTCTGCAGAAAAGAACAATGGTTAGATGTTAGTAGCTAGGGGTACACTTACAGTTACAGTAGGAGCAGGCCGCCCGTAATAAGATGGTGTGTTATTTATTACACCTATGATGTCATCCAATATTAAGGATATTAATTTCCATGTTATGGAATTAAATTAAATTTACTTATGGCCAAGTCTTCAACTGCCCTTATAATCGCTGTGCATTGAAGCATGGAGAACAGTCAAAGTTAGGCCATTCAACTGAGCCCACAAGATCAGCTGTAAGGATATTGCCTTGTTAACAAGCACTGAACCTTTAATCAGTCATTAATTACCTACAATTGATGTAGATTACCGCATAAAACTACTGTACTGTACAATTATTCTGGGACAAAAGGTTCGTATAGTAGCCATGTAAGATTTCAATTTTGCACAAATGTGACAGTAGACTGTACCTATAAGTAGATTTAGGAACACTGCTCCAATCAAAGACCTTGGCTTAGCTGCAGAAGAAATCAGTATTAGTCACTGTGCCATTGTTGATATTTGCAACAGCAAAACCAGTCTCACAGTTTAGAAAATTTGCCCAAGGGGAAGGTTACATAGAAGTAAATACATCAACTAATCAAGAAGCACAGAAAAGTTTAATGAACAAACCTGCTTGAAGATCAAGCATCTGAATGAGCATAAATGTAATATTTACTCCAGCTACAGCAAATGGATATTCCCATAATGCTCTGTCACCATTTTGCTTACAAAGGAGCTCCTCGAAGGATTTCTGCACAGAAAGTGCCTCATTGAGATGAATGAAAGGTCAAACATACAAAAATATAAACATTACCTATCTTAATAGTTCGATAATAAATATTATACATTGCAGTTATTAGCAAAGGATCATTAGCTGTTCAATTTTCGAAGGAGACAAGGTTCCATTGCTAGCTGAATAGATTTGTATAACTGTATATCGCATGAGTCCTTAGATTCTTCCCTGCTCTAGCTAAAAGAAAATCATTGAAACCTAGCAATTGGAGAGAAACAGCGATGAATCTGAACCAGCATTTACGTAAAGAGATTTGTACTCACTGGATAGTTCTTAGCGAAGTAAAGTAAATTCTCCAAAGAGATAAAGCCACCACCCCTGTAATTCCAGCACAATATATGATTCCGGATCCAAAATTTAACTAATAAATTGTTTATTTCGTAAAGGGCATGTGCGGGAATGAAGGAACGGAACAATACCTGAAATCTGTGGATGGATCTTTCCCTTGCCATCCCATCTCCTTCCATTGATCTGATACTAGTCCTAGAAGTTCAGTCCCAGGAAAAGAAGCATGCCAAAGGGCTTTGAGTGCTTCCTAATGAACAAAAGGTGTGATGAATGGGTTATCAAATGTAGCATTTGAAATGTATGTTCAGGTTTGCTAGATCAATAAGAACTATTAATAGTAACAGAGAACAAATTATAAGCAAGGATTTGTGCTGGTGCGCTGCAGGATCATTTTTGGTCAATTTACTCATGCCAGAAATCACTTCCCCTACTTTGAACAATCTACGGGCACAGTAGTCTAACTAAACTGATTTACTGAGTTACACACATTCAGTAAATCCTGATACCCTGGGAACATCATATTACTCTGTTCTATAAAAGCAAACATGAGAGCACAGCCATTTTGTTAGGTACCACACTATACAATGTCAGACAACACTGGCCAGCCTTATAATCAGAGAACAAAGCTTGTCATGAGATTTTAACAGGAATACCCTGTGTTCATCTTACAATAGAGCAATATGGGGTGTCTGAAATACAGAAATAGCACACTACAACCGACAATCAAACACATTGGTGGAGACACCATCCACGGATCATACCTGATGTTCTCTATTTTGACTATCATAAGGCACCTCAATCCGGTTCTGTAATCTTTGTAGGCACTCTTCCTGCAATACAAAATCCATTACTGTCATAGGAAGCTTCTAAGTATTTTTTTCTTTAATGGTAGCTTCTAAGTTCAAAGTCCTAAAGACTACCACATGTGACATGCCAATTCCAGAGAGCAGTATTTGTTGGACCATTGTATACATCCTGTCGTAATCTAAGCACAAATACAATGAAACACGACGGTTGCACCCGCTGCGATTCCAGCTATCCTTTGCATTCATGTTTGAAAAGCAATCGCGTGATTACTACCTCAACAAATACCGAGCACCGTTCACCTGAATGGGGGTCAGATCGAAGGAAATGCGCGTGTCGCTGTCCCTCCTCTGCACGCAGACGCAGGAGAATCCCCTCCCGATCCACGCCGTCGACCCGGACACGACATCCGCTGGAAAAGGAAAAAAAAACGCCCATGGACGTTCGTCAGCCTCTTTCCTGAACAAGCTAAGAGGGATCGGAGCGGCCTCACGCACGCACGCACCCACGTGCCCCACGTACCCGGCGATGGGTGGTGGTGGCCGGAGAGCCGGCGCACGGCGAGGAAGGAGCCGCCATTCTGCTCCATGCGGCGCTGCCCTCCCCCGTCCCCCTCCCTCCTCCCTCTTCCTCCTCCTGCGGTGCCCGCCTGCCTACGCGCCGCGATCAGCGAGGGATCCCCATGGCAGACTCGGGCCGCGGCTTGATCCTGGCGGGCGGGCGGGAGATCCCACGGGCGGATCACGGGGGGGAAAGTGGGGGGCGTGGCCGGGTGGGAGCGGGGCTGCACGACGACACGAGGGCTCGGCGCCGCGGCGGCCTCTTCTCTCCTCCTCTTATCTCCCGTCGCGTTGGCGTTGGCAGCTTTGGCGCTTCTGGATGGCTGGGCGGATGCCGACGGGGGTGGCGGCCTGCCCCTGCCTCGCCTTGTCCGCTGGCGATGGATGGATAGTTGCGCTCGTGTCCCGTTGCTTTCCGTTTTTAGCCAGATCTGACCACCCGTTAACCCCCTGCAATTAGCCCATGATTCCCGCTACCAAAATTAATTTCCTCGTGTGTTTTTTCTTTTGACAAACAACCCACATGCCCACAGGAAGAAAAAAACAGAGCGCTAACCGCTATCACAAAACACCCCAAATTTCTGCTACATTTTCGCTCCATCCATTGGCCGTATGTCTGCAGAAAATTGAAATCAAATTAGCTTGCTCATTTATTTATTTATTTGGAGTCGAGCTTGCTGATTTTTTTAAAAAAGAAATGAACAGCTGGAGCGCCATGTCTTCAGAGGGAAACCAAAAGCTAGCTACCAAAAATTATCCTCGAAAAACAAGCTACTCTCTAGATACATCTTCTTTTATCCATTTTAATGACAAGTATTTCCAGACAAAGGAAATACAAGTTAGCAAAAGTAACGGGGGAAAAGCTAAACTACTTGCAAAGGTAACGGCAAGAAATTAAAAGGTGGTCATCGATCATCCCGTGGCCGAGAACGCTTACCTTGCGCTTGAAGCTTGCTTTAGGCGGCGAGCATAACCAGTTTAGAATGGGGTAGAGCGCACGTAAAGCGTTAGCGCACATCAACACGATAATTCCCTCCTACTGTGTAAACTTTGAACATCTAGCTTGTACTGCCAAACAGCCTGTTCATGGAGTACTTCGACCGTGCCGTGCTCCTTTTTAGCATGTGTTCTTTGCTGCAAGCACTAGATTCCCCATTAGCGATATTCGGCGAAATAAAGCAATGCGAATGGTACTCCTTTGTTATAGTCCACCTTTCTAGCATCAATCTTTAATCACGAAACCATATGCATCTCTTCTTTATCAAATTGATCGACGGTTTCAAATTTTATACGGAAAAGTAGCAATGTTCTTCATCGTCTCTCTCAAGGTTTAAGTACCTTGGTTGCATCTTCCAAAGCTGGGCCTCCTACATCTGCTCCACCAGTCATGACCATGGTCCAGGTCCACCCCTGTTCTCCAGCGATCAAGCTAAGCAAACATTATATCGACAGTCTGAAGTAAATCAGAAAAAAGAAGTCAGATGTGATCAGAGGGGTTACCTTGCACATGGTAGTGCCTTATGGCTAACATTTTTGTATACGGTTATACCTTTATCTGTCATCACAGTAGTTCAGGCTATTTTATACTCACAAACACAGACCATGGTCATAAATCTTGTCCCCCAAGAAGCCAAGATCTAGATAAAGTACAATGTGGAGCAAGTGGCCTAAATTAACCATTCTAAATTGAACTATTCTATGCATAAAATATGGCCATGCACATGGCAAGCAAATGCCTAGGTCGCCTTCCTGGGCTCTCTTTCAGCCCATTTTTCCTTCTGATGAAACCGAAGCCTGCGCATTCAACAGAGGCAAAAGGTTTTACAACTGATCTATGATGGAGTACATCAACTGGAGCACTATTTTATTGGAACTCACACATCCATAGACATTATTGCTCCTATACTAATATCCAGAAACAGATGTTACTACAAACAGAAAGCTTAAAGTGGCGTAGTGATTTCTTTGAACTATGGTGGGAGTGGTTGATTCCACCTGCGCTTGATTTCAGTTTTTGTCCGAACCTCCCTGAGCTTCCCATCGGTTCCATAATCTCTCTCCATCACCAGATTAATCCCTTCCTCCGAGTACCAACTAACTCCGATGCAGAGTATACCGTCTTTATCTACGTCAACATAGGCGGTGACGCCTCCAGGCAACCAAAGTATAGTCACGTCTTGCATATCGAGCATCTCCTCCTCCCCGAAGAAAACAGAGCTCTCTGGCAAGCTTCTCTTCTTCATGGTCTCCATGCACAAGTATACAAAGGCGGCTCCACCCTCTATTTCTTTCACTTTCTCGCTGAAAATTGGTGTTGCACTGACTTCATATACTTTCCAGGGGCCTGTCAGTTCTGATGGTTTTGTCCGCTTTCTTTGAGAGAAAGGACTGACGTCAACAGGGGTATTACTGCAAAAAGAAAACATGCTATTCAGGAAGACCAAGCATAATTAGTTCATTAATCTACAAAAAGGCTGATGGTTCTTGTGCGTGAAAGAATAGCTGCTGAGACATGAAAGTTATGTTGCCAAACTATAGGAGGCCGATATATAAGACAGTTCAGATCATGAGGAAAAAGCATGCTCAAGCTGTAGATGAGAATGTCTTCAATGCTGTGAAAGTAGAAAGCATCTTCAAAGGATGAAATCAAGCAGCAGTAAACCAAGTTTTCAATTAGCCTTGTTTTAATTCGTCGCAAACAAACTACAGTCTGTGTTATGATATTCTGTGTCCTTTCTAGATTGGTGGCACCAATCTGACACTATTAGTAAACCAATTCATCATTGTTCAATCTGTACAGTTTCCTCCTGAGTCATGATTGCTGAATAGCAATAAAGATATATGTCATGAGCAGAAAAACAGATAAACTTGTAGTACTGGGCAACAGGAATCATACTCTTCAACATGGATATTTGCTGGGCTAGCCCATTTTTCTTCATACACAGCAACCCTTACAGTTTGTATATTCGCTCCTCCTTCACTGAATTCAATGGTATGCACAATACGCAGTCTTTTGTGGCATCCTTTGACCAAACTCTAAAACAAAGCTCGATGTCATTGTCAGTTATGGATTGACAAATCCAAACCCACAGACAACACAAAGTGTCGAAAGGAGAAAGTTAAAGGCAGTTACACATGAAATGTATTATATTTATACATATACATGATCCTCAATAATTCATTCCCATAACAGTTGGAGCAGACTCTCCAGCAAAAGGCCAACATGATAATCATATTCTTGAACACAAACTAGTTGATTAGTAGCTACCTCTGCAATATGATTCCATAATACTAGCTGGCACAGATTGTTGTTACAAAACAAAGAAAGAGGAGGAGTCCCTAGCACATCATCAAAAGCATGTATACCAGCATCAATGTTGAGTTTGCTGTTTAAGCGTCTGTATGATTCATAAGAGCAATTCACATGTCTATGCAATAGTTATCACATGAGTCTAGTTTTGTTCCTCTTGTAAAAAGCAAAAAAAAAACAGATCTCAAAGGAAAGCATCAGGCAAAAGACTAATTCTCAGTCAACATTGCAGTATTTTACTGAACAGAAATTCAGTTTTTGGGGCAGATAGTAAAGTTCAGTAGAGAAAACATACTTGCTCAAACTGATACGTTGGTGAAAGGAAGTATTTAGATTCATCATATTCACCGATTTCGATATCGAGTGGACCTCTAGAGTATGATCCATCCTGAAAACGAAAAATGCAGTGGCCAGAGGAATAAGTCGATAATTCGACAAAACAGGAAATGTGTAACATTACTGAATTTAATTAGGGGAGATGATAACCCAGTCTTACAGCGAACAAATGTGATTGAACAGTAATGGATATACTTAATGTCAACAATATATTTAACTTACATGGGGAGGAACGAAAGGTCAGGAGCTGCATGGCTAGTTTGACATGGGGGAAACGTATTTTCTGAGCTAGATTATCTGCCTTATAGTTGTAGGGTAAGGCTAAGGAGATAACTCTACAGATTGTCTGGAAGCTCCTAGGATCTGTTTCAGTTTTTCTTGCGTGGCTCGTTTGTGAAAAGAAAGTTTGCTTGAATACAAACTAGCTGTTCAAGTTAAACTCGTCTTTAGAAAAGGACAGAGCTTAAGCTATGCAAACTATATCCAAAAAAGACCACCATGGTTCATGATTCTCCACAGACTCTGAAAAGTGAGCAGGCACTATGAGCATCTTAATAAGGTACTGCTACTGAAGCAAACCTGCTGAGAGGTTCAAGGTTTAACATCACAACTAACTGCCTTTTCTAAAACACCATCTAAGCGTTCTATTTTCAGCATCAGGAAATAGGCTGTGGTTATAACTTCTAGATTACAACAGTAAAGAGGAATGCAATCATATTTTTGGTTCAGTTAGTTATGGCTAAATAAAATATACAGTGTAAGTAAGGTCAATCATCTATTGCAACTTTCAAGAGCTGAACAAGAAAAGATGTTTCAAAAAGCATTGGGAGTATTTGAAAAGGGCAGAAAAAATGGGTGAAGAGAAAAGAATCTTACCTCAAAAAATACAATCCCTGGTTCTTCAATCATAACATCTTCATCGAGTACATCGCTCTTTTTAAGATCAAAATATTCATGTGCAGGTAAATCAACAGTCCCACTTGAGCTACCATGATTCCATTCATCATCGCTGGCACTCTGCTTCTCAGCTTCCCCGTGAGGATTGAGTTGCACCCAATTTGTCTTCCTTCGGATCTCGGTTCCATGACCACTATCATACGACTTCTCAATGAGAGAAAGGGTGTAGCAATCATAAAGATACTCCTGTTTGCTTCCTAGTCCAACAGGTTCCATCTCTGCTGTGATTGGTGAGAACACAGCTCCGACACCCTTCCATACGCCACTTAAGCTACTCGCAAATGTATCCCAGGAAGGCCTTAATACAGATTCCTAAGATAAAAGAAGACAATACTCAATATATCAGAAATTACATCAACTGGATAGGATTTACTGGCCTGGTAACTGCTAGTATTTGATTGCAAGTTTGCTTCGCCACAAGTCATTCTCCATGGTATCCCACTATCTGAACTTCTGAAGCTAGCCCATCGCAAGTGAGTGACATGCTTTGCGAGGTGCACACTGCACAGTGGACTACAAACTAGCTGGTCCAACTCTGCAGCAGGCAGGGACTGGCAGCAGGCGTTGGTTAAATGGATAAACTGAACTCATAATCCCTATCAACCCGCATAACTGGGAAGATTTTGCAGGATGAAATTGGAGAATCGTCAGGATAACCCCCAAAATGGATTTGCAGGCCAAACTACACACGCCTGTCCATAGCACAAATAAGAGTCCAACTAGCTACAGTTAGATAGTGATAACATCGGTGTACCTGGGTCTGGAGCACGGTCTCGACCTCCACCAGCATGGCACCGGAGACCAGAACCCTCGAGCCCGCGTCATTCTCCTTCCTCCTCCTCGGCGGCGGGGGCGGCCTGCTGCGGCCGGCCGGGCGCCTCCGCCCGCGGTGACTCTTTTGGGACCGAGACTTCTGCTCGGCGGCGCGTTCGTTGTCTACGCTCCAGACGTTCTCCTTCCCCCTGGACGACGCCCTCCCGCCCCGGGCGGCGCACCGGACGGTAACCCTGGTAGAGGTGGAGGGGCGCTGGCAGTGGGCGCTGGCGCCCAGGACGGCGGGGCTGCCCCCGCACGCGCCCAGGCACGGCGGCTGCATGCTCTCGATCGGTGAGCGGCTGCTCGGCGAGTGTGCAGCCGGCGGTGGCGGAGGCGGATGGTTTGGACTTCGCGGATAGTGCCTCGGAGACCGTCGTTACGATGACACGCGGGCCCCGCGGCTACAAAGAGGAGGGAGACCTATCTCCCGGGGAACACGCCTCTCCAACTTGCAAGCGTACTTCCGGGATACGCTTTTGGTGATGGAACTTGATACGCTTTTCTTAACGAAAGCAACTTTTCGTAAACGCCTTCCTAATAATCTGTTAATGCGAGAAAACTGTGGCGAAAGTGTGACTACAGTAGTGTGGCACTGATGCATTAGGGCCAGTAATTAAAAAGAAGACGTGGCTAGCGGCGCCCGAGCGCCCGCTGATGGGAAGGAGCGCTCTTCCAAATATGAAAGGAGCAGCCGACGCGCCGATGTGATCCACAAAAAAAAAGAATCTTGTCCACACATTCATTTATTTGGCTGTTCAAAAAATTTAAAAAACTGTAACTTTTGATTGAAGCGTCCAAATTCAGTTTCGTTTTCACATCCGGGTTTCTCGCGACGAGTTCTTCAAAACTAGCTCTCATATTGATAGGTTTCGTCGAACTTTTTTTCGAGGCAACTTTGGGTCCGATGGAGGCAACTTTAGTGCTATAGGAAGGCAACTTTATTTTTTTCCTAGTAGGACTACCTATTAGGTTGGTTAGTGTAAAAAAATGAGAAAATCACACAAAATATGAGGCACCTTTAGTGCTACATATAAGCAACTTCATTGCACTACGTGTATCAATGAAGTTTGCTAACATTATCACAACTTGGCTACCATAGCTGCTCAGTTGCCTACCCTGGATGTTTAGTTGGCTATCATTGATGTCCAGTTGCCTACAATACTATGAAATTGGCCTACCATTGATGTCTAGTTATCTGCTATTGGTAATTAGTTACCTACCACTGCTGCTCAGTTGTCTAACTTTGTAATTAGTTCACTACAATATTATGAAGTTGCTTATCATTGCTTTTTTCTAAGTTGCTTAGAAACACTATGAAGTTGCCTATCAGAGATGCTCAGTTGACTGTCATTAATATTTCAGTTGCCTAAAATATATTAAAAAGTTGCCTGTCAATGTTGCTAAGTTGCCTATATACGAAACTAAGTTGTTTATCATATCGAACAGGTATTCTATGCAACATAGGATAAGATTAGACTACTCACTAATCATGATAGGCAACTTAGGACAGGCTACCTCAGAAAGTAAGTTTCCTATAGCACTATCAATATGGAGATGAAACTAGTTATGATAGAATACTTGCTGGTTGTGGTAGAAAACTTCGAGATTGTTATGCACTCGAGCGGTACACAAAAAAAGTTAGCAACTTTTGGGGTGTATTTATACAACAACAGTGCACTCACCAAACAACTCATGTGTACTCTGAGTTGGTATCTAGAAAAAAGCAACCACATGTGAAAAAGTCTAAGTTCACCATTGATGGGGCTATTGGAGGCAAACAAGAACAATAACTTTAAGATTGTTATGCACTCGAGTATCACACAAAAAAAGTTAGCAACTTTCAGGGTGTTTTTGTGCAACTCTAGTGTATTCAGCAAGCAACTCATGTGTGTTTTCCATTATTATATCCAGAGATTCAAATTGTTTTTGCTGGCAACTCGTGCCAAAATTATGAACAACTTGTGTAATTTTGTGGGCGATTGTCTAATCCGTCCTCTATGAAATTCTCATCGCCATGTATACAACTTCTCATCTATCCCCACTTTCTCAACTAGCCAACACCCGCGAACTGGCTAGCCAACACACACACGCTAAAGGTTGAATGCAAAATATGCATAATATATGTTGAACGCAAGTTGCTTCTTTAGTATTGAAGGTTGCCTCCATGTAATTTTAAAGTTGCCTACGAATGATGCTCAGTTGCCTACATACGATGAAAATTTGCCCCACATGGTTTTTATGTTGTCTATGATATACTTGATAGGTAAATTCACTAGTACACATGATGCAAGAAAGTTGCTTCTATTTAGTACTAAAATTGCCTCGACTGGAACCAAAGTTGCTTTTAAAAAAAATTCATCGAAACATGTACATATGGGATCTAGTTCTGAAGATCTCGTCGCAAGACACCGAATGATGAAAACGGATTTTCATTTTGACACTCGGTTCAAAAGTTTTAGCTTTAAAAAAAAATTAAGACGAAATAAAGTGGGATGACATCAGCACATGCATGCAGATAATCCTTAGTGACCATGCACCACCTGACAACACCATATACATAGCGAGGAGGAAGGAGGCCGTTTTCTTAGCAGTTTTGTCACGTAGCAGGTGGGCAAACATGGGACAGCTGGCGTGTGCGCTCGCAACGTCCATCCGGCGCAGCTGGGCGATTAAGAATTCAGGTTAAAAAAATCGCTGCTGCCCTAGTATTTGAATTTACAAACTTTAATACATGACGCCTTTTATAGAAAAAAATTATATGCATGACTACCTTTTTGGGATATTTTTTATGAGTCGATTACACTAGTGGTGCCACAATTTGGCGCAGACAGTCATTTTGATGCTAGAAGTTGTGGCGTACATTGAAGTGCTGTAAAAACGTGACTTAGGCGTGCAAATAGAGTGTTTATCTCGTTTGTATATGAAATCCGTGTTGGCTAGGCGCGTGGAACCCGCTGTCAGTGATTGGACCAAGGAGAAGGGGTGTGTGGTCTGATTTTTTCCAAAAAAAGAAAACCTTGGAATATTATTTTTTTACAAAAAGACCATGTTGACGTGGCATTCTTCAACTCGGTGACCAGCGGGTCCCGCCTGTCAAAATATAACAGCAAAATGGTCAGCGCCCAGGTTCCGAACCCGCAACCACCTGCTACAAATGATGGGGTCTAACGATTACGCCATATATTTTCCACTACCTAATAGGGATAAGTGTTTTTAGGTAAACGGTTAGGCTTTATTAATCAATCGATATGTCTGCAGGTATTAATTAGGATCATGTGGTTGCCCCAACCAAATGTGGCGGACTTGATCCAAATATAAGAGCATGCCTAGCTAGTTTATGTGGCTCAAAATTTGAGCTCCTAGATTCAAACTTAAACATACAGGAATTGAAGAGAGATTTCCACTCCTAGATCTCCTTGACTACTCTGCCATAGTTCCCACCCGAGCCTTCTTTGATATGCTTGACAACTGCTTCACAATCCGACTCGATCACCAGATTTTGGAGCCCAAGATCTTCAGCCAAAGACAGTCCCTCTCGACATGCAATAGCCTCAAGGCTAGCTAGATCCGTAAGACCTCGTATGACGAATGCTGAAGAACCCAAGTATGTGTCCGAGCTGTCTCTGCACACCGCAGTCACTGTCCCAGCACCACGCGAGATGGCAGCGTCAACATTGATCTTCAAATGACCCTGGAGGCCTGGACAGCCAGGATCCATCTTCTCGGTGTTGGTCCTGTCGTGTTACCTAGGCGGTTCCCACTCGTGGGATTAACCTCCCCTGGTTCTGCAATGAAATGAGTAATGAACATATACGTGGACAGAGGGCTTTGGTCAATTCCTTCGTGAATCAGTTTATGCCGCGCCCACCATATAGCCCAGATCGTGACTGTCATCTTGGTAAATTTCTCATGCGAGAGCTTGTCAAGTAAAGTAAACAACCAACTCCTCGCGTTTTGTTCCTCGGTTTCCATCAACTCTTCAATCAGCTCCCTGTCAACCAGTGACCACACACATCGGGCTGTTGTGCATTTCAAAAGGCTATGCCTCCAAGAGTTCGGCATGCCACATATTGCACAAGTGCAACTTTTTTTTGAGACAATGGTAGGGATAACTAACAATACTATATGTATTAATCAGAACACAGGTGGAGCTTAAATGGGCAGCATATATTGCAGCCATTTTGCACAAACAATTTTTTGACAGATATTTGTAAAACATAAGTAATAAAACTTATATTCAAATATTTATGCGTTATAAATATAAGTATATACAATAGTGTATTATAATAAAAACATTTAATTAATACGGATAATTGTGTGTTATAAATTTCAGTAATACAAACATGTTAATAACTATATAACTAACATGATGATATTAAAAAGTTCTCATCCATATTAATTTAAATTTCAATAATAGAAATGATTAAATATTCAAATCAAAATTTTTAATGTTAGAATATGAATATGTTTAATTATACAAACATTGAACTATACAAATGTGCGTATAATTAATGTTTGTATAATTAGAATAATATTTTTAGTTGTTGTTTATAAAATATTTGCATTATTCAAAATTATAATTTTTTTATAATTCATCATGTTACTTATATAATTATTAAAATGGTTTTCCTATTGAAATTTATAACACACAAATATCCGTATTAACTAATTATTTACTAATCATAGTTTTTTTGTATAATATTTATAACACATAGATATTTGAACATAAGTTTTATTATTTGCGTCTTACAAATATCTTTTAAAAAATTGTTCGTGCAAAATGGGCGACAATATTTGTAGCCCATTTAAGCTCCACCTGCGTGAGATATAGTATTGTTATCCACGTTAGTCAGGCGGAAATGTAGGAGGGGTAGCCCTAAAAAAATGTAGGAGGAGCGGTTTGATCCGCATGTATTGTGTCTGGTGGTTTCATGTTCGAAACTTGGTCTCCTCCATTTTGCTGTTATATTTTGATGGCAAGCGGGACCCGCTTGTCACTGAGGTGAAGAATGCCACATCCACGTGGACTTTTTTCTAAAAAAAATCAGAGGTTTTCTTTCTGAAAATCAGGCCACACGCTTTTTCTCCTCGGTCTAGTCACTGACAGCAGGGTCCACACACCTAGTCAGTGCAGATTCCGTATATGAACAAGATAAGCACTGTATTTGCATGTCCGAGCCAAATTTTTGCATCATTTGTACGTCACAACTTCTAACACCATCAGTGTAATCGACTCATTTTTTATCGAGATAAATACATTAGGAGTCTTAGAACTTGTGCGCGACGGTTCATTTGGTGCACAAACTTGTAAAATACGTGTTTCTGGTTCATGAACTTGCATGAAGGTGCAAATACGGTCACATTTTACGTGTGCAAACGTAATCTACTGCCTACTAGGTAGGTCATCATGGCAAGGGCCCGCTGTCAGCCTATGTAATAGTTCTTGCATGATAGATTTGCAGAAAAGCCCACGCCTTTTTATTCATACATTGGGCCACTCAAATAAAATAAATAAAACAAGGGCTGAGGTGGGGTTCAAACCATAACCTGCAGCTCAACATATCGTGTGTACTGCCAGCAGACTGACAAACAAATACACATTTATATTGCACGACTATAATATATATTTTATCAACAGGGACTGAAAAATTAAAGAAGAAATCAAACCCGAAAAACAGAATCCCCACAATTCGAACCTGTGAAATTGTGGTCGCCCATAACTAAGCTAACCACCAGGCTACAATGGCACAGGATGTTATAATGATATAAACACTGTTTATGTTGTTATGTCTTTTGTTCAATGTAAGAAATAAAAAAAAAACTTAGATTCTAGTGAGACCTTCCAAAAATGTCCATGTGTTATAAAAAAGGTACATTAAATCTTAGATAATATTTCAACATTGTAAAATATATATTTGTTTAATTAAAAACATACGTTGCATTTAAAATGTTAATGCATTTCAGAAAATGTTCATGACATTTAAATTTTTTAATACAATGTAAAAAATGTTCACTAGTTGAAAAATATTTTGTATCATTCAAAAATGTTTAACATGTATTTGAAATAGGTAAAAAACTTGTAATTGAAAAAAATGTTAATTATATGTTTAGAAATATTAAGCAAATATATAAATGTCTTTAGATGTATATATGAAAGAGATAATGTGTATGAAAAAAATTGACATCAAAACATATAATTGAAAAAATGTTAATAACGTATTTGGAAAGTGTATAAAAATATTTCTGTTGCATAAAAAATGTAAAATATGTATGTAAAAGTATATATCAAAACATATGTTTGAAAAAAATATTAATTACATATTTGAAAATGCTAAACATATATAGATAATAATGTTTAGTACGGTACCATGCATTTGTTTTTGCGGGGATGTACCATGCATGTAGCTAGCTATGCATATATGACTATATAGTACTCCATCCGTCCCCTTATATAAGACGTGGATAGAGAGAGTAGTACGTATGAGCCCGTGTGTATTTATACAATATTTAAATACTATCCAACTCAAAAAATGTTTAACTATTATTTAAAATGTCGCGTACCTTTTTTTATAACGAATGAACATTTTTGTGAGGTCAGAAACACTAGAATAAGTAGTATTTCTTACATCAAACAAAAGAGATGACAAGATATAAAATGTTTAGCTCTTTGGATCATTCTTTTTTTGAGTAGCGTCCAGGACTCCACGTGGTCACAGGTTCGAACTGTAATTCTTTAATTTTTCCAGTCCGTGTTTATAGAATATAGATGGTAGTCGTACTATTCAATCATGCTGCCCACGCAAGACTATTAGGGGCAGGTCATGTGTATGAAACCCACCACCTTTTCTCTTATGTTTTTTACTTTATGTGAAGGACCCAGTACACGAGTAAATAAAATTCAAAGGTTTTCTGCAAATCTACCATATGAGAACTGTTACAGTAGACGACACCGGGCCCTAGCGATGTTGGCGTGCCATGCAGGTTATAGATACGTCCGCGTACGTAAAATGTGACCGTATTTGCATGTCCATGCAAGTTAGTGGACCAGAAACGCGTATTTTATAAATTTGTGCACTAAACTGACCGCCACACGCAAGTTCTAAGACTTCTAGCGTATTTACCTCTTTTTTATCTAACAATCTACACCATCTTAACTTAATTTTAAATAGATGTAATAACACTAGTGGTGCCTAAACTTCCCATATATGTTCACTTTGGTGTCTGAAGTTGAAAAATACGCTGAACTGGTTCTATAACTTGGCAGTATGGTTCAAATACGGTTCAAATCACGTCTAGATATGTACGTATTGCTGACTAGACATCGCATGAAGAGTGTGCGTCTTAATGACCATCGGGTCCCACCTATCAGTGCACAACTGAAATAAACAAAAAAGTTGCAAGGCTGGATTTCGAATAGATAACCTGTGCGCCACAGAGGACATGCGCCTACCAATTGCCCCATGCACGTTTGCTGTCTTCATTGCATCACAAGTCAATACAAAGTTGGGTCATCTATTTTGAAACGGAGGGAGTAGGTTTTAGATATCTGACACAATCATGGAGTTAACTGGGCTGCAGTTAGTGCACCCATTTTACACATGTTAGTTGTTTTTCTTATTGTAGAAATTGCAAAATATTCAAATAGTATATGAACTGATTATTCTTTTAGAAAATGTATTTCTAGTTCTAAAAAGTGTTCATGTGTTTTAATAAAGTATATGTATTTTTCAAAAGATATATTTTTGAATAAAAGTAAATTTTAAAATATGTGTGATAAATAAACAATGGCCTAGTATTCCCCCAGGATTTTATACATTCTTAAATTTAAATTAACAATTTTCAAACTATACATACATTTGTCTACTTAAAACATTTTAATTACATGAATTTTTAGTAATACATAAATATTTTATAAAATTACATTAACATGTTTTAAAAAATATGCATATTATTTCTAAGACGAGAAGATTCTAGCTTTATTTTTTACTAATACAATAATTCACATAAGTTTTAGAATTACTAAAAATCAAAAAGAAACTCACATCTCGAAGGGTCGCGTACAAAAGGAAAAAGAACTAATAGTTTATAACGTGATATTTTTTTAACACAAAGATTTTGAAAATGAGATTAACATTTCAAAAATGTATAACTGATAGGTGGTACCTGATGGTCATTTAGACACACTCTTTCCATGTCAGACTGTCTCGGCACTGCAAGTGGGCCCCGTGCCACGCTGGCATTTCTAGTCAACAATACATACATATTTGGACGTGGTTTGAACCGTATTTAAATTATACCGCCAAGTTATAAAACCGGTTCGGCGTATTTTTCAAGTTTACGCACCAAAATGAACATTAATAACGAGTTTAGGCATCACTGGTGTTATTACCTCTTTCAAATAATTAATATGAATGTGCATGCCTACTTGCTTGCCTACGGTACTCTCTTTTCTCGAAACAAGGTTGTCTACTCTCTCCAAATTGGAATATAAGTCGGACATGGGTTTTTAGGTCCTCGAGCGAAACATGTGTTGTGTGCCATAAAAATTATATCTCTAGATTCATAGACGAATGAACTTTCTAATTATATATTCGTAGTTAAATTGACAACCTAAATTGCCGTGTCCAGTTTATATTCTCATCCAGAGGGAGTATGTGCTATCACATATGTGCTTTTACAAATAGATGATACCCACTCATTGTTGCGGAAATCAGTTGCAATATATTCCAATGGATTTTTTTGCAAATTATTTCAATGGATTTGATTCTGTAAAACCTGAGACTACATATTATCGATTGTTTTTCTATTATTGTGCAGCTGAATATTTGAATCAACAATATGTAAATAAACCTAAGACTACATATTAACGATTGTTTTTTATTATTGTGCAGTTGAATTATTTTTTATTGAATGTAAGTGACATCATATAATAGAAAGGTTTTTCCATGCATGTTTTTTTTTGAACATCAGTACAGACGCAAGCGCTCATACATACGCGCATACACTCATCCCTATGAACGCGCACACGCACACCCTACCTCTATGAGCACCTGCGAGAGACTGAGCCGGCATGTCATCTTGAAATTTACGAAGTCACCATAGGCGCCTCATCGTCGACGGGAACGTCTCCTCCCACTGAAAGCGCATCGCCGGAAATCCTGAAATAAATTTAAGAATAATGCGAGCATCAGGACTTGAACCCTAATGGGCTGGGGATACCACTGTCCCTCTAAGCATGCAACCACATGTTGGTTGAGGTCGGCCTTTCATGAGGTATCATGGGTAGTGAGATGGTAAGTATATTTGTTGAGATAAATGGGAGTAATGGGGATGACTTAGTTTTTTTATATAGGATACCTTGGACTCGATGTATGCAGAACAGTGGGTAGTAGCTTTGGAATGGGTGGTAGATGCAGTTAAACTAGTTGAGGATAACAAACAAGATGAAATGGATGATTGAGAAACAATACAAGTTCTCGATAAGGGATTCTTATTTGCATGTTCGGATCAGTGAGGTACCTCTTAGGATTGATATTTTTTTGTGTGTGGTTGGTGCTTGGAAAGAGCTTTAAGAGAGAATTGATTGGGAATGGTCAATGTTACTTTTTGTGGACAGAAAGTGCTCCAGCCAAACTGGTGTGGTAGGTGGTGGTTTGTGCATTTGGTCTTACAAGACCTTGTGGTTGCACAGAGTGTCTATTTGGAGATTGGATAGATTATTTTGCATCCCCAATTGATGCTATGCAGAGGAGCAACATTACGTTGGACAATGTAGAAGACTAGAGCAGCTTGTTTCAAACAACAACACCAGCTTGTTTTAAACATTTTCAGTCCGCGCCGAGGTCCTCTTTAGAGCGGTGTGCGTGGGGTTTTTTATGTGTGCTACTCAGTGGTTGTGATGGTTTTCGCCCGGTTCTCTATAATTAACTAGGCAATATGGTTTTCGCTCGATTTTTTTTATTAACTGAGCAACTGTTTTCTTCTTAATAAATGCAAGATTACTGCTATTTTTGAAAGAAAAAGAGTTTGTGTTGTAACCTTGATTTCGCAAAAAGAACGAAATCAAATATGAGGGAAGCACTACGGCACAATCGCGGTAGATACTCGCACGTCAACCGTGGTATCATCATGACCTAAGCAGGGCTGGACATCTCCCCGCGTGAGGAGATCAGACAGCGCCGGTGCCGCCGCGCACCACCACCGTATGTGCGAACCTTCGTGCTACATTTTTCCCAATATCAACAAGGTGGCCAGGGACGCTTACACACGAAGTCATGGCCGTGCTCCGATGATTGGCATGATTGCAAACTAGGAGTAAAAAGTTTCTCACGCCGGTGGTGTCCTCAGCCTGGGCCGTGCGTTAGAATCAGTTGTATAGGGATAGGATTCTCATTTGAATTGTAATATGTTTCTATCCATTTTTCTGTTACTTCTCCTGTAAACGACAAGATCGATCTTTCCTTCTCTCGGACGATCTCGTCTTCCTTGTAAGCCACGGCAAACCTCCAATATATACAAACGCGGCCCAGACGAAGGGTTCTACGCTTACTCATTGTCTTTCATGGTAACATAGCCTCTTCCTTTAAGATCGGAACGAGATCGCATCTAGCTACCTACCGGCGACCGAGCCATGTCGACCACCACCTCTGCTGCCCCGATGTCCAGCACCACGGGAGCGCTCATCACCGCCTCGTCCTCCACCTTCGCCCCATCCTTCACCTCCAACAACTCTTTTCGGATCGCCACCCAAGAGACACCCGGGGAAATTTCCTGCTCTGGAAGGCCATCGTTTTGCCCCAGATCAAGGGCGCGCAGATGGAGCACCATCTCGACGCGACGAGTCAGGCACCGCCGGCCACCCTCACCATCACCAAGGACGGCAAGGAAGAACAAGTTGTAAACTTTGCACGCTCCCTATGGTTCGCACAACAGCAACAACTCCAAGGCTACTTGATGGGCTCCCTCTCTCGCGACATCCTTGCGCAGGTCGCCACGCTCCAGACGCCGGCACAAGTATGGAGTACCATCCACGCCATGTTCGCTGCCCAGAGTCAAGCTCAAGTGATCAATACCCGCATCGAGCTGACCAACCTGCAAAAAGGTAATATGACTATGGCTGAATATCTTGGAAAGATCAAAAGCCTCACTGATGAGGTTGCCTGCACCGCCGCTGCGCTCTCTGACCCGGAGATCGTGTCCAAGATACTTGCTGGGCTGGACATGGAATATAATCCGGTTGTCTCGGCTCTGGATGCTCGAGTTGAACCCATCACCGTGCAGGAGCTCTACAACCAGCTTCTTAGCTTCGACGCCCGTCTCAGCCTCCTCCACGACACCAACATCCGGCAGTCTTCTGCCAATTCTGTCTCTCGTGGCCGCGGTCACCAGGGGCAGTGCGGCGGCGGGCGTGGGCGCGGCGCCAACCAGCAAGGCGATGGCGGCTACAGCAACTACAACAACTCCAACTCCAGCGGTGGCAGCAGCTACACCAACAAAACAGGGGGAGGCGGCTTCAACAACAACAACAGCCGCCGCCCCTCGTCCTCCCGTTCGCGCCCTCGCTGCCAACTCTGCAAGAAGGCAGGCCACGAAGTCATGGACTGCTAGCACCGCTTTGATGAAGATTTCGTCCCTGATTCGCGTCTTGTTGCGGCGGCCATGCGTGAGCAAGGAGGAGAAAGAGCTTGGTACGTCGACTCCGGCGCAAGGGACCACGTCACAAGTGAACTAGAGCAACTTGCTCTCCGTGAAAAATACCTCGGCAACGACCAAATTCACACCGCAAGCGGTGGAGGTATGTACATTACACACATTGGTCAAGTTTTTATTAATTTGCCCTCTCTCAAACGTGATCTTGTCTTAAAAGATGTCCTTCATGTTCCACAAGCCGACAAAAACCTTGCATCTATGTCTCGTTTAGCCACTGATAATAATGTCTTCTTTGAAACTCACCCTCGTTACTTTTTTATAAAGGATCCGACAACGAGGGAACTCCTCCATCACGGTAGATGCATTGGAGGTCTCTACCCCATCACATCCGGAGCACTTAGTCGCAAGCGTCGTCGAGTCTACTCTGTCATCAAGCCCTCCTTGGCAAGGTGGCATCAACGATTAGGACATCCGTCATCGATCATCGTCAAGCAAGTAGTTAATAAAGGCAATCTCTTATTGTCAGATAGCCAAGTTAGTGAGTCTGTGTGTGAAGCTTGTCAATGTGCTAAGAGTCATCAACTCCCTTATCCTAAGTCAACTACTGTGTCTCATGCTCCTTTAGAGCTTATTTTCAGTGATGTATGGGGTCATGCCAGAGATTCTTTTGGTAGAAAGAAATATTATGTCAGTTCCATCGATGACTACAACAAGTTTACTTGGATTTATTTGCTTAAGTACAAATCTTAAGTTTTCTCTGTTTTCCAAGAGTTCCAAAAACTTGTTGAAAGACATCTTGATAGAAAAATCCTAACAATCCAAAG
>NC_041382.1:646130978-646131802 GCF_002162155.2 Triticum dicoccoides
AACTAAATTCTTTCTTTCGTAGCATAGGCATTGAGCATCATGTCTCATATCCTCATGCTCACCAACAAAACGGCTCCGCTGAGTGGAAACATCGCCACATTGTTGAAGTTGGTCTTTCTCTTCTTGCTCATGCCTCTATGCCTCTCAAGTATTGGGATGAAGCATTCATCACTACCACCTATCTCATCAATCGTCTCCCTAGTAAGGTCATTGGCAACACTACTCCATTGGAGAGATTATATCAAAAGAAACCTGACTACAACTCTCTTCGTATTTTTGGGTGCACTTGCTATCCCAATCAACGTCCATATAACCGTCACAAACTCGAGCTTCGCTCCACCCAATGTGTCTTTCTTGGCTATAGCAATCCTCACAAAGGGTACAAGTGCTTAGAAATTACCACTGGACGAATCTATATTTCCAGAGATGTTGTTTTTGATGAAACGCTTTTCCCGTTTGCCAAACTTCATCCAAACGCGGGGGCTCTTCTTCGTGCTGAAATAGCACTTCTTCCAGATTATGAGGGTGAATTACATAAAACTGATCATGTGCAAAATTCCATGCAAAATTGTGGTTCTAATGATATATGTGTGCAGATTTGGGTCATCATTTTACGTGTTTAGATGTGGACAAAGCAGGCACACGATCTCAGGCTGATTTCCCTAGCAGTGGCGCGCGATCCGTTGCAGATTCTCGCGCCAGTCCTGCTGTCCCCATCGGTGCCTGATCCGAGGCGGAGTCGGCTTTGCATGCACCCGATCACGTGCGGGCGGAACCACCCAGCCCGGTCGCGCAGGTGGCCGACAGCCCACCAGTGGAGGATC
>NC_041382.1:646132087-646206422 GCF_002162155.2 Triticum dicoccoides
CGGCCCGCGGATCGAGCCGATCGAGCCAACCGTCGACCGTGCTGACAGGGGCGCACCTGCGGCGTCAGGGGGATCCTCCTCGGATCGGGAGCCTGGATCGCCTGCGCCTCTGTCTTCCTCGGATCAAGAGCTGGGATCCTCTGCGCCAACTCACATAGAATCTTCTTCTCAGCCAGGATCTTCTACGCCCACAGCATCAGCACTTCATCAACCTCTTCACCGACACACTAGATCGCAGTCATGCATTGTCAAAGGGAAAGAGTATACTGACGGTACTATAAGGTATGACCGAGTAAAGCGTGCTTTTCTTAGCAGTTGATGACCCACAAGTATAGGGGATATATCGTAGTCCTTCCGATAAGTAAGAGTGTCGAACCCAACGAGGAGCAGAAGGAAATGATAAGCAGTTTTCAGCAAGGTATTCTCTGCAAGCACTGAAATTATCGGTAACAGATAGTTTTGTGATAAGATAATTGGTAATGAGTAGCAAGTAATAAAAGTAAATAAGGTGCAGCAAGATGGCCTAATCCTTTTTGTAGCAAAGGACAAGTGATACGTCCATTTTGCATCATGCTTTTATATCGATATTTATTGCATTATGGGTTGTTATTACACATTATGTCACAATACTTATGTCTATTCTCTCTTATTTTATAAGGTTTACATGAAGAGGGAGAATGCCGGCAGCTGGGATTCTGGGCTGGAAAAGGAGCAAATATTAGAGACCTATTCTGCAAAGCTCCAAAAGTCCTGAAACTTCACGGAAGTTATTTCCAGAATATATAAAAAATACTGAGCGCAAGAAGTACCAGAGGGGGGGGGGGCACCCACCAACCACAAGGGTGGGGGCGCGTCCTACCACCCTGGGCGCGCCCCTGCCTCATGGGCCCCCTGGTGGCCCTCCGATGCCCATCTTCTGCTATATGGAGTCTTTCCTCGAGGAAAAAATCATAAGCAACCTTTCGGGACGATACTCCGCCGCCACGAGGCGGAACCTTGGCGGAACCAATCTAGGGCTCCGGCGGAGCTGTTCTGCCGGGGAAACTTCCCTCCAGGAGGGGGAAATCATCACTATCATCATCACCAACGATCCTATCATAGGTAGGGGGTCAATCTCCATCAACATCTTCACCAGCACCATCTCATCTCAAACCCTAGTTCATCTCTTGTATCCAATCTTTGTATCCAAACCTCAGATTGGTACATGTGGGTTGCTAGTAGTGTTGATTACTCCTTGTAGTTGATCCTAGTTGGTTTACTTGGTGGAAGACCATATGTTCAGATCCATTATGCATATTAATATCCCTCTGATTATGAACATGAATATGCTTTGTGAGTAGTTACATTTGTTCCTGAGGACATGAGAGAAGTCTTGCTATTAGTAGTCATGTGAATTTGGTATTCGTTCGATATTTTGATGAGATGTATGTTGTCATCCCTCTAGTGGTGTCATGTGAACATCGACTACATGACACTTCATCATTGTTTGGGCCTAGAGGGAGGCATTGGGAAGTATAAGTAGATGATGGGTTGCTAGAGTGACAGAAGCTTAAACCCTAGTTTATGCGTTGCTTCGTAAGGGGTTGATTTGGATCCATATGTTTCATGCTATGGTTAGGTTTACCTTAATACTTCTGTTGTAGTTACGGATGCTTGCAATAGGGGTTAATCATAGGTGGGATGCTTGTCCAAGTAAGGACAGCACCCAAGCACCGGTCCACCCACATATCAAATTATCAAAGTACCAAACGCGAATCATATGATCGTGATGAAAACTAGCTTGACGATAATTCCCATGTGTCCTCGGGAGCGCTTTCCTTCATATAAGAGTTCATCCAGGCTTGTCCTTTGCTACAAAAAGGATTGGGCCATCTTTCTGCACCTTATTTACTTTCATTACTTGATACTCGTTACCAATTATCTTATCACAAAACTATCTGTTACCGATAATTACAGTGCTTGCAGAGAATACCTTGCTGAAAACCGCTTATCATTTCCTTCTGCTCCTCGTTGGGTTCGACACTCTTACTTATCGAAAGGACTACGATAGATCCCCTATAGTTGTGGGTCATCAAGACTCTTTTTTGGAGCCTTTGCTGGGGAGTGAAGCGCCTATGGTAGGTGGAATTTGGTAAGGAAAAATTTACATGGTGTGCTAAAATTTACTGTCACTTGTTACTATGGAAAGCAATCCTTTGAGGGGCTTGTTCGGAGTATCTTCACCCCGACCGGTAGAGCAAATAGTTGCTCCTCAACCTACTCGACCTACTGAAAATGAAAATGTTTACTTCAAAATTCCTTCGGGTATGATAGAGAAACTGCTAGCTAATCCTTTTGCAGGAGATGGAACATTACATCCCGACTTACACTTAATCTATGTGGATGAAGTTTGTGCATTATTTAAGCTTGCAGGTATGCCCGATGATGTTATCAAGAAGAAGGTCTTCCCTTTATCTTTGAAGGGAGATGCATTGACATGGTATAGGCTATGTGATGATATGGGATCATGGGACTACAAACGGTTGAAATTGGAATTCCATCAGAAGTTTTATCATATGCATCTTGTTCATCGTGATCGTAATTATATATATAATTTTTGGCCTCGCGAAGGAGAAAGCATCGCTCAAGCTTGGGGGAGGCTTAAGTCAATGTTATATTCACGCCCCAATCATGAGCTCTCAAGAGAAATGATTATTCAAAAAATTTATGCTCGGCTTTCTGACAACAATCGCTCCATGCTCGATACTTCTTGTACCGGTTCCTTTATGATGAAGACTATTGAATTCAAATGGAATTTATTGGAGAGAATTAAACGCAACTCTGAAGATTGGGATCTCAACGAAGGTAAGGAGTCAGGTATAACACCTAAGTTTGATCGTGTTAAATCTTTTATGGATACCGATGTTTTCCATAAATTTAGCACTAAATTTGGACTTGACTCTGAGATAGTAGCTTCTTTCTGTGAATCCTTTGCTACTCATGTTGATCTCCCTAAGGAGAAGTGGTTCAAATATAATCCTCCCATTGAAGTAAAAGTAGTTGCACCTATTAAAGTTGAAGAAAATACTATCACTTATAATGATCTTGCTGTTCCTACTGCTTATGTTGAGAAACCACCTTTCCCTGTTAGAATAAAGAATCATGCTAAAGCTTCAACTATGGTCAACAAAAGTAATATTAAGACACCTAAACCCCCTGAGAAAATTAAAGTTGAACCTAAAATTGCTATGGTTAAAGATCTCTTGGCCGATAATATTGATGGGCATGTCATTTACTTCTGTGATGAAGCTACTAGAATCGCTAGACCCGATGCTAAAAATAAACACAGACCTGTTGTAGGCATGCCTGTTATTTATGTTAAAATAGGAGATCATTGTTATCATGGATTATGTGATATGGGTGCTAGTGCTAGTGCAATACTTATTTCCTTATACAAAGAAATTATGCATGATATCGCACCAGCTGAGATAGAAGATATCGATGTTATCATTAAGCTTCCCAATAGAGATACTATTTCACCAGTTGGGATTGTTAGAGATGTTGAAGTCTTGTGTGGGAAGGTTAAATATCCTGCTGATTTTCTTGTTCTTGGTTCCCCACAAGATAGCTTTTGTCCCATTATATTTGGTAGACCCTTCTTGAATACTGTCAATGCTACGATAGACTGCAATAAGGATATTGTTTCTGTTGGTTTAGGGGATATGTCTCATGAGTTTAATTTTGCTAAATTTCGTAGACAACCCCATGATAAAGAATTGCCTAGTAAAGATGAAATTATTGGTCTTGCTTCTATTGTCGTGCCTCCTACTGATCCATTAGAACAATATTTGCTAGACCATGAAAATGATATGTTCATGAATGAAAGAAGGGAAATAGATGAAGTATTCTTTAAACAGGGACCTATTCTGAAACACAATTTGCATGTTGAAATCCTAGGGGATCCTCTTCCACCCAAGGGTGATCCCGTGTTTGAGTTTAAACCATTACCTGATACTCTTAAATATGCTTATCTTGATGAAAAGAAAATATATCATGTTATTATCAGTGCTAACCTTTCAGAGAAGGAGGAAGAGAAATTATTGAAAACTCTGAAGAAGCACCGTGCTGCTATTGGATATACTCTTGACGATCTTAAGGGCATTAGTCCCACTCTATGTCAACACAAAATAAATTTGGAGGAAGACGCCAAACCAGTTATTGATCACCAACGACGGCTGAATCCTAAGATGAAAGAAGTGGTAAGAAAGGAAATATTAAAGCTCCATGAGGCAGGTATAATTTATCCCGTTGCTGATAGTAAGTGGGTAAGTCATGTCCATTGTGTCCCTAAGAAGGGAGGTATTACTGTTCTTCCTAATGATAAAGATGAATTGATCCCGCAAAGAATTATTACAGGTTATAGGATGGTAATTGATTTCCGTAAATTAAATAAGGCTACTAAAAAGATCATTACCCTTTGACTTTTATTGATCAAATGCTAGAAAGATTATCCAAACATACACATTTTTGCTTTCTAGATGGTTACTCTGACTTCTCTCAAATACACGTGTCAGCTGATGATCAATCAAAGACCACTTTTACTTGCCCTTTCGGTACTTTTGCTTATAGACGTATGCCTTTTGGTTTATGTAATGCACCTGCTACCTTTCAAAGATGCATGATGGCTATATTCTCTAACTTTTGTGAAAAGATATGTGAGGTTTTCATGGACGATTTCTCTGTTTATGGATCCTCTTTTGATGATTGCTTAAGCAACCTTGATCGAGTTTTGCAGAGATGTGAAGAAACTAATCTTGTCTTGAATTGGGAGAAGTGCCACTTTATGGTTAATGAAGGTATTGTCTTGGGGCATAAAATTTCTGAAAGAGGTATTGAAGTTGACAAAGCTAAAGTTGATGATATTGAAAAGATGTCGTGTCCCAAGGACATCATAGGTATAAGAAGTTTTCTGGGTCATGCCGGTTTTTATAGGAGGTTCATTAAGGACTTCTCAAAAATTTCTCGGCCGCTGACTAACCTATTACAAAAGGATATTCCTTTTGTCTTTGATGATGATTGTGTATAAGCATTTGAAATACTTAAGAAACATTGATTTATGCACCTATTGTTCAGCCACCTGGTTGGGATCTACCCTTTGAAATTATGTGTGATGCTAGCGATTATGTTGTAGGTGTTGTTCTAGGGCAAAGAGTTGATAAGAAATTAAATGTTATTCAATATGCTAGTAAAACTCTAGACAGTGCCCAAAGAAATTATGCTACTACTGAAAAAGAATTGTTAGCAGTTGTATTTGCTTGTGATAAGTTCAGACCTTATATTGTTGATTCTAAAGTAACTATTCACACTGATCATGCTGCCATTAAATACCTTATGGAAAAAAGATGCTAAACCTAGACTTATTAGATGGGTTCTCTTGCTACAAGAATTTGATTTGCATATTATTGATAGAAAGGGAGCTGAGAACCCCATTGCAGACAACTTGTCTAGGTTAGAAAATGTTCTTGATGACCCACTACCTATTGATGATAGCTTTCCTGATGAAAAATTAAATGTCATAAATGCTTCTCGAACTGCTCCATGGTATGCTGATTATGCTAATTATATTGTTGCTATATTTATACCACCTAGTTTCACATACCAGCAAAAGAAAAGGTTCTTCTATGATTTGAGACATTACTTTTGGGATGACCCACATCTTTATAAAGAAGGAGTAGATGGTATTATTAGACGTTGTGTACCTGAGCATGAACAGGAACAGATCCTATGCAAGTGTCACTCCGAGGCTTATGGAGGACACCATGCTGGAGATAGAACTGCACATAAGGTATTGCAATCCGGTTTTTATTGGCCTACTCTCTTCAAGGATGCCCGTAAGTTTGTCTTGTCTTGTGATGAATGTCAAAGAATTGGTAATATTAGTAGACGTCAAGAAATGCCTATGAATTATTCACTTGTTATTGAACCATTTGATGTGTGGGGCTTTGATTATGTGGGACCTTTTCCTTCCTCTAATGGGTATACACATATTTTAGTTGCTGTTGATTACGTTACTAAGTGGGTGGAGGCTATTCCAACTAGTAGTGTTGATCATAACACCTCTATTAATATGCTCAAAGAAGTTATTTTTCCGAGGTTTTGGAGTCCCTAGATATTTAATGACTGATGGTGGTTCACATTTTATTCATGGTGCCTTTCGTAAAATGCTTGCGAAGTATGACGTTAATCATAGAATTGCATCTCCTTGTCACCCACAGTCTAGTGGTCAAGTAGAATTGAGTAACAGAGAGCTCAAATTTATTTTGCAAAAGACTGTTAATAGATCTAGAAAGAATTGGTCCAAGAAACTTGATGATGCATTATGGGCCTATAGAACTGCATATAAAAATCCTATGGGAATGTCTCCGTATAAAATGGTTTATGGTAAAGCATGTCACTTACCTCTTGAATTAGAACATAAGGCATATTGGGCTATTAAAGAGCTAAATTATGATTTCAAACTTGCCGGTGAGAAGAGGTTATTTGACATTAGCTCACTTGATGAATGGAGAACCCAGGCTTATGAAAATGCCAAGTTGTTTAAAGAAAAAGTTAAAAGATGGCATGACAAAAGGATACAAAAGCGTGAGTTTAATGTAGGTGATTATGTATTGTTATACAACTCTCGTTTAAGATTTTTTGCGGGAAAACTTCTCTCCAAATGGGAAGGTCCTTACGTTATCGAGGAGGTCTATCGTTCCGGTGCCATAAAAATCAACAATTTCGAAGGCACAAATCCGAAGATGGTGAACGATCAAAGAATTAAACATTATATCTCAGGTAATCCTATAAATGTTGAAACTAATATTATTGAAACCGTAACCCCGGAGGAATACATAAAGGACACTTTCCGGAACGTTTTAGACTCCAAAAAGGAATATGTACCTGGTACGGTAAGTAAACGGACTCCAAAACAGTTCTAATGGCAATATTTCTTTGTTTTGGAATATTTAAGAAAATAGGAAAATAAGAAGCAGACCGGAAAGGACACGGGGCTTCCACAAGGGTGCGAGGCGCGCCCTACCCCCCTGGGCGCGCCCCCTGCCTCGTGGGTGTGACGCCCGGATAATTAAGCTACAACAACCCTCTGCTAATGATGCCACGTCACGTCGATTACTGTTGCTAATCTCGCGTTAGTTTGAAACTGATTCAAATTCAAAATCAAGCAAACAGTAAAACTTTTCAAATATTAAAACTAAAATGTTCGGAGTGAACCAATTAATTGATAGGAAATTATCGTGGAGAAACCACACTTTATAAAATGTTCAAATACTCTAAAATGAATAAAACAGTAGCAAGAACAATTATTTAAAAGCTTTTAAAATAATAAACGTTTACAAACTATTTTATTTTAGGTGCCAAGTTAATTGTGGTAGTGGCATTATTACTAATTCTATTTTATATGCAGCTTATGTATTTTATAAGAACTAAAATTTAATATAACAGAAAAAAAGAAAAATAAGAAAAAGAAAAGAGAAACAAAGACCGAAAAATAAAGTAAAAGCAAAAGGAATCCCCCTCCCGCACTAGGCCTTGGCCCAGCTGGCCACCACGCCGACCATGCCATCCCACCTAAACTCCCTGCTCCTTCCTCCTGTTCACCAGTGGCCGTGTGCGCGCCCTGGCCGTCCGTGCGCGATGCCGCCGGCGGATGCTCGCCATCGCGACGCTACAGGGGCGCCAGGAGGAGTATAAGACCGCCCCGACCTCGTGGACGAACCCTAGTCCCCCACCTTCACTTTCCCCCGCTGCTATCCTCTCCCGCAGACATGGCCGAGCCGCCGTCGCCACGCTCGTTGTCGATCCCGCGACCCCCGACCTCACCGTGCCGTGACACCGAGTCCGCCCGCTCCATCGACGAGCGCTCCATCGACTGGTTCTTCCCATGGGAGCCCGGAGCCCCTGCACCGTCCTCTACCTCGTCGTCGACCCCTCGGCCCCGACGAGCCCCCACTGCGCGATTCGCCGCCACCACTGTGTCCCCGGCTTCCCCAAGCCGTTCCCCGCCCTCACTGTGAGCTTTGCCCTGTTTCCCCTCTCTCCCCTCCGACGATTTCGTGCTCTAGCTAGGACCCTACCATGGATGGACCTCTCTGTCGCCGTTGCTCACGGTGCTGCTTCCACACCTTGCCCCACCCTGAACGTGGCCTCACCGCGTTTGTGCGCTTTGCTGCATGCACACACACGTGCTCGGGCCGCACCTCGCCCGCGTGAGGCCTCCCCGCAACTTGCTTGCTGGCGCCCTCCGCACCCTCCTCTGCAAAGCCGATGCGCCGCCCGCACCTCCGCCTTTGTCCCGCGTGCTCTGCTGCCCCTAGCCACACCGGTGTCGCCGAGCCGAAGCTCACCTGGGTTTGGCCCATGCTGCACACATTGTTGCTGCTATGCGCCACCCCTACTGCTCCCCTTTCCGCCTGCGTCGCCGTCCCGCGTTGCCCGTACCCCGCGGCCTTCCGCCCGCGCTGTTGCCGCCTGAAGCTTCTGCTTCTGCTGCGTGCGCTGCATGCCGCTGCGCGCTGCCACAGAACCTCCCACCACGCCCCGGTGCGTGCCCCACCTACGCCGCTGCTGCCGGCGGTCGTCTCCGGCAGCCCCACGGATGACGCCCCGGCCGCGCCTAGTACCGACGCGCCCCTACCCCCTCCTCACCACGTTCATGCTGCCCCGGTCACCGCTGCCGACCGCCGTCGCGTGCCAGGCCCCAGGCCGCGCCCCACCGGTGCCCCCGCCGCCAGAATGGGCCACGGCCTCGCCCCGCACCTGGGCGGGCTGCGTTCTCCGCCAGCACCCGCTACCCTTTCGCCCGCCCGCCCGCTAAGGCCTTGTGGGCCGCTGACCAGCGAGGCCCATGGTCCTGTAAAAAAGGGGTTTAAAAATATATATTAATAAAAATAATTAAGTAATTAATTAGTCGGTAATTAATTATTAACTCCATTTAACTACCCTAATTAACTAGGTTGACTAATTAGATCTGTTTAATTAAGTTGGTCGATGACAGGTGGACCGCAGTCAACCTTTTGACCGGTCAATAGTTGACTGTTGACTGCCGACTCAGCGGTCAACAGGGTCCACTGCCAGACTCTGTACTGCTCTGCTGTGTACACTTTGTGTGTGCACGTAGCAATTTAGCCTCTCTTTTTTGAATTAATATTAAATCCAGTAATTCCAGAATATTGTTTTAAACTTTGAAAAATCATAGACGTTAATCCGTAACTCGGATGAAAAAGTTTTATACACGAAAGTTGCTCAGAACGATGAGATGAATCCGGATACGTAGCCCGTTCGTACGCCACACATCCCTAGCATAGCAAACACGCAACTTTCCCCCTCCGGCTCCTCTGCCCGAAAACGCGAAACACTGGGGATACTTTCCCGGTTGTTTCCCCCCCTTCACCGGTATCACCTCATACCGCGTTAGGGCATGCCTAACATCACGCTTTGCTTTGTCATGCAATGTTATGCATCTGTTTGCATTCTATTCACTGTTTCTCCCCCCTCTTCTCTCGCCAGACACCGAGACCGACGCCGCTGCTACCCAG
Source organism: Triticum dicoccoides (assembly GCF_002162155.2). Classification (NCBI taxonomy): domain Eukaryota; kingdom Viridiplantae; phylum Streptophyta; class Magnoliopsida; order Poales; family Poaceae; genus Triticum; species Triticum dicoccoides. The sequence goes on from NC_041382.1 coordinate 646,141,663, forward strand.
TACGACTACGGTGTTAACGACCCCTCTCTCTTGCCAGGGAAACCAGGCAAGCCCCCCCTGATCACCAGATATTGCCTATTCTTCTATATACTGCTTGCATTAGATTAGTGTAGCATGTTACTTCTTTCAGTTAATCCTATACTGCTGCATAGCCTGTCCTTGCTACTACTGTTGTTACCTTTACCTTCTATCCTACTGCTTAGTATAGGATGCTAGTGTTCCATCAGTGGCCCTACACTCTTGTCTGTCTGCCATGCTATACTACTGGGCCGTCATCACTTCAGGAGGTGATCACGGGCATATACTATATACTTTACACGGTTACATTACCAGTGATACTGTTTGGAGTTGGGGGCTGAAGGGGCAGGTGGCTCCATCTAGGTAGTGGTGGGCCTGAGTTCCCGACGGTCCCTGATTGTTACTTTGAGGCGGAGCGACAGGGCAGGTTGAGACCACCTAGGAGAGAGGTGGGCCTGGCCCTGGTCGGCGTTCGCGGTTACTTCAAAATAACACGCTTAACGAGAACTGGGTATTTGATCTGAGTCTGGCTACTGTCCTATATGCACTAACCATCTACGCGGGGATAGTTATGGGCACTCGACGTCGTGGTATCAGCCGAAGCCTTCGTGACGTCAGCGACTGAGCGGCGCGCGCCGGATTGGACTGGAATGCCTGCTAGGCTAGGTCTGCTTCCGGCCGCGTTCGCAACGTGCAGGTGTGCAAAGGGCGATGGGCCCAGACCCCTGCACCATAGGATTTAGACCGACATGCTGACTTCTCTGTTGTGCCTAGGTAGGGCTGCGACGTGTTGATCTTCCGAGGCCGGGCATGACCCAGAAAAGTGTGTCCGGCCAAATGGGATCGAGCGTGTTGGGTTATGTGGTGCACTCCTGCAGGGAAGTTAATCTATTCGAATAGCCGTGATCTTCGGTAACAGGACGACTTGGAGTTGTACCTTGACCTTATGACAACTAGAACTGGATACTTAATAAAACACACCCTTCCAAGTGCCAGATACAACCGGTGGTCGCTCTCTAACAGAGCGACGAGGAGAGGATCGTCGGGTAGGATTATGCTATGTGATGCTACTTGGAGGACTTCAGTCTACTCTCTTCTACATGCTGCAAGACGGAGGCTGCTAGAAGCGTAGTCTTCGATAGGACTAGCTTTCCCCCTCTTATTCTGGCATTGTGCAGTTCAGTCCACTGATATGGCCCTTTACACATATACCCATGCATATGTAGTGTAGCTCCTTGCTTGCGAGTACTTTGGATGAGTACTCACGGTTGATTTGCCCCCTCTTTTCCTTCTTTCTATACCCGATTGCTGCGACCAGATGCTGGAGCCCAGGAGCCAGACGCCACTGTCGATGACGACTACTACTACTCGGGAGGTGCCTACTACTACGTGCAGTCCGCTGACGACGACCAGGAGTAGTTTAGGAGGATCCCAGGCAGGAGGCATGCGCCTCTTTCGATCTGTGTCCCAGTTTGTGCTAGCCTTCTTAAGGCAAACTTGTTTAACCTATGTATGTACTCAGATATTGTTGCTTCCGCTGACTCTTCTATGATCAAGCTCTTGTATTCGAGCCCTCAAGGCCCCTGGCTTGTAATATGATGCTTGTATGACTTATTTTATTTGTAGAGTTGTGTTGTGATATCTTCCCGTGAGTCCCTGATCTTGATCATACACGTTTGCGTGTATGATTAGTGTACGGTCAAATCGGGGGCGTCACAAGTTGGTATCAGAGCCGACTGCCTGTAGGAATCCCCCTTCCACACTCCTTGGCCGAAGTTGAGTCTAGTCGATGAAAATTGTTTTACTAACTTGGTTGTGCGGCCCCTGGGCCCACGTCACCATCGGGTGTTATTAGGATCTTTTATTCCTCGATCTATACTCATGGACTCTGATCTCTCTTCTATTCGGGTTAAATGGTTTTGCTAAAATCTAACTCTAGGTTCTCGTTACCACTTCCTACCGGAGAACCCTTTCATTACGGATGATCGACTGCTTCAACAGAAGATTCTGACAATACTCTCTGATATTTTCTCGAGACCTTGTGTCTGTTGCTTTTGCAATTCCCTACCACCCAAAAATCCCTATGGATAAATACTTACACCTGTCGTTCTTACTTTTATTCCTAGTTGGTCTTGTTATTACAAGATACCCCGAAATACTCGTCGTTGTTTCGATAATCCTTTGAGCTTACTGCCTTGCTGTTCTTTGTCACCTGAATACCCCTACGGATAATTCTCGCACTTATCGAGTATCCGCTCATCCCCCAGTTGTTCATGTGTTTCACAATGGTCATCGAAATACTATTCGATCCTCCAAAAATACTTAGTAGCTTATTGCTCTGCAATACTTGTCTGCTTGCATGATGGATGATTTCCATATGTCTGGCAATATTCGTTAGTATCCTTAGGCACCATCATTTTGATCCCTTTGATTCAACATGAGTGCGAATGCACACAATCATCACTTGATCCTTTTAAATTATCTTTCCGGCTCATGCGTCATTTTAAACATGAGCTGGTTCTCAACAAATCCAATTGCCGTCGATTGTACCCCTAAGGCTATTCAACTTATCCATCCCTAATCAGAACATTGCTTCTGATCCCTTGATTTGAAAATCATAATTCCTTTGCATTTGAGCTCTGGATTAGTCAGTTGTTTCCATAATCCAATGCCTTTGCATTGTTACTTCCTCTGGTTGTGTGCCGATGCTCACGTCAGCTCTGTTATGGACCGGCAGATCCTTTAAAGGATTTTATCCGACAACGTCCTTCATATTCAATAACCTTGTGAGCCTTCCCTCGGATACATAATGCCTTTGGTAAATTGTATCATCTACTTTCTCAACCTTGCTCTACTTTCGAGCTTGTGATATTTACTCTTGAAACTTATGGTATATGTTTCTAAGAAGCCCCTATGGGTTGAACATATGCCTTCTCTAAACCGTGTGAACTCAAAAGTTTTCACGAGTCATACACTTCTGGTATTTTGCCAGATAAAATTTCAACACTACAACTTCTTCGAAAGTGAGAAGTGAATGCAAGGTTAGGCATTGGAGAAGTGGGAGTCGACCTTGAACTTTGTGTTCATGCCCATGGACACGATGTAGATCTTATCATTAAAGCTTCTCTTAAATTAAATTATTCCTTTGGTATAAGTTCATCTTATATCCGGGATCTGGCCTTTTGCAATCGTGGTTCCGACCATGTTCTCCTTTAAATACCATTTCGCGTGCAAGTTTAAGCGCTTGTCTTCTGTAGAGCAATACCCCAGTCCAACCTCTACTTTGATCAGTCATTGAGTATTACCCCCTCTAATATCTGGAGATTATCACGGAACTGCATAACTTATTATGAGTTCTTCTTCAAGTATTATTTGACTTTCGCTGCACCATCATTTGACTTGATGTCATCGCCGACCGATTACATCTTCATGAAATCTCTCGAATGTGTCGTGGTCATCAGCAACATCCTGAGCTCTTCCAAGATATATATCAAATTCTTGATGAGAAATACCATCCTCGTCCCTCAATGGTTTGTGTTATCACCGACCACTTTATTGCCTTCCGTTCAACACAAACTTATTTGTGTTTTGTGTTATACCTTGAGATCCTTGCTATCTAGCATTTGTTCTTATTTACCTTGGAATGTTACCACCTTTTATGTCAAGAATGTCGTGGTAATTTTACCAGCTCTTAAGAATTCTTGATATAGTAATATCTCTCGCCTTTTGCATTCATTTCTTGGTCTCCGTGTTGTTTCTAACCAGAATACCGACAAATGGTCTGTGATGTGTAAATTCTGAACTTCTAGCAACCCTATTGCTTTGAAGTTATTGGTCTGCAGTTTCATTCTAAGTCTATTGCTTATTGAATCATGATTCGAACATTGATCGTGCTACCTAGTCCAGATTCCTGGGTGCACCCTTCTATCATTGTTCAGTTGTGTATGTTTCCCTCGAGCATACATCGTTATATCATTTGATCCGACAAATGATATTTCCTTGTTCACATAATTGTGGAAATCAGTCCTTTGGAAATCTCAATGATTTGTTGTTGAGCCTATCAGCCACCTCCTCATCCTCTCCTTGGTTTACTGATGAACTCTTGTTTTAGAACCCGCTTCCATTGTTCATTTCCCAAGAATCTTATGATGTCTTCTCGTCAATTTGTGTTGCACCTTTTCTTCTCAGACATCCTGAGTCTGATGAATCCTGACGCCAATCAGATCTAAATCTCAGTCAGAGATGATGGTTGGAACATATTTCCAAGAGTTATCACATTGGTCTTTATGTGACCCGGTAAGGAGATGTCGTGCCTAGCACACCTGACCAGAGGCCCTATTGTTATAGATTCCTTTTCAGCAAGGTTAGCCATTCTTCCATGATGAAGTTATAAGACTTATTCTATGAGTTGATCCTGATGGATCCTTTGTGTATCCAAAGTCTGACCTTGCTCGAAGAGCATGTCAATGCTATCTCGAAGCATGTATGTGGTACTCCATTTTTCAACAAGAACATTTGAAGCCCAATGCTAAATGTTTCTTGCTCAATTATCCAAACACCGTTGCATGGGTAATGTCATGAAATTTCTCTCCCCCTTACCTAAAGAGTTTTCTACATTATATCCTGTCATGGATATCATGCTCTGCTTGTCCTTGGGAAGGATATACCCTTGAAATATGTGTTAAAACACATTTTCCTTTCCATTGTTCTGTTTAATCTGATAATCATATTTTCTTTTCCATTGGTTGGTTTAACATTTCTTGTGATCCATAAGATCTAAGCAGTAATATTCTCCTGCTTATGTAAACATCTCGGTGTACAATTCTGTCAACAAGACCCTGTTACTATTGTTGATGACATTTTGGTAGCCATCGATGGACGAGAACTTTGCCTACAGGTCCGCCTCGTTTCAACAAGCAGGAAAATGGTTCTCTTCGTCCCTCGCCCTTGGTATCGATGTTGTTGTCGACATAACTCATAGGGTATCCTCTGACATGACTTGCTTACATGATCGTGGAAGACATCATCGCATCCCTACTTTTAACCCACATGGTGGGCCCATAACCCACAGTTCCACATGATCGAAACCTGACTCTCCTATACACCATGTTGTCAAAGTTATCCCTCGTGCTTGACTTTGTATGTAATTCACGGGCCACCTGCCAAGTGATCTATTCTGGTATCAGGCGCAATACTTATTGTCGTTGCTCTGAACCCCCCTCACCATCTGATTAGACCATCCAACGATTGCCTTCCCATTGGAAACTTCTCATGATACCTTCTCACTTTACTCTTGATATTTTCCTAAGTATCTATTTGAAAGTTACTTTCTACCACATTCCCTGAGTTATCCGCCAGATAGTCAACCTTGTAAGGCCCGTTCTTCCGAAGTTACCCCTTGTCCTATCGTAAGTACGATCAAATTTCCGACGAAAGGGTGATGACTTTGTCATGATGACCTGAAGCAGAGAAATGAAAACATCAATGTAATGGATCGACCTCTTTGAGAAGAGTAACCAAGACAAAGAAGACTCGTTAGAATTCGTAACCAGATCCTTCCCCTTACTCCGCCTCCTAAATCTCGGGACGAGATTTCTTGTAGTGGAGGAGAATTGTGACGCCTGGATAATTAAGCTACAAAAACCCTCTGCTAATGATGCCATGTCACTTCGATTACTATTACTAATCTCGCATTAGTTTGAAACTGATTCAAATTCAAATTCAAGCAAACAATAAAACTTTTCAAATATTAAAACTAAAATGTTTGGAGTGAACCAATTAATTCATAGGAAATTATGGTGGAGAAACCACACTTTATAAAATGTTCAAATACTCTAAAATGAATAAAACAGTAGCAAGAACAATTATTTAAAAGCTTTTAAAATAATAAATGATTACAAACTATTTTATTTTAGGTGCCAAGTTAATTGTGGTAGTGGCATCATTACTAATTCTATTTTATATGCAACTTATGTATTTTATAAGAACTAAAATTTAATATAACAGAAAAAAAGAAAAAAAGAAAAAGAAAAGAGAAACAAAGACCGAAAAATAAAGTAAAAGCAAAAGGAATCCCCCCTCCCCCGCTGGGCCTCGGCCCAGCTGGCCACCAGGCCGACCATGTCATCCCACCTAAACTCCCTGCTCCTTCCTCCTGTTCACAAGTGGCCGTGTGCGCGCCCTGGCCGTCCGTGCGCGATGCCGTCGGTGGATGCTCACCATCGCGACGCTACAGGGGCGCCAGGAGGAGTATAAGACCGCCCCGACCTCGTGGACGAACCCTAGTTCCCCACCTTCACTTTCCCCCACTGCTATCCTCTCCCGCAGACGTGGCCGAGCCGTCGTTGCCACGCTCGCTGTCGATCCCGCGACCCCCGACCTCACCGTTCCGTGACACCGAGTCCGCCCGCTCCATCGACGAGCGCTCCGTCGACTGGTTCTTCCCGTGGGTTGTTATTACACATTATGTCAGAATACTTATTGCATTATGGGTTGTTATTACACATTATGTCACAATAATTATGCCTATTCTCTCTTCTTTTACAAGGTTTACATGAAGAGGGAGAATGCCGGCAGCTGGGATTCTGGGCTGGAAAAGGAGCAAATATTAGAGACCTATTTTGCACAGCTCCAAAAGTCCTAAAACTTCACAGAAGTTATTTCCATAATATATAAAAAATACTGAGCGCAAGAAGTACCAGAGGGGGGCCACCCACCAACCACGAGGGTGGGGGCGCGTCCTACCACCCTAGGCGTGCCCCTGCCTCATGGGCCCCCTGGTGGCCCTCCGATGCCCATCTTCTGCTATATGGAGTCTTTCGTCGAGGAAATAATCATAAGCAACCTTTCGGGACGATACTCCGCCGCCACGAGGCGGAACCTTGGCAGAACCAATTTAGGGCTCCGGCGAAGCTGTTCTGCCGGGGAAACTTCCCTCCAGGAGGGGGAAATCATCACTATCGTCATCACCAACGATCCTATCATCGGTAGGGGGTCAATCTCCATCAACATCTTCACCAGCACCATCTCATCTCAAACCCTAGTTCATCTCTTGTATCCAATCTTTGTATCCAAACCTCAGATTGGTACATGTGGGTTGCTAGTAGTGTTGATTACTCGTTGTAGTTGATGCTAGTTGGTTTACTTGGTGGAAGACCATATGTTCAGATCCATTATGCATATTAATATCCCTCTGATTATGAACATGAATATGCTTTGTGAGTAGTTACGTTTGTTCTTGAGGACATGAGAGAAGTCTTGCTATTAGTAGTCATGTGAATTTGGTATTCGTTCGATATTTTGATGAGATGTATGTTGTCATCCCTCTAGTGGTGTCATGTGAACATCGACTACATGACACTTCACCATTGTTTGGGCCTAGAGGGAGGCATTGGGAAGTAATAAGTAGATGACGGGTTGCTAGAGTGATAGAAGCTTAAACCCTAGTTTATGCGTTGCTTCGTAAGGGGTTGATTTGGATCCATATGTTTCATGCTATGGTTAGGTTTACCTTAATACTTCTGTTGTAGTTATGGATGCTTGCAATAGGGGTTAATCATAGGTGGGATGCTTGTCCAAGTAAGGACAGCACCCAAGCACCGGTCCACCCACATATTAAATTATCAAAGTACCAAACGCGAATCATATGATCGTGATGAAAACTAGCTTGACGATAATTCCCATGTGTCCTCGGGAGCGCTTTCCTTCATATAAGAGTTCATCCAGGCTTGTCCTTTGCTACAAAAAGGATTGGGCCATCTTTCTGCACCTTATTTACTTTCATTACTTGATACTCGTTACCAATTATCTTATCACAAAACTATCTGTTACCGATAATTACAGTGCTTGCAGAGAATACCTTGCTGAAAACCGCTTATCATTTCATTCTGCTCCTCGTTGGGTTCGACACTCTTACTTATCGAAAGGACTACGATAGATCCCCTATAGTTGTGGGTCATCAAGACTCTTTTCTGGAGCCTTTGCCGGGGAGTGAAGCGCCTATGGTAGGTGGAATTTGGTAAGGAAAAATTTACATAGTGTGCTGAAATTTACTGTCACTTGTTACTATGGAAAGCAATCCTTTGAGGGGCTTGTTCGGAGTATCTTCACCCCGACCGGTAGAGCAAATAGTTGCTCCTCAACCTACTCTACCTACTGAAAATGAAAATGTTTACTTCAAAATTCCTTCGGGTATGATAGAGAAACTGCTAGCTAATCCTTTTGCAGGAGATGGAACATTACATCCCGACTTACACTTAATCTATGTGGATGAAGTTTGTGCATTATTTAAGCTTGCAGGTATGCCCGATGATGTTATCAAGAAGAAGGTCTTCCCTTTATCTTTGAAGGGAGATGCATTGACATGGTATAGGCTATGTGATGATATGGGATCATGGGACTACAAACGGTTGAAATTGGAATTCCATCAGAAGTTTTATCATATGCATCTTGTTCATCGTGATCGTAATTATATATATATAATTTTTGGCCTCACGAAGGAGAAAGCATCGCTCAAGCTTGGGGGAGGCTTAAGTCAATGTTATATTCATGCCCCAATCATGAGCTCTCAAGAGAAATGATTATTCAAAAAATTTATGCTCGGCTTTCTGACAACAATCGCTCCATGCTCGATACTTCTTGTACTGGTTCCTTTATGATGAAGACTGTTGAATTCAAATGGAATTTATTGGAGATAATTAAATGCAACTCTGAAGATTGGGATCTCGACGAAGGTAAGGAGTCAGGTATAACACCTAAGTTTTATTGTGTTAAATCTTTTATGGATACCGATGTTTTCCGTAAATTTAGCACTAAATTTGGACTTGACTCTGAGATAGTAGCTTCTTTCCGTGCATCCTTTGCTACTCATGTTAATCTCCCTAAGGATAAGTGGTTCAAATATAATCCTCCCATTGAAGTAAAAGTAGTTGCACCTATTAAAGTTGAAGAAAAGACTATCACTTATAATGATCTTGCTGTTCCTACTGCTTATGTTGAGAAACCACCTTTCCCTGTTAGAATAAAGAATCATGCTAAAGCTTCAACTGTGGTCAACAAAAGTAATATTAAGACACCTAAACCCCCTGAGAAAATTAAAGTTGAACCTAAAATTGCTATGGTTAAAGATCTCTTGGCCGATAATATTGATGGGCATGTTATTTACTTCTGTGATGAAGCTACTAGAATCGCTAGACCTGATGCTAAAAATAAACACAGACCTGTTGTAGGCATGCCTGTTATTTATGTTAAAATAGGAGATCATTGTTATCATGGATTATGTGATATGGGTGCTAGTGCTAGTGCAATACTTATTTCCTTATACAAAGAAATTATGCATGATATCACACCAGCTGAGATAGAAGATATCGATGTTATCATTAAGCTTCCCAATAGAGATACTATTTCACCAGTTGGGATTGTTAGAGATGTTGAAGTCTTGTGTGGGAAGGCTAAATATCCTGCTGATTTTCTTGTTCTTGGTTCCCCACAAGATAGATTTTGTCCCATTATATTTGGTAGACCCTTCTTGAATACTGTCAATGCTATGATAGACTGCAATAAGGATATTGTTTCTGTTGGTTTAGGGGATATGTCTCATGAGTTTAATTTTGCTAAATTTCGTAGACAACCCCATGATAAGGAATTGCCTAGTAAAGATGAAATTATTGGTCTTGCTTCTATTGTCGTGCCTCCTACTGATCCATTAGAACAATATTTGCTAGACCATGAAAATGATATGTTCATGAATGAAAGGAGGGAAATAGATGAAGTATTCTTTAAACAGGGACCTATTCTGAAACACAATTTGCATGTTGAAATCCTAGGGGATCCTCTTCCACCCAAGGGTGATCCCGTGTTTGAGTTTAAACCATTACCTGATACTCTTAAATATGCTTATCTTGATGAAAAGAAAATATATCATGTTATTATCAGTGCTAACCTTTCAGAGAAGGAGGAAGATAAAACTCTGAAGAAGCACCATGCTGCTATTGGATATACTCTTGACGATCTTAAGGGCATTAGTCCCACTCTATGTCAACACAAAATAAATTTGGAGGAAGACGCCAAACCAATTATTGATCACCAACGACGGCTGAATCCTAAGATGAAAGAAGTGGTAAGAAAGGAAATATTAAAGCTCCTGGAGGCAGGTATAATTTATCCTGTTGCTGATAGTAAGTGGGTAAGTCATGTCCATTGTGTCCCTAATAAGGGAGGTATTACTGTTCTTCCTAATGATAAAGATGAATTGATCCCGCAAAGAATTATTACAGGTTATAGGATGGTAATTGATTTCCGTAAATTAAATAAGGCTACTAAAAAGATCATTACCCTTTGACTTTTATTGATCAAATGCTAGAAAGATTATCCAAACATACACATTTTTGCTTTCTAGATGGTTACTCTGGCTTCTCTCAAATACATGTGTCAGCTGATGATCAATCAAAGACCACTTTTACTTGCCCTTTCGGTACTTTTGCTTATAGACGTATGCCTTTTGGTTTATGTAATGCACCTGCTACCTTTCAAAGATGCATGATGGCTATATTCTCTGACTTTTGTGAAAAGATATGTGAGGTTTTCATGGACGATTTCTCTGTTTATGGATCCTCTTTTGATGATTGCTTAAGCAACCTTGATCGAGTTTTGCAGAGATGTGAAGAAACTAATCTTGTCTTGAATTGGGAGAAGTGCCACTTTATGGTTAATGAAGGTATTGTCTTGGGGCATAAAATTTCCGAAAGAGGTATTGAAGTTGGCAAAGCTAAAGTTGATGATATTGAAAAGATGTCGTGTCCCAAGGACATCATAGGTATAAGAAGTTTTCTGGGTCATGCCGGTTTTTATAGGAGGTTCATTAAGGACTTCTCAAAAATTTCTCGGCCGCTGACTAACCTATTACAAAAGGATATTCCTTTTGTCTTTGATGATGATTGTGTATAAGCATTTGAAATACTTAAGAAACATTGATTTCTACACCTATTGTTCAGCCACCTGGTTGGGATCTACCCTTTGAAATTATGTGTGATGCTAGCGATTATGTTGTAGGTGTTGTTCTAGGGCAAAGAGTTGATAAGAAATTAAATGTTATTCAATATGCTAGTAAAACTCTAGACAGTGCCCAAAGAAATTATGCTACTACTGAAAAAGAATTGTTAGCAGTTGTATTTGCTTGTGATAAGTTCAGACCTTATATTGTTGATTCTAAAGTAACTATTCACACTGATCATGCTGCCATTAAATACCTTATGGAAAAAAGATGCTAAACCTAGACTTATTAGATGGGTTCTCTTGCTACAAGAATTTGATTTGCATATTATTGATAGAAAGGGAGCTGAGAACCCCATTGCAGACAACTTGTCTAGGTTAGAAAATGTTCTTGATGACCCACTACCTATTGATGATAGCTTTCCTGATGAAAAATTAAATGTCATAAATGCTTCTCGAACTGCTCCATGGTATGCTGATTATGCTAATTATATTGTTGCTATATTTATACCACCTAGTTTCACATACCAGCAAAAGAAAAGGTTCTTCTATGATTTGAGACATTACTTTTGGGATGACCCACATCTTTATAAAGGAGTAGATGGTATTATTAGACGTTGTGTACCTGAGCATGAACAGGAACATATCCTATGCAAGTGTCACTCCGAGGCTTATGGAGGACACCATGCTGGAGATAGAACTGCACATAAGGTATTGCAATCCGGTTTTTATTGGCCTACTCTCTTCAAGGATGCCCGTAAGTTTGTCTTGTCTTGTGATGAATGTCAAAGAATTGGTAATATTAGTAGACGTCAAGAAATGCCTATGAATTATTCACTTGTTATTGAACCATTTGATGTGTGGGGCTTTGATTATGTGGGACCTTTTCCTTCCTCTAATGGGTATACACATATTTTAGTTGCTGTTGATTACGTTACTAAGTGGGTGGAGGCTATTCCAACTAGTAGTGTTGATCATAACACCTCTATTAATATGCTCAAAGAAGTTATTTTTCCGAGGTTTTGGAGTCCCTAGATATTTAATGATTGATGGTGGTTCACATTTTATTCATGGTGCCTTTCGTAAAATGCTTGCGAAGTATGACGTTAATCATAGAATTGCATCTCCTTGTCACCCACAGTCTAGTGGTCAAGTAGAATTGAGTAACAGAGAGCTCAAATTTATTTTGCAAAAGACTGTTAATAGATCTAGAAAGAATTGGTCCAAGAAACTTGATGATGCATTACGGGCCTATAGAACTGCATATAAAAATCCTATGGGAATGTCTCCGTATAAAATGGTTTATGGTAAAGCATGTCACTTACCTCTTGAATTAGAACATAAGGCATATTGGGCTATTAAAGAGCTAAATTATGATTTCAAACTTGCCGGTGAGAAGAGGTTATTTGACATTAGCTCACTTGATGAATGGAGAACCCAGGCTTATGAAAATGCCAAGTTGTTTAAAGAAAAAGTTAAAAGATGGCATGACAAAAGGATACAAAAGCGTGAGTTTAATGTAGGTGATTATGTATTGTTATACAACTCTCGTTTAAGATTTTTTGCAGGAAAACTTCTCTCTAAATGGGAAGGTCCTTACGTTATCGAGGAGGTCTATCGTTCCGGTGCCATAAAAATCAACAATTTCGAAGGCACAAATCCGAAGATGGTGAACGATCAAAGAATTAAACATTATATCTCAGGTAATCCTATAAATGTTGAAACTAATATTATTGAAACCATAACCCCGGAGGAATACATAAGGGACACTTTCCGGAATGTTTTAGACTCCAAAAAGGAATATGTACCTGGTACGGTAAGTAAACGGACTCCAAAACAGTTCTAATGGCAATATTTCTTCGTTTTGGAATATTTAAGAAAATAGGAAAATAAGAAGCAGACCGGAAAGGACACGGGGCTTCCACGAGGGTGGGAGGCGCGCCCTACCCCCCTGGGCGCGCCCCCTGCCTCGTGGGTGTGACGCCCGGATAATTAAGCTACAACAACCCTCTGCTAATGATGCCACGTCACTTCGATTACTGTTGCTAATCTCGCGTTAGTTTGAAAATGATTCAAATTCAAAATCAAGCAAACAATAAAACTTTTCAAATATTAAAACTGAAATGTTCGGAGTGAACCAATTAATTCATAGGAAATTATCGTGGAGAAACCACACTTTATAAAATGTTCAAATACTCTAAAATGAATAAAACAGTAGCAAGCACAATTATTTAAAAGCTTTTAAAATAATAAACATTTACAAACTATTTTATTTTAGGTGCCAAGTTAATTGTGGTAGTGGCATTATTACTAATTCTATTTTATATGCAGCTTATGTATTTTATAAGAACTAAAATTTAATATAACAGAAAAAAAGAAAAATAAGAAAAGTATCATGGTGAAGGTAAGGTAACGCTGTGATTCTTGCTCAAAAAACTGACCGAACACGTTCGAGTTATTGGCTCGTCCGACCCGGCAGCATTCATGAGTCGCTCGTTCAACTGTCCCTCGAGAAAAGAGAAACAAAGACCGAAAAATAAAGTAAAAGCAAAAGGAATCCCCCCTCCCGTGCTGGGCCTCGGCCCAGCTGGCCACCACGCCGACCATGCCATCCCACCTAAACTCCCTGCTCCTTCCTCCTGTTCACCAGTGGCCGTGTGCGCGCCCTGGCCGTCTGTGCGCGATGCCGCCGGCGGATGCTCGCCATCGCGACGCTACAGGGGCGCCAGGAGGAGTATAAGACCGCCCCGACCTCGTGGACGAACCCTAGTTCCCCACCTTCACTTTCCCCCACTGCTATCCTCTCCCGCAGACGTGGCCGAGCCGCCGTCGCCACGCTCGCTGTCGATCCCGCGACCCCCGACCTCACCGTTCCGTGACACCGAGTCCGCCCGCTCCATCGACGAGCTCTCCATCGACTGGTTCTTCCCGTGGGAGCCCGGAGCCCCTGCACCGTCCTCTACCTTGTCGTCGACCCCTCGGCCCCGACGAGCCCCCACTGCGGGATTCGCCGCCACCACTGTGTCCCCGGCTTCCCCAAGCCGTTCCCCGCCCTCACTATGAGCTTTGCCCTATTTCCCCTCTCTCCCCTCCGACGATTTCGTGCTCTAGCTAGGACCCTACCATGGATGGACCTCTCTGTCGCCGTTGCTCACGGTGCTGCTTCCACACCTTGCCCCACACTGAACGTGGCCTCACCGTGTTTGTGCGCTTTGCTGCATGCACACACACGTGCTCGGGCCGCACCTCGCCCGCGTGAGGCCTCCCCGCAACTTGCTTGCTGGCGCCCTCCGCACCCTCCTCTGCAAAGCCGACGCGCCGCCCGCACCTCCGCCTCTGTCCCGCGTGCTCTGCTGCCCCTAGCCACACCGGTGTCGCCGAGCCGAAGCTCACCCGGGTTTGGCCCATGCCGCACACATTGCTGCTGCTATGCGCCACCCCTACTGCTCCCCTTTCCGCCTGCGTCGCCGTCCCGCGTTGCCCGTACCCTGCGGCCTTCCGCCCGCGCTGTTGCCGCCTGAAGCTTCTGCTTCTGCTGCGTGCGCTGCATGCCGCTGCGCGCTGCCACAGAACCTCCCACCACGCCCCGGTGCGTGCCCCGCCTACGCCGCTGCCGCCGGCGGCCGTCTCCGGCAGCCCCACGGATGACGCCCCGGCCGCGCCTAGTACCGACGCGCCCCTACCCCCTCCTCACCGCGTTCATGCCGCCCCGGTCACCGCTGTCGACCGCCGTCGCGTGCCAGGCCCCAGGCCGCGCCCCACCGGTGCCCCCGCCGCCAGAATGGGCCACAGCCTCGCCCCGCACCTGGGCGGGCTGCGTTCTCCGCCAGCACCCGCTACCCTTTCGCCCGCCCGCCTTCTAAGGCCTTGTGGGCCGCTGACCAACGAGGCCCACGCTCCTGTAAAAAAGGGGTTTAAAAATATATATTAATAAAAATAATTAAGTAATTAATTAGTCGGTAATTAATTATTAACTCCATTTAACTACCCTAATTAACTAGGTTAACTAATTAGATCTGTTTCATTAAGTTGGTCGATGACAGGTGGACCCCAGTCAACCTTTTGACCGGTCAATAGTTGACTGTTGACTGCCGACTCAGCGGTCAACAGGGTCCACTGCCAGACTCTATACTGCTCTGCTGTGTACACTTTGTGTGTGCACGTAGCAATTTAGCCTCTCTTTTTTTGAATTAATATTAAATCCAGTAATTCCAGAATATTGTTTTAAACTTTGAAAAATCGTAGACGTTAATCCGTAACTCGGATGAAAAAGTTTTATACACGAAAGTTGCTTAGAACGATGAGATGAATCCGGATACGTAGCCTGTTCGTACGCCACACATCCCTAGCATAGCAAACACGCAACTTTCCCCCTCCGGCTCCTCTGCCCGAAAACGCGAAACACTGGGGATACTTTCCCGGTTGTTTCCCCCCCTTCACCGGTATCACCTCATATCGCGTTAGGGCATGCCTAACATCACGCTTTGCTTTGTCATGCAACGTTATGCATCTGTTTGCATTCTATTCACTATTTCTCCCCCCTCTTCTCTCGCCAGACACCGAGACCGACGCCGCTGCTACCCAGTACGACTACGGTGTTGACGACCCCTCTCTCTTGCCAGGGAAACCAGGCAAGCCCCCCCCCCTTGATCACCAGATATCACCTATTCTTCTATATACTGCTTGCATTAGATTAGTGTAGCATGTTACTTCTTTCAGTTAATCCTATACTGCTGCATAGCCTGTCCTTGCTACTACTGTTGTTACCTTTACCTTCTATCCTACTGCTTAGTATAGGATGCTAGTGTTCCATAAGTGGCCCTACATTCTTGTCTGTCTGCCATGCTATACTACTGGGCCGTGATCACTTCGGGAGGTGATCACGGGCATATACTATATACTTTACACGGTTACATTACCAGTGATACTGTTTGGAGTTGGGGGCTGAAGGGGCAGGTGGCTCCATCCAGGTAGTGGTGGGCCTGAGTTCCCGACGGTCCCCGATTGTTACTTTGAGGTGGAGCGACAGGGCAGGTTGAGACCACCTAGGAGAGAGGTGGGCCTGGCCCTGGTCGGCATTCGCGGTTACTTTAAAATAACACGCTTAACGAGATCTGGGTATTTGATCTGAGTCTGGCTACTGTCCTATATGCACTAACCATCTACGCGGGGACAGTTATGGGCACTCGATGTCGTGGTATCAGCCGAAGCCTTCGTGACGTCAGCGACTGAGCGGCGCGCGCCGGATTGGACTGGAACGCCTGCTAGGCTAGGTCTGCTTCCGGCCGCGTTCGCAACGTGCAGGTGTGCAAAGGGCGATGGGCCCAGACCCCTGCACCATAGGATTTAGACCGACATGCTGACCTCTCTGTTGTGCCTAGGTAGGGCTGCGACGTGTTGATCTTCCGAGGCCGGGCATGACCCAGAAAAGTGTGTCCGGCCAAATGGGATTGAGCGTGTTGGGTTATGTGGTGCACCCTTGCAGGGAAGTTAATCTATTCGAATAGCCGTGATCTTCGGTAACAGGACGACTTGGAGTTGTACCTTGACCTTATGACAACTAGAACTGGGTACTTAATAAAACACACCCTTCCAAGTGCCAGATACAACCTGGTGGTCGCTCTCTAACAGAGCGACGAGGAGAGGATCGTCGAGTAGGATTATGCTATGTGATGCTACTTGGAGGACTTCAGTCTACTCTCTTCTACATGCTGCAGGACGGAGGCTGCTAGAAGCGTAGTCTTCGATAGGACTAGCTTTCCCCCTCTTATTCTGGCATTCTGCAGTTCAGTCCACTGATATGGCCCTTTACACATATACCCATGCATATGTAGTGTAGCTCCTTGCTTGCGAGTACTTTGGATGAGTACTCACGGTTGATTTGCCCCCTCTTTTCCTTCTTTCTATACCCGATTGCTGCGACCAGATGCTGGAGCCCAGGAGCCAGACGCCACTGTCGATGACGACTACTACTACTCGGGAGGTGCCTACTACTACGTGCAGTCCGCTGACGACGACCAGGAGTAGTTTAGGAGGATCCCAGGCAGGAGGCATGCGCCTCTTTCGATCTGTATCCCAGTTTGTGCTAGCCTTCTTAAGGCAAACTTGTTTAACCTATGTATGTACTCAGATATTGTTGCTTCCGCTGACTCTTCTATGATCGAGCTCTTGTATTCGAGCCCTCAAGGCCCCTGGCTTGTAATATGATGCTTGTATGACTTATTTTATTTGTAGAGTTGTGTTGTGATATCTTCCCGTGAGTCCCTGATCTTGATCATACACGTTTGCGTGTATGATTAGTGTACGGTCAAATCGGGGGCGTCACAAGTTGGTATCAGAGCCTACTGCCTGTAGGAATCCCCCTTCCACACTCCTTGGCCGAAATTGAGTCTAGTCGATGAAAATTGTTTTACTAACTTGGTTGTGCGGCCCCTGGGCCCACGTCACCATCGGGTGTTATTAGGATCTTTTATTCCTCGATCTATACTCATGGACTCTGATCTCTCTTCTATTCGGGTTAAATGGTTTTGGTAAAATCTAACTCTAGGTTCTCGTTACCACTTCCTACCGGAGAACCCTTTCATTACGGATGATCGACTGCTTCAACAGAAGATTCTGACAATACTCTCTGATATTTTCTCGAGACCTTGTGCCTGTTGCTTTTGCAATTCCCTACCACCCAAAAATCCCTATGGATAAATACTTACACCTGTCGTTCTTACTTTTATTCCCAGTTGGTCTTGTTATTACAAGATACCCCGAAATACTCGTCGTTGTTTCGATAATCCTTTGAGCTTACTGCCTTGCTGTTCTTTGTCACCTGAATACCCCTACGGATAATTCTCGCACTTATCGAGTATCCGCTCATCCCCCAGTTGTTCATGTGTTTCACAATGGTCATCGAAATACTATTCAATCCTCCAAAAATACTTAGTAGCTTATTGCTCTGCAATACTTGTCTGCTTGCATGATGGATGATTTCCATATGTCTGGCAATATTCGTTAGTATCCTTAGGCACCATCATTTTGATCCCTTTGATTCAACATGAGTGCGAATGCACACAATCATCACTTGATCCTTTTAAATTATCTTTCCGGCTCAGGCGTCATTTTAAACATGAGCTGGTTCTCAACAAATCCAATTGCCGTCGATTGTACCCCTAAGGCTATTCAACTTATCCATCCCTAATCAGAACATTGCTTCTGATCCCTTGATTTGAAAATCATAATTCCTTTGCATTTGAGCTCTGGATTAGTCAGTTGTTTCCATAATCCAATGCCTTTGCATTGTTACTTCCTCTGGTTGTGTGCCGATGCTCACGTCAGCTCTGTTATGGACCGGCAGATCCTTTAAAGGATTTTATCCGACAACATCCTTCATATTCAATAACCTTGTGAGCCTTCCCTCGAATACATAATGCCTTTGGTAAATTGTATCATCTACTTTCTCAATCTTGCTCTACTTTCGAGCTTGTGATATTTACTCTTGAAACTTATGGTATATGTTTCTAAGAAGCCCCTATGGGTTGAACATATGCCTTCTCTAAACCGTGTGAACTCGAAAGTTTTCACGAGTCATACACTTCTGGTATTTTGCCAGATAAAATTTCAACACTACAACTTCTTTGAAAGTGAGAAGTGAATGCAAGGTTAGGCATTGGAGAAGTGGGAGTCGACCTTGAACTTTGTGTTCATGCCCATGGACACGATGTAGATCTTATCATTAAAGCTTCTCTTAAATTAAATTATTCCTTTGGTATAAGTTCATCTTATATCCGGGATCTGGCCTTTTGCAATCGTGGTTCCGACCATGTTCTCCTTTAAATACCATTTCGCGTGCAAGTTTAAGCGCTTGTCTTCTGTAGAGCAATACCCCAGTCCAACCTCTACTTTGATCAGTCATTGAGTATTACCCCCTCTAATATCTGGAGATTATCACGGAACTGCATAACTTATTATGAGTTCTTCTTCAAGTATTATTTGACTTTCGCTGCACCATCATTTGACTTGATGTCATCGCCGACCGATTACATCTTCATGAAATCTCTCGAATGTGTCGTGGTCATCAGCAACATCCTGAGCTCTTCCAAGATATATATCAAATTCTTGATGAGAAATACCATCCTCGCCCCTCAATGGTTTGTGTTATCACCGACCACTTTATTGCCTTCCGTTCAACACAAACTTATTTGTGTTTTGTGTTATACCTTGAGATCCTTGCTATCTAGCATTTGTTCTTATTTACCTTGGAATGTTACCACCTTTTATGTCAAGAATGTCGTGGTAATTTTACCAGCTCTTAAGAATTCTTGATATAGTAATATCTCTCGCCTTTTGCATTCATTTCTTGGTCTCCGTGTTGTTTCTAACCAGAATACCGACAAATGGTCTGTGATGTGTAAATTCTGAACTTCTAGCAACCCTATTGCTTTGAATTTATTGGTCTGCAGTTTCATTCTAAGTCTATTGCTTATTGAATCATGATTCGAACATTGATCGTGCTACCTAGTCCAGATTCCTGGGTGCACCCTTCTATCATTGTTCAGTTGTGTATGTTTCCCTCGAGCATACATCGTTATATCATTTGATCCGACAAATGATATTTCCTTGTTCACATAATTGTGGAAATCAGTCCTTTGGAAATCTCAATGATTTGTTGTTGAGCCTATCAGCCACCTCCTCATCCTCTCCTTGGTTTACTGATGAACTCTTGTTTTAGAACCCGCTTCCATTGTTCATTTCCCAAGAATCTTATGATGTCTTCTCGTCAATTTGTGTTGCACCTTTTCTTCTCAGACATCCTGAGTCTGATGAATCCTGACGCCAATCAGATCTAAATCTCAGTCAGAGATGATGGTTGGAACATATTTCCAAGAGTTATCACATTGGTCTTTATGTGACCCGGTAAGGAGATGTCGTGCCTAGCACACCTGACCGGAGGCCCTATTGTTATAGATTCCTTTTCAGCAAGGTTAGCCATTCTTCCATGAGGAAGTTGTAAGACTTATTCTATGAGTTGATCCTGATGGATCCTTTGTGTATCCAAAGTCCGACCTTGCTCGAAGAGCATGTCAATGCTATCTCGAAGCATGTATGTGGTACTCCATTTTTCAACAAGAACATTTGAAGCCCAATGCTAAATGTTTCTTGCTCAATTATCCAAACACCGTTGCATGGGTAATGTCATGAAATTTCTCTCCCCCTTACCTAAAGAGTTTTCTACATTATATCCTGTCATGGATATCATGCTCTGCTTGTCCTTGGGAAGGATATACCCTTGAAATATGTGTTAAAACACATTTTCCTTTCCATTGTTCTGTTTAATCTGATAATCATATTTTCTTTTCCATTGGTTGGTTTAACATTGCTTGTGATCCATAAGATCTAAGCAGTAATATTCTCCTGCTTATGTAAACATCTCGGTTTACAATTCTGTCAACAAGACCCTGTTACTATTGTTGATGACATTTCGGTAGCCATCGATGGACGAGAACTTTGCCTACAGGTCCGCCTCGTTTCAACGAGCAGGAAAATGGTTCTCTTCGTCCCTCGCCCTTGGTATCGATGTTGTTGTCGACATAACTCATAGGGTATCCTCTGACATGACTTGCTTACATGATCGTGTAAGACATCATCGCATCCCTACTTTTAACCCACATGGTGGGCCCATAACCCACAGTTCCACACGATCGAAATCTGACTCTCCTGTACACCCTGTTGTCAAAGTTATCCCTCGTGGTTGACTTCGTATGTAATTCACGGGCCACCTGCCAAGTGATCTACTATGGTATCAGGCGCAATACTTATTCTCGTTGCTCTGAACCCCCTTCACCATCTGATTAGGCCATCCAACGATTGCCTTCCCATTGGAAACTTCTCATGATACCTTCTTACTTTACTCTTGATATTTTCCTAAGTATCTATTCGAGAGTTACTTTCTACCACATTCCCTGAGTTATCCGCCAGATAGTCAACCTTGTAAGGCCCGTTCTTCCGAAGTTACCCCTTGTCCTATCGTAAGTACGATCAAATTTCCGACGAAAGGGTGATGACTTCGTCATGATGACCTGAAGCAGAGAAATGAAAACATCAATGTAATGGATCGACCTCTTCGAGAAGAGTAACCAAGACAAAGAAGACTCGTTAGAATTCGTAACCAGATCCTTCCCCTTACTCCGCCTCCTAAATCTCGGGACGAGATTTCTTGTAGTGGAGGAGAATTGTGACGCACGGATAATTAAGCTACAACAACCCTCTGCTAATGATGCCACGTCACTTCGATTACTGTTGCTAATCTCGCGTTAGTTTGAAACTGATTCAAATTCAAAATCAAGCAAACAATAAAACTTTTCAAATATTAAAACTAAAATGTTCGGAGTGAACCAATTAATTCATAGGAAATTATGGTGGAGAAACCACACTTTATAAAATGTTTAAATACTCTAAAATGTATAAAATAGTAGCAAGAACAATTATTTAAAAGCTTTTAAAATAATAAACGATTACAAGCTATTTTATTTTAGGTGCAGAGTTAATTGTGGTAGTGGCATCATTACTAATTCTATTTTATATGCAACTTATGTATTTTATAAGAACTAAAATTTAATATAACAGAAACAAGAAAAATAAGAAAAAGAAAAGAGAAACAAAGACCGAAAAATAAAGTAAAAGCAAAAGGAATCCCTCCTCTCCCGCAGACGTGGCCGAGCCGCCGTCGCCACGCTCGCTGTCGATCCCGCGACCCCCGACCTCACCGTTCCGTGACACCGAGTCCGCCCGCTCCATCGACGAGCGCTCCATTGACTGGTTCTTCCCGTGGGAGCCCGGAGCCCCTGCACTATCCTCTACCTTGTCGTCGACCCCTAGGCCCCGACGAGCCCCCACCGCGCGATTCGCCGCCACCACTGTGTCCCCGGCTTCACCAAGCCGTTCCCCGCCCTCACTGTGAGCTTTGCCTTATTTCCCCTCTCTCCCCTCCGACGATTTCGTGCTCTAGCTAGGACCCCGCCATGGATGGACCTCTCTGTCGCCGTTGCTCATGGCGCTGCTTCCACACCTTGCCCCGCCCTGAACATGGCCTCACCACGCCTGTGCGCTTTGCTGCACATGCACACACGCGCTCGGGCCGCACCTCGCCCGCGTGAGGCCTCCCCGCAACTTGTTTGCTGGCGCCCTCCGCACCCTCCTTTGCAAGCCGACGCGCCGCCCGTACCTCCGCCTCTGTCCCGCGTGCTCTGCTGCCCCTAGCCACACCGGTGTCGCCGAGCTGAAGCTCACCCGGGTTTGGCCCATGCCGCACGCGTTGCTGCTGCTATGCGCCACCCCTACTACTCCCCTTTCCGCCCGCGTCGCCGTCCCGCGTTGCCCGTACCCCGCGGCCTTCCGCCCGCGCTGCTACCGCTTGAAGCCTCTGCTTCTACTGCGTGCGCTGCCTGCCGCTGTGCGCTGCCATAGAACCTCCCACCACGCCCCGGTGCGTGCCCCGCCTACGCCGCTGCTGCCGGCGGTCGTCTCCGGCAGCCCCACGGATGACGCCCCGGCCGCGCCTAGTACCGACGCGCCCCTACCCCCTCCTCACCGTGTTCAAAATAACACACTTAACGAGATCAGGGTATTTGATCTGAGTCTGGCTACTGGCCTATACGCACTAACCATCTACGCGGGGACAGTTATCACACTCGATGTCGTGGTATCAACCGAAGCCTTTGAAAGTGCAACTATCCCTAGGTGGTTTTGGTAATTCATAACAACATATAGCTCATTGAGCTAATGCTATTCCAAGATGATTATTTCAGGAAAGCTCAATGATTGGCATGGCATGGATGTGAAAGTGGAACCCTCAAAATGCTAAGGACAAAGGATTGGCTCAAGCTCAAAAGCTCAAGACTCTTCATTTTATATTTTAGTGATCCAAGATCACATTGAGTCTTTAGGAAAAGCCAATACTATCAAGGAGGGATGAGGTGTTGCTTAATGAGCCTCTTGCTTCATGTGCTTAGTGATATGCTCCAAAACCCTCAACTACTTTCCCATATCCACATATGACCTAAACCCTAAGCCAAACTCGGTCCTACCGATTCTTCCTATCCGGCGCCACCGAGTTTCACTTGTCATAAGCCACTGCCAAACCCTAGCAATTCGGTTCTACCGATAGGGATCTCGGTCTCACCGAGATGGGATTGCAAACTCTTTGTTTCCCTTTCGTAACTTTTCGGTCTCATCGAAAGAGCGAATCGGTCCCACTGAGATTGCAATGTAAATTCAGTGTTTCCCTTTTGTAACTTTTCGGTCTCACTGAAAGAGCAAATCGGTCCCACCGAGTTTGCCTGACCAACTCTCTGGTTAGCTAATTACCAAATTCGGTCTCACCGAGTTTGTGTAATCGGTCTCACCGAGATTACATTATTCTGTCACATCCCTAGTTCTGGCCTGACCTATGCTTGCTTCCATCTGTGCATCATGTTTAAATTTTTGAAACTTGAACTGAGGAATTTAGAAGCCTCAAAACCCTAAATAAAAGAAGGGCAAAAAACCCTAAAATCTCATTCATTGTTCCAAAATGCTTTTCTTAAATGTTTGATAATTTTGGCAAAGGGTTCTGGTCCCAACCAAAATATTGAACATTTTTAAGGACTTAATCTTGGGACTTTGAATTTAAATCATTAGCTATTTGAATTTGAATTATATTCATATAATTAGAATATAATTTCAAATACCCCCGAAATATTTTATGAGCTTTTGGAAAAGTCCATCTAGCAAAATAAAAATATTCAGAGGAGTTTTTGACATTGTTTGAATTTGTTTAAATTCAAAATAATGGCAAAAGATATTAATAAAAGAAAACAGAACAATAAAAAAAAGAGCAGAAGACCTACCTGTGCGGCCTGCTGCAGAAGCCAGCCCAGCCCATCTCCACTTCCCCCTGTCGTCTTCCTCGCGCCAGTAGGCAGCGCGCGTGGCCGACGCACGCCGGCACGCGCTCGGCCACCTCCTGCCTCCCTGCTTGCCTCCGCTACTCCCTGGAGATGCCACGCGGCCCCCTCGACCCTCTCTCACTCTCCCGTGTCTCTCCCTCCGTCCCTATCCCCCTCTGCTCTCTCTCCCTCCCGCGACCGAACGGAGCCCGTCGCCGCCGTTCGCCATAGCCGTAGCCGCAGCCATCCTCGAGCCTCTCCGACACGCCCACGAGCTCCGCCTCGCCCCTCTCTTCCTCCTCACCGAGCCGCCCGACGCTGGAAGCCCCTGGACGTCGCAAGCACCGCCGTTCCCCTCGTCGGCCACCGGAGATCGTCGCCGTCGATTTGCTGCCTCCGGTGCCTCCCCGAGCTTGCCGTCTGCTCCAATCGACTCCTCGTGAGCTCCTCTTCTCTTCCCCTCACTCCGTGCACTTGATTTCGTCCCCTAGCTAGCTGCCCCGCCGAACCCGAGCTCCGGCCGTCGCCATGGACGATGAGCTTCGTGCTCCCGAGCTCCTCCACCTGCGCTCGTTGCCTCCGAGTGCTCCTGACGACCCCAGTAACCCGTAGAGCCCCTCCAGCGCCTCAGCTCCCTCGTTTGTGAGCAGCAGCGTCGAAACGCCCGACGGCCGAACTCCGACCGCCGCTAGGAGCTCGTTTCCGGCGAACCCCGGCCTCCCTGTGCCCAGCTGCGTGCGCCCCTAGATGCGCGGGAGCACGGGCTCCCTTTTGGTGCCCTCAGCGTGACCAGCCGCGGGCTGTAGCACCGTCCCGAGCAACTCCGGCGAGGTCTCGCCGTCGCCGTGGTCGCCGGCATCACTTGCTGACGTGGCTGGCTTAATTAGCCACTAAACACTGCACCGTGTCACTGACACCTAGGCCCCACGCTTTAATTAATCTTAGTTTATTTTCTGTTTAGTTTAATCTAATTACAGTGGCCCCACGCGTTAGTTTTGACCGTGCTGACTTGGCCGTTGACTGGGCCCACACGTCAGCGGCACTAACCAGCCCCAGTCACTGACCAGTGGACCCCACTGGTCAGGTTTGACCAGCAGCAGCGTCTGTTGACCTGCTGACGTCACGGTGACGCACTGCTGACGCAGTAAATGTTTTCTAGAATTTAAATAAATCTTAAATGATTTATTATTTTCAGAAAATGTCCAAAACTTCTAAAAATCATAGAAATTCAACCGTAACTCCAAATTAAATAATTTATATATGAAAAATTATCAGAAAAATTCAAGGAATCCATCTGTACCATTTTAATGCATGTTTGAACAATATTTGTCCTCTGTTTTGGACAAAAAAAATAAAGGGCATTTGAATAACCATATATGGAGTTGGAATTTGAATCATGTATTCAAACCAACTTCATTTAAATCATAGCTAGGTGCATTAGCCCAAAACACATTCATATTGCCATGTCATAGCATGCATCATATTGTGCATTGCATTGATCGTGTTTCTTCTGTGTTTGCTGGTGTTGTTCCCCCTCGATAGACGTTGTACCGACGATGTGATCGTTGACACCGATGAAGACTCAATGCTATCTTCAGAAGTGCCAGGCAAGCAAAACCCCCTTGTTCATTCCGATACAATCCTACTCTCTCGCTCCTGCTCTCTTTTAATGCATTAGGACAACACCGATTCATCTGTTACTTGCTGCGGTAGCTGAACCCTTTATCCTTTGCATGACCTGTCATTCCACAGTAAATAGATGAAACCCACTAGCATGAGTAGGAGTTGTTTGAGCCCTGTTGTGCCTACTCATTCATGCTTGTTTGTCATGCCTGCTACTGCTTAGAGTTGAGTCAGGTCTGATTCATCGGGGATGAATCAGAGGTGTGTGAACATGTCCTACTGTGTGTGAGCTAAGTGTGTGAACACGATTTGGTAAAGGTAGCGGTGAGAGGCCATCTAGGAGTACATGGTGGGTTGTCTCATTGAAGCCGTCCTTAGGAACTAAGTTATGTGTTTGTGATCCATGATTCAGCTACTACCATGCATTGGGCCCTGAAAGATGACCCCGCTCGACTTCTTATTCACCCTTGTCCTCTGTCCAGGAGTTGCAAGTAGTTTCTGGTGTTTGTAGTATGCTGGAGGTCGTGGACAGCGCTGACCGTAGGGGTGGGCTGTGATGCGGTAGGCACATGGTCGGGTATACCGGGCGCCCGTTTGGTGTCACGGAACCCTGTTCACATCGTTTGGGGCTGTGAGCGAAACTCCGGCCGGATCTCCTCATGGATGGAACCCGAATAGGCGATAAACCTAGACTAGAGACTTGAGTGTTTAGGTAGGTCGTGGTCTACACCCACATCGGCTTTCGCTTGAAGTCTGCCGAGCACATGTCGTGTGCAGACGCTAAGTGGTGGAAACATGTATGAAGAAGTACACCCCTGCAGGGTTAACATCATCTATTCGAATAGCCGTGTCCGCGGAAAAGGACTTCTGGGTTGCTTATATCAGTTCATAGACAAGTGAAAGTGGATACCCTAAAATACGCAAGATAAGCGTGAGTGCTATGGATGGCGTTCTCGTAGGGAGACGGGAGCGGATCCATAGTGGTGTATTGATATGGTGAATATGTGGACTCGTGTGCGCCACCTCAAAAGAGTTACTTGCAGTCGTAGTTCAGGATAGCCACCGAGTCAAAGCTGGCTTGCTGCTGTTAAACTCCACCATCCCCTTTGTTGATAATGATGCATATGTAGTTAGTTCTGATGTAAGTCTTGCTGGGTACATTTGTACTCACGTTTGCCTATTTTATGTTTTTGCAGAGAGACTTCGGTCTCGCTAGTAGTTCCACGTGGACTTCGACGTTTAGCTTGTTACCTCAGCTACGATCTTGTGCCCTCGGCAGGATCTGGTAGATAGTCAGGCTTCTCAGCCTTTTTCATTTCTAGATGTCTGTACTCAGACATATTAAGCTTCCGCATGTGCTTTGACTTGTATGCTCTGATTGTTGGGTCATGAGACCCATGTTTGTAATATCTCGCTCCTCAGAGCCTATTGAATAAATACTTGAGTCGTAGAGTCATGTTGTGATGCCATGTTGTATTTGCACATATCGAGCATATTGTGTGTATGTTATTGAAATGCTTGGTATGTGTGGGATCTGACTATCTAGTTGTTTATCCTTAGTAGCCTCTCTTACCGGGAAATGTCTCCTAGTGTTTCCACTGAGCCATGGTAGCTTGCTACTGCTCCGGAACACTTAGGCTGGCCGGCATGTATCCTTCTTCGTTCCTGTGTCTGTCCCTTCGGGGAAATGTCACGCGATGAATACCGGAGTCCTGTTAGCCCGCTACAGCCCGGTTCACCGGAGTCCTGCTAGCCCAGTGCTACAACCTGGATTCACTCGCTGATGACCGACACGTTCGATGCTGGGTCATGGATGCCTGTCCCTGTAAGTTTGTGCCACCTTGGGTTTACGACTAGCCATGTCAGCCCGGGCTCCTTATCATATGGATGCTAGCGACACTGTCATATACGTGTGCCAAAAGGCGCAAACGGTCCTGGGCAAAGGTAAGGCGACACCCGTGGGAATACCGTGCGTGAGGCCGCAAAGTGATATGAGGTGTTACATGCTAGATCGATGTGGCATTGAGTCGGGGTCCTGACAGCGTTGGTATCAGAGCTTGACTGCCTGTAGGATTACCAAGCCAAACTGGTCGAAGTTGAGTCTAGAAATGCTTTAGTTATGTAAGGGAATTGATTGTGGGATGGAACGTAAGGCTCTTTTTACTCCTTATACCTCGTGGCCTTCTGGTCTGAGTCAACCTCCTCTCTTCTACGGGGATTAAGAACTAAGCTTCTCATCTATCTACTAGGATGACGAGTTACTATGTTAGAGACTTATAGGATTGATAGTTTCAAGCCTCAATTCAGTTTCTACCTCTGTATGCTAACTATTGACCTCGAAACCTTGATATTGTGCTTCTGAGTGGCTATGCCACCATTTTTGTAGCATGTCTCCAATCTTTTGAGCATTTACAACCGTTATGCTGTCCGAGTCATCTCAGGTTTCTAAATAGTCTGATGCATTTGCAAATCCCTTCTTTTCGTTCCGATGTCTGTTTAGGCCAGATTAACCACACCAACTAGTGTGTTGAGGTACTTAATTGCCTCGGTATATATGTTGGAGCTAGTATTATGACCCTAGGTGTCTTAGAGTACCACCTAGTAAGCTAGCCATGATTTGTGTTCCCAGTGTGATGATTCTGGCCTTTATTCTCGAAAGCATCCCGTGATGCCACTTAGTAGTAGGTATTCTACTCCTTGGGTTTGAACCCGAGATTCATCCTACTTACTTCATGTTGATAGTGTTTGCTAGTCCCTTTAGGATATTAGTAACCTTTGCGATAGTCCTCGAGGTTCGTGGTACATCCTTCTTCCAATTACCATGAACCATTCTTGGCAGGAGTTCTTCTGAACCAAAAGATGACAACAAGAGTGCTCTCGATGAGTTCTCCATGTTATATTGTGACTCTGCCAGCTCAACCTTTCTGCATGGGTTATCCGGAAGAATTATGTTGAACTTGGTTCGACATACTAATCTATGCATCCACAACTCAGAAAGTTATATGTTCCTTTGAGTTGTCCCTCTTTAGTTGTCTACTGACCTTCGTCTATCAATTGATAGTCAAGAGTATGCGTGCGTTCGTTTATCGATGCCTATTATTCTTGTGGTCCGTCAAGCCATTCTATCGCGGAATGACTAGGAGAAACAAACTCCAGTACCTCTTCCATATCCAGGATTGGTCAAAGAAGTTGTGCTCCGCAGAACAAATTGCTAATCCAGCTTTTGTTCTGCTCTACCTTGGAGTATTACCATCTTTTATATCGGGATTGTTATAGGAATTGCACACCATCCTATGAACTCTTGGTACAGTGATACTTCTTGCCATCATTGTTCATTCCTCGGTTCATGTGTTATTGTAACCGGAATGCCGACAAATGAAACATGGCGTGTGAAATCAATACTGCTAGCAACTCTGTTGCTTGGTAGTTAAAGGACAATAATTTCATTCTTAGCGTGTTGGTTTTTGAATCATCCTTCTAAGACTGATCGTGCTACCTAGTCCTTATTGCGGTGCACCCTTCGATTGATGAGTTAGGATCTTGTCAAGTACTCACTCACTTGATCACATCGTCTTGCCCTCAAAAGCGAGATTGTTCTCGAGCTTAGTAACATACCGGTGGTTCGTGATTTTCCGAATATCTTCTCGGAAGTATTACCAGGTTGTCCCCTGACTGTTATGTTGAGCTCGTGATCAAGTTGGTTTCCTGTGAACCACCCTCTCTCCAAGAATCGGTGTTAGATATCCCTGAGCTAGTTGGTTAAGCTAGACAACAACTTGGAGAGTTGGAAGATAAAAGCTTGCCTGACTTAGTTCGTTCGAAAGGGATATTCTTGTGTAGGGTGTGTTGAAGAAAGATGATATCTTCATCGATTGGTCCCTGTGATCAGTTGCTGGACCTATTATCTTATCCAGTCTTTGATTTGAGTATGAGCTATCGTCAAATCAAATCATAACCAACGATATTCGTAATGTTGTCTTACTCGTGGTTTTCCTCGAGCATACACCATTATATTCTTTGGTCTGACCAATGCTATCACTGTGTTCACTTAACTATGGAAATCCTTTTATATGGAAACCTGGATGAATTGTTGTTGAGTCCATTGACAACATCCTTATCTCCTCCATGATTTTGTTGAACATTAAGCTAGTGTTGGAAACTTTGAAAGCATTTCTTCATGCTAGTTCATGAAGCATATGTTCGGATGTAAGAAGTGACTTCTCCAGTTCATGTGCATTTGATGCAAGTTGCCGCCGTGGATTCGAGAAAGTCAATGTTGTTTCTTTTGGAATCATCCCAAATCGGTCATGCATACGTGCGAAGTATTCTGTGGTCTGGAGACTTGCAACCTTCATTCCATATGTGTCCCGAGCATACCAAGCCACCGATTGATTTGTTCAAGGAGAAGAAGTTCCTTCTTAAGAACATGCCTTATGCAAGGACTTCGATATCCTTGTTGATGGTTTCCCCACCTGAACTCGGTAGTGTTTAATTATAAGATTACTACGTGGCCATGCTTGTCTGGGACAACGTGTTCACATGTTTGTGGCAGAACCAGCTCATGTTTTGGAGCTTACTATCGTAGTTCATTCCCCGAGAATCTTGCAACGTCATCTCGTCGATTTGTGTTGCAAACTTTCGTTTTCTTCCTAGACTCGATGAGTCTGGAATATCTTGACACCAACCAGATCTGAATCTCAGGCAGATATGATGGTTTGGAACATTTCCCAAGAACTATAATATTGGTCTCGCGATAACCGGTAAAGTGGATGTCGTGGCCAACACACCCAGCCGGAAGACCTCCTGTTGTAGTATCTTGATTTGAGGAAGTTGGCCACCTCCCCATAGGGATTTCGTAGGATTTACTCCCTAGTTTCCCCTATGGATTTTTGTGTTTCCGGAGTCCGACCTTTACTTGATGTTCTAGATACCAGACCATTTCTATGAATGGGTTACACTAGCACATCAAGGAGAACATTAGAAGCGGAGTGCTAAATGTCTCTCGGTCGATCATCCAGATTTTGTTTCCTTGGCCTCGCTAAGGTGAAATCTGAGAAGGTGTTGTCTTCCTTTGCATCTGCATCCTCCACCGGTATTCATCATGGTAGTAAGTTGTGTTGCCAGAATCCTTGACACGGATATTGGTAAAACCTTGATAAATATGGAAATGCTCAAGTTCTTGAGAGCACGCGCAAGTGCTAGGTTTGATCGTCGGCATTAACTGTATAGTGCTCTCAGTTTCCTCGGCAATGCTATGACCTTTTCAAACAATGAATTCACTCTCTATTGTTGGATTCTTCCCCAGTTACCAGAATCATTCCCAGCATTTGCATTTTGTTCCCAGCTTGCACCGCCAATGTTCCATTCTACCACGGGTCTCTTCCATTTCCGGTGGTAAGCAAAATCATCCATTACGTTGTCTTCAACAAGGTAATCCACATCATCCAAGTCCGAGTATGCCATTCTACCGACCCCCTCCAAACGATCGGTCGAGAATTGCCTTAGGCTGGTTTAAAAAGTTTCAATGATCTCTGAATCAAAGGTAATTCTTTTTGCCACTTAAGGGGATATATCTATGAGTCACGGTTCCTAAGGTGTCTCGTTGTGGTATCATGGCAACTCAACTCCTCGCTATGTTGACAATCGTTACCACCTTTTTAAGTGTGAAATTGTTGTCTACCTAGTGAACCTTCGTCATCTGCTTCACTCCATTCCTATGGATGTGTGCTTCGTCTCTCAGCTCGAGAGATGTTGCTATGTCTCATTCCAAGAGTTAATCCTGAGTTGTTCGACCTTCGAGAAGATTGATCCTTCTAGAGTTCCCCTCTCCTCTCGTTGTCATGTTGGTTGGAGTTCTCGGAGCAAGACATCAAGACAATGATGGTGATCGAATCAATGTTCTTATGAAGGGTAACCTGGATCGTGAAGATTGTGTTAGTTTGCGTTTCCCCTTCATCTTACCCTACGCTTGAATCTCGGGACGAGATTTTTGTTTAGTGGGGGTGAGTTGTCACATCCCTAGTTCTGGCCTGACCTATGCTTGCTTCCATCTGTGCATCATGTTTAAATTTTTGAAACTTGAACTGAGGAATTTACAAGCCTCAAAACCCTAAATAAAAGAAGGGCAAAAAACCCTAAAATCTCATTCATTGTTCCAAAATGCTCTTCTTAAATGTTTGATAATTTTGGCAAAGGGTTCTGGTCCCAACCAAAATATTGAACATTTTAAGGACTTAATCTTGGGACTTTGAATTTAAATCATTTGCTATTTGAATTTGAATTATATTCATATAATTAGAATATAATTTCAAATACCCCCGAAATATTTTATGAGCTTTTGGAAAAGTCCATCTAGCAAAATAAAAATATTCAGAGGAGTTTTTGACATTGTTTGAATTTGTTTAAATTCAAAATAATGGCAAAAGATATTAATAAAAGAAAACAGAACAATAAAAAAAAAGAGCAGAAGACCTACCTGTGCGGCCTGCTGCAGAAGCCGGCCCAGCCCATCTCCACTTCCCCTTGTCGTCTTCCTCGCGCCAGTAGGCAGCGCGCGTGGCCGACGCACGCCGGCACACGCTCGGCCACCTCCTGCCTCCCTGCTTGCCTCCGCTACTCCCTGGAGACGCCACGCGGCCCCCTCGACCCTCTCTCACTCTCCCATGTCTCTCCCTCCGTCCCTATCCCCCCTCTGCTCTCTCTCCCTCCCGCGACCGAATGGAACCCGTCGCCGCCGTTCGCCATAGCCGTAGCCGCAGCCATCCTCGAGCCTCTCCGACACGCCCACGAGCTCCGCCTCGCCCCTCTCTTCCTCCTCACCGAGCCGCCCGACGCCGGAAGCCCCTGGACGTCGCAAGCACCGCCGTTCCCCTCGTCGGCCACCGGAGATCGTCGCCGTCGATTTGCTGCCTCCGGTGCCTCCCCGAGCTCGCCGTCTGCTCCAATCGACTCCTCGTGAGCTCCTCTTCTCTTCCCCTCACTCCGTGCACTTGATTTCGTCCCCTAGCTAGCTGCCCCGCCGAACCCGAGCTCCGGCCGCCGCCATGGACGATGAGCTTCGTGCTCCCGAGCTCCTCCACCTGCGCTCGTTGCCTCCGAGTGCTCCTGACGACCCCAGTAACCCGTAGAGCCCCTCCAGCGCCTCAGCTCCCTCGTTTGTGAGCAGCAGCGTCGAAACGCCCGATGGCCGAACTCCGGCCGCTGCCAAGAGCTCGTTTCCGGCGAACCCCGGCCTCCCTGTGCCCAGCTGCGTGCGCCCCTAGATGCGCGGGAGCACGGGCTCCCTTTTGGTGCCCTCAGCGCGACCAGCCGCGGGCTGTAGCGCCGTCCCGAGCAACTCCGGCGAGGTCTCGCCGTCGCCGTGGTCGCCGGCGTCACTTGCTGACGTGGCTGGCTTAATTAGCCACTAAACACCGCACCATGTCACTGACACCTAGGCCCCACGCTTTAATTAATCTTAGTTTATCTTCTGTTTAGTTTAATCTAATTACAGTGGCCCCACGCGTTAGTTTTGACCGTGCTGACTTGGCCGTTGACTGGGCCCACACGTCAGCGGCACTAACCAGCCCCAGTCACTGACCAGTGGACCCCACTGGTCAGGTTTGACCAGCAGCAGCGTCTGTTGACCTGCTGACGTCACGGTGACGCACTGCTGACGCAGTAAATGTTTTCTGGAATTTAAATAAATCTTAAATGATTTATTATTTTCAGAAAATGTCCAAAACTTCTAAAAATCATAGAAATTCAAGCGTAACTCCAAATTAAATAATTTATATATGAAAAATTATCAGAAAAATTCAAGGAATCCATCTGTACCATTTTCATGCATGTTTGAACAACATTTGTCCTCTGTTTTGGACAAAACAAATAAAGGGCATTTGAATAACCATATATGGAGTTGGAATTTGAATCATGTATTCAAACCAACTTCATTTAAATCATAGCTAGGTGCATTAGCCCAAAACACATTCATATTGCCATGTCATAGCATGCATCATATCGTGCATTGCATTGATCGTGTTTCTTCTGTGTTTGCCGGTGTTGTTCCCCCTCGATAGACGTTGTACCGACGATGTGATCGTTGACACTGATGAAGACTCAATGCTATCTTCAGAAGTGCCAGGCAAGTAAAACCCCCTTGTTCATTCCGATACAATCCTACTCTCTCGCTCCTGCTCCCTTTTAATGCATTAGGACAACACCGATTCATCTGTTACTTGCTGCGGTAGCTGAACCCTTTATCCTTTGCATGACCTGTCATTCCACAGTAAATAGATGAAACCCACTAGCATGAGTAGGAGTTGTTTGAGCCCTGTTGTCCCTACTCATTCATGCTTGTTTGTCATGCCTGCTACTGCTTAGATTTGAGTCAGGTCTGATTCATCGGGGATGAATCAGAGGTGTGTGAACATGTCCTACTGTGTGTGAGCTAAGTGTGTGAACACGATTTGGTAAAGGTAGCGGTGAGAGGCCATGTAGGAGTACATGGTGGGTTGTCTCATTGAAGCCGTCCTTAGGAACTGAGTTCTGTGTTTGTGATCCATGATTCAGCTACTACCATGCATTGGGCCCTGAAAGATGACCCCGCTCGACTTCTTATTCACCCTTGTCCTCTGTCCAGGAGTTGCAAGTAGTTTCTGGTGTTTGTAGTATGCTGGAGGCCGTGGACAGCGCTGACCGTAGGGGTGGGCTGTGATGCGGTAGGCACGTGGCCGGGTATACCGGGCGCCCATTTGGTGTCACAGAACCCTGTTCACATCGTTTGGGGCTGTGAGCGAAACTCTGGCCGGATCTCCTCATGGATGGAACCCGAATAGGCGATAAACCTGGACTAGAGACTTGAGTGTTTAGGTAGGTCGTGGTCTACACCCACATCGGCTTTCGCTTGAAGTCTGCCGAGCACATGTCGTGTGCAGACGCTAAGTGGTGGAAACATGTATGAAGAAGTACACCCCTGCAGGGTTAACATCATCTATTCGAATAGCCGTGTCCGCGGAAAAGGACTTCTGGGTTGCTTATATCAGTTCATAGACAAGTGAAAGTGGATACCCTAAAATACGCAAGATAAGCGTGAGTGCTATGGATGGCGTTCTCGTAGGGAGACGGGAGCGGATCCATAGTGGTGTATTGATATGGTGAATATGTGGACTCGTGTGCGCCACCTCAAAAGAGTTACTTGCAGTCGTAGTTCAGGATAGCCACCGAGTCAAAGCTGGCTTGCTGCAGTTAAACTCCACCATCCCCTTTGTTGATAATGATGCATATGTAGTTAGTTCTGATGTAAGTCTTGCTGGGTACATTTGTACTCACGTTTGCCTATTTTATGTTTTTGCAGAGAGACTTCGGTCTCGCTAGTAGTTCCACGTGGACTTCGACGTTTAGCTTGTTACCTCAGCTACGATCTTGTGCCCTCGGCAGGATCTGGTAGATAGTCAGGCTTCTCAGCCTTTTTCATTTCTAGATGTCTGTACTCAGACATATTAAGCTTCCGCATGTGCTTTGACTTGTATGCTCTGATTGTTGGGTCATGAGACCCATGTTTGTAATATCTCGCTCCTCAGAGCCTATTGAATAAATACTTGAGTCGTAGAGTCATGTTGTGATGCCATGTTGTATTTGCACATATCGAGCATATTGTGTGTATGTTATTGAAATGCTTGGTATGTGTGGGATCTGACTATCTAGTTGTTTATCCTTAGTAGCCTCTCTTACCGGGAAATGTCTCCTAGTGTTTCCACTGAGCCATGGTAGCTTGCTACTGCTCCGGAACACTTAGGCTGGCCGGCATGTATCCTTCTTCGTTCCTGTGTCTGTCCCTTCGGGGAAATGTCACGCGATGAATACCGGAGTCCTGTTAGCCCGCTACAGCCCGGTTCACCGGAGTCCTGCTAGCCCAGTGCTACAGCCTGGATTCACTCGCTGATGACCGACACCTTCGATGCTGGGTCATGGATGCCTGTCCCTGTAAGTTTGTGCCACCTTGGGTTTACGACTAGCCATGTCAGCCCGGGCTCCTTATCATATGGATGCTAGCGACACTGTCATATACGTGTGCCAAAAGGCGCAAACGGTCCTGGGCAAAGGTAAGGCGACACCCGTGGGAATACCGTGCGTGAGGTCGCAAAGTGATATGAGGTGTTACATGCTAGATCGATGTGGCATTGAGTCGGGGTCCTGACATATTCCCAAACCCTAACCATATCGGTCCTACCGAGTTGCATGTCAGTCCCACCGAAAATCTCTAATGGTCACTAGGTTTACATTTTCGGTCCGACCGAGTTTGTTGATTCGGTCCCACCGAGATTGGAAAACTGTGTGTAATGGTTGGATTTTGTGTGGAGGCTATATATACCCCTCCACCTCCTCTTCATTCGAAGAGAGAGCCATCAGAACACATACACCATTCCAACTCATATGTTCTGAGAGAAAACCACCTACTCATGTGTTGAGACCAAGATATTCCATTCCTACCATATGAATCTTGATCTCTAGCCTCTCCAAGTTGCTTTCCACTCAAATCTTCTTTCCACAAAATCCAAATCCTACGAGAGAGAGTTGAGTGTTGGGGAGACTATCATTTGAAGCACAAGAGCAAGGAGTTCATTACCTACACACCATTTGTTACTTCTTGGAGAGTGGTGTCTCGTAGATTGGCTAGGTGTCACTTGGGAGCCTCCGACAAGATTGTGGAGTTGAACCAAGGAGTTTGTAAGGGCAAGGAGATC
The DNA here is from genome assembly GCF_002162155.2 of Triticum dicoccoides. Classification (NCBI taxonomy): domain Eukaryota; kingdom Viridiplantae; phylum Streptophyta; class Magnoliopsida; order Poales; family Poaceae; genus Triticum; species Triticum dicoccoides. The sequence continues at coordinate 646,177,931 of NC_041382.1, forward strand.
GCCTACTTCGTGAAGATCTACCGCTAGTGAGGCAAGTCCTGTGTCGGCGATGGCCATGGTGGGATAGACAAGGTTGCTTCTTCGTGGACCCTTTGTGGGTGGTTGCTTCTTCGTGGACCCTTCGTGGGTGGAGCCCTATGTGGACTCGCGCAACCGTTACCCTTTGTGGGTGGAGCCCTCCGTGGACTCTCGCAACCGTTACCCTTTTTGGGTTGAAGTCTCCATCAACGTGGATGTAGGATAGCACCACCTATCCGAACCACGGGAAAAACATCCATGTCTCCAATTGCGTTTGAATTCTCCAAACCCTTCCCTTTACATTCTTGCAAGTTGCATGCTTTACTTTCCGCTGCCAATATACTCTTTGCATGCTTGCTTGAATTGTGTGATGATTGCTTGACTTGTCCTAAAATAGCTAAAATCTGCCAAGAACTAAAATTGGGAAAAGGTTAAGTTTTTATTTGGTCAAGTAGTCTAATCACCCCCCTCTAGACATACATTCGATCCTACAAGTGGTATCAGAGCTTTGGTCTCCATTTGCTTTGATCTCCGTAGCTTTTGATGGTCATAGCCTTGGTTTCACAACCTAGGAGAGTATGGCGTCTAGCGAGGGAAATTATCACCGTAGAGGTCCCTACTTTGATGGTACTAATTTTGCTAGTTGGAAGCATAAAATGAAAATGCATATTCTTGGACATAACCCCGCCGTTTGGGCTATTGTGTGTGTTGGTTTGCAAGGTGACTTCTTTGATGGGAGAGAACCAAACCGTGAAGCTACCGCGGATGAGTTGAAGATGTTGCAATACAATGCTCAAGCTTGTGATATTCTCTTCAACGGATTGTGCCCCGAAGAATTCAACAAAATCAGCCGTCTTGAGAATGCGAAGGAAATTTGGGACACTTTGATTAATATGCACGAAGGTACCGACTCCATCAAGGAATCCAAGTTGGATGTGCTTCAAAGACAACTTGACAAGTTCAAGATGAAGGATGCTGAAGGTGTCGCTGAAATGTACTCTAGGCTTGCTCTCATCACAAATGAGATTGCTGGCTTAGGAAGTGAAGAGATGACCGATAGATTCATCATCAAGAAGATTCTAAGAGCCTTGGATGGAAAATATGATACCGTGTGCACATTGATCCAAATGATGCCCAATTACAATGATCTCAAGCCAACGGAGGTGATTGGAAGAATTGTTGCTCATGAGATGTCACTTAAGGATAAAGAGGAACTTCACAACAAATCAAGTGGTGCCTATAAAGCCTCATGTGAAGCCCCTACATCATCAAGTGAGAAACAAGACTTCAATGAAGAATTGAGCTTAATGGTGAAGAACTTCAACAAGTTCTACAAGAGTAGAAGCAAATATAGAAGCTTCAAGTCAAGGTCCTACAATGACAAAAGATCTTCTAGTCGAGAGCGAAACTGCTACAGTTGTGGAAGACCCGGACACTATTCCAATATAGTGTACGGCTCCCTACAAGAGAAGAGAAGATTCTCCAAAAAGAAGAAGCAAAGAATCACCACCAAGAGAGAGAAGGAGTAGAGATGATCGTTATGAACGAAGATACTCACGGAGAAGCAAGGATTCGGAAAGGAAGGAAAAATCATCAAGGAGCTACACAAGACGAAGACATCAAGCTCATGTTGGTGAATGGGTATCCGGCTCCGACTCTGAGAGCCACTCCGAGAGAAGTTATCACTCCGACTCCGAAGATACTCAAGATGAAGGTGTTGCCGGTCTAGCACTTGTGTCAACCAACTCCTACGACATATTTGACTCACCAAATGAAGGAATTGGAAGATGCTTCATGGCCAAAGGTCCTAAGGTAACACACCCCGAGTATGTTGATTTCAATAGTGATGAAGATGACTTGTTAGGTGATGATTTGCTTATTGACAACTCTAGTGATGAATACTATGATGAAATGTCAATTAATCATGCTAATCAAGATAAAACGAATGACAATAATAAGGAAAAGATTGAGGCTCTAACTAAAGAACTAAACACTCTTAAGTTAGCTCATGAAACTATCTTCGAAGATCATCGAGAACTTTTAAGAGCTCATGAGAAATTATGATTTGAAAAGCTCAATCTTGAGCAAGAGCATGAGTTCTTAAAAGCAATCAATGATGATCTCCGCAAGAAAAGTTCTTCTTACATTGCCAAGCGTTTACTCTTATCCACTTACATGCCTCAAGTCAAGTCTAGTAACAAGAACAAGAAAGATTCTTCCTCTAGCAGTAACAACGATCATGCTAAATCCAATATTGTTGCTTCTAGTAGTTCTCTTGATTCCACTAATGACTCTCTTAGCCAAGTTACACTTGAGCAAGAAAATAGCTTATTGAAGGGAATTATAGAGAAAAGAGTGTACAAAAGCCTTGCCGGGAGCAAGCAATTTGAGGAAATTGTGTGCAAGCAAGGAATGCACCGGAAGAATCAAGGCGTTGGTTTTGAACGAAAGTTCAATGCCAATGGAGTTGAGTGGGAAGAAGATCAATACCCCAAGACAAAGTTTGTTCCTCAACAAGAGAAGTATGATACTTCTTTCAAGGGGACACAAGCTCAAGATGATCTTCCACCACAATACTACAAGCAAAAAGGCAAGGACAAGCTTCAAGAGGAAATTGACGCATTTGAAGAAGCTCCTAAGACCTTAGTCAAGTGGATTCCCAAGACTACTTCAAGTTCCACTTCATCAAGTACGACTACAACTCCAAGGATTCCCATCAAGATGATGTGGATCCAAAAGAAGAAGAACTAGAGAGTCCTTGAGGGTGACTCCGCCAACATACTTCACTCTTATCATTTTGGCAAGAACAAGTGCAATCAACTTCCACATCCTGCACTAGTTCAAAGAGTCACAAACCCTCTTGTTGGTAAGACAAGGGACAAGGTAACCTAAAAGTTTTCATGGACATCATCTTGTGTGTGCATCACTCTATGTCTATGGATATCCTTGTTTGTTCCTTGTGGGACTAACCCATGTAGGTATTGAAAGTGTAATTCACTCAAATGGATAGCTCAAAGTGATCTACATCAACATTGAGCATCCACATCTTCAACATCTACATGAAATCATCATCGACGAAACCCAAGGTTAGTTCATCCCTCCAAGGGGGGATATCACATCTAGGGGGAGCTTTACTCTAAGACTTGAGCTAAAGCAACTCTAAAGATGTGAACACAACAATGCTTTATGTAAAAGTGGTAACCCCACTTGAGCTTAAACGATGAGTATGACCTATGATCAAGTGTTCTCACTTGACTCCTAAGTCAATATACTCATATATAGATGACCTTGTCATCACAAATTGCTTGATAGATGCTAGAATTGGTTGTGCATGCCTTGCCACATATTTCATTTGCCATCTTATTGTGTGAGCATGCTCGTTGCATATTTTACTCATTCGAGGACATCCACTTGTTGTTTTGATCGTTTGGGTTTATTTCCTTTGCCAAGTGGATGGACAAGAATGCTTAAGAACCTCCTCTAGCTATCTATGCTTTTCTCGTCTCAAACTCTATCCATGCTGCATCACAAAATTTGATCAAGTCAGATTCGAACCACTCTGTGTGAGGAGCGCTCGGAGTCCCCGATTCGTCATAGACTTAAACTTCCAAAACCTCTTTATGATTCTCGGTCTGACCGATACCCCACTTTCGGTCCTACCGAGATCATTAAGTTGATCTAGGTTTTCGATCTCGGTGCAACCGATTTGAACATTTCGGTCACACCGAGTTTCAGTAACTGCATGCAGTTATGAATCTCGATGCCACCGAGTTGTTCCACTCGGTCACACCGACAGGGTCAGGCTATATATAGTCACGGGCAAAATTTGGAAATTTCTCCGAACCCCTTCGCCCGCGCGATAGCCTGCTCTGTCAATGTGGTCTCCAGATCGTCTTCTCGCTGCCAGCCACCTCCAGTAGCTGGTCTCCGTTGCTGTCAATGGGAATTCTGCCCCGCCGTTGCCGCCGTAGCGAGTCTCCGCCGAGCTAGGGTATGGACTCGATCTTTGTGCCATTCTCCAATCCAATTCTCAGCACATTGTGATCATCATGATTCTTGCCACGATTGAAACACTCCTATCCAGTCAATACGCCCGTAGATTAGCTTAGATTCGAAAATTTTAGGGTTAGGTCTCCGCCGAAACCATCTCGGACCCACCGAGTTGAAAAACTCGGTCCCACCGATTTGGCTTATGCCATTGCACAAGTGAGACTCGGTCTGACCGAGAATTACTTATTGGTGTGACCGGTTTTGGAACTCTGTGAAACCCTAGCAGTCTCGGTGCCACCGAACTGTGACTCGGTCCAACCGAGTTCACTAGTTTAGGTTCCAAAACTGCTTCGGTATCACCGAGTTTAAAAATCGGTAGATCCGAGATGATTTCAGTGGGAAACTAAAACTAAATTTTTGGATCATTCTTTTGCAAAAATATCTGCATTTTGTGATGCTCATCTATTCTACCTCATCTATAAACTATTCACAGGGTCAGCAGTCAGAGCTTGCAGCATGTCTGATCAGAGTGACAGCCAGAACTTGTCAGAGCAGCAAGTGCAGATGAGTGAGGGCACTAGTCCCTCCAGCTCTTCAGATGATGACAGCAGAAGTACCCCAAGCAATCTGCCAAAAGCTGCCACCAGACAGAGGAAGAAGAGAACTTTAGACTCCAAAGATGAAGATTAGGTGGCAGAGGAAGAGGCCACATCAAAGAGAGTTGAGCCAGCTCAAGGCACAAAGCCAGGTCTAAAGATCAAAAGGCCAGCAGGCAGGCAGCCTATGTCAAAGGCTAGAGCCTCAACTGAGAAGCCTGCACCCAAAGAGCCAGTTGCTGCAGAAGGCAAGAAGAGGAAGGAAAGGGTCAAGAAAACCGTAGCCAGAGTGCTTGGAAAGGCTTCCATCATGGAAGAGGAAGAGGAAGAAGAGGTAGCTGCACCAGCACCTAAGGCACCCAAGCTGATGGGTGATGCCATAAGATTATGGGCTACTGCATCTAATCCCAAAGCTGCCTCCAAGCCAAAACCAAAGAGGAATACAAGGAGCATTCCTGCAGCTGAGAAGAACAAGGCCCCAGTGCCTGAGACTGTTGCTGAAGAAGAGGATGAAGAGCAAGTTCTTAGAAAGCTCAAGCCCAAGATCCCAGACCACAATGATGCTCATCCTGTGGCTGAGGACATGAAGCTCAGGAGAGATTCAGGGCTGAGGAAGTGGAGAGAAGCAGACCTGTATGCTTCAAGAAGAAGGACTGCTGTGGATTACAGATTTCATACCAAGGAACAGCAGGACTTCTATGAGACAGTGCTGCTAGATAAGAAGCCCATTGTTTGTGACATGAGATGGGTTGACTGGACTTACATGAAGGAAAATGAGGAACACTACCCTGGAGTGTATGACAGCTTTAGTGCTTGTGGAGTTGCTGACTTTGTTGGGAGAAGCTCACAAAGTGGAACGAGGAGCTTATCATGCAATTCTACTCCACGGCACACTTCTACCCAGATGGAAGGATCACATGGATGTCTGAAGGTACGAGGTACCAATCAACTGTTGAGGAATGGGCTCAACTGATCAATGCCCCAGAGGAGCAAGCAGATGACTTGGACATTTATGCCAAGAAAAAGATGGATCATAACTCAATGTCCAACATGTACAAGGAAATTCCAAATGAAGCTCTTGACACTTTCAAATTTGGCTCAGTGCATTATCTTCTGTCAGGGCTGCCAACCATCAATTGGATATTGAGGCACACCTTATTGCCCAAGTCTGGAGATCACAAGATGATCAGAGGCCATGCAATCAACTTGCTTCACGTCTTTGATGTGCCACAGAAGTTCAAGGTCATGAGCCTCATAGTAGAGACTATCAAGAGGACTGCAGCAGATCAGAAGAGGAGCTGTGGATATGCACCTCAAATTCAGGAGCTCATCAACTCTAAGATGGGCACGGGCATATATTTATTGGACAAGGAACACCTGCCCATCCGTCCAGATTTTGAGGACAATCAAGTTGTCATGACTGAGAATGAGCCATCGTCTGCCCAAGCACAAGCAAAGAAGGAGAAGGCAAGGAAGGAGAAAACTGCCAAGATGCCAACTCAAGAGGAGGCATCTGAGTATTTCTTGAAGACCAAACAAGAGCAGCTTGGTTACCTGATTGCATCCACCCTGCGGATCGAGAAAGGACTAGCCACCCTAACTCAAAACCAGGCAAGCCTAGAGAGAATCATGGAACAAAAGTTCTATGACTTGGATGTCAAGGTGACAGAGATTCAGACTGCAGTGGAGCAGCTCCAGGATGACATGCAGGAGAGGAGAGGCAGGACTACCACTCATGCCTTTGCCAGAGTGCCACGAGGTCCGAGGTCGTCTGCCTTGCCAGTTGCTGACACAAGAGCCACCACTTCTGGACCAGCTACAGCTTCAGTTCCACTAGCTCCAGCATCTACTTTAGCTCCAACTCCAGCGTCTACTTCAGCATCTACAGAAGCCTTCGTCCTTGGAGTGATCCGGACTCCACCACCACCAGAAGATCAATCCTGAGCGTCGATCTAGCACTATGCATTTTCTAGGAACTTTTTGGTAACTTCTTACCAAAGGGGGAGAAGATGTATAGATCATAGGCTTCGAGAGAGAGAGTGTGTTGTTTTTTTCTCTCTTGCTTTATTTGGTGGTTTTTCGAACTTGTTTGCTTTTGAGTGCTTGAGATACTATGTCATTGCTTGTGAGCAATTGATGATCATGTGTTTGATCATAAGGTACACTTAATGCTTGCTTAATGCTATTATCTTATCTATCTTATGCGATCATTCACTATTCTTGGTGATGAGTGCATGTATTTCATTCTTATCATTTTAAGTGCTCCACCAAGATGTATGTGACATGGAAGAGTAACCCATGACTCTAACTCCTTGTGCATTTGCAGTCCAAAGCAAATTTTAAATATGCACAAACTTAGGGGGAGCTCTTACTTATCACATACTTCTCAAAGCGACAATATATTTCATACTTATTATCATTTGTCGAAGCTTTGATCTATATGTTGTCATCAATTACCAAAAAGGGGGAGATTGAAAGTGCAACTATCCCTAGGTGGTTTTGGTAATTCGTAACAACATATAGCTCATTGAGCTAATGCTATTCCAAGATGATTATTTCAGGAAAGCTCAATGATTGGCATGGCATGGATGTGAAAGTGGAACCCTCAAAATGCTAAGGACAAAGGATTGGCTCAAGCTCAAAAGCTCAAGACTCTTCATTTTATATTTTAGTGATCCAAGATCACATTGAGTCTTTAGAAAAAGCCAATACTATCAAGGAGGGATGAGGTGTTGCTTAATGAGCCTCTTGCTTCATGTGCTTAGTGATATGCTCCAAAACCCTCAACTACTTTCCCATGTCCACATATGACCTAAACCCTAAGCCAAACTCGGTCCTACCGATTCTCCCTATCTGGCGCCACCGAATTTCACTTGTCATAAGCCACTGCCAAACCCTAGCAATTCGGTTCTACCGATAGGGATCTCGGTCTCACCGATATGGGATTGCAAACTCTCTGTTTCCCTTTCGTAACTTTTCGGTCTCACCGAAAGAGCGAATCGGTCCCACCGAGATTGCAATGTAAATTCAGTGTTTCCCTTTTGTAACTTTTCGGTCTCATCGAAAGAGCAAATCGGTCCCACCGAGTTTGTCTGACCAACTCTCTGGTTAGCTAATTACCAAATTCGGTCTCACCGAGTTTGTGTAATCGGTCTCACCGAGATTACGTTATGCCCAAACCCTAACCATATCGGTCCTACCGAGTTGCATGTCAGTCCCACCGAAAATCTCTAACGGTCACTAGGTTTACATTTTCGGTCCGACCGAGTTTGTTGATTCGGTCCCACCGAGATTGGAAAACTGTGTGTAACGGTTGGATTTTGTGTGGGGGCTATATATACCCCTCCACCTCCTCTTCATTCGAAGAGAGAGCCATCAGAACACATACACCATTCCAACTCATATGTTCTGAGAGAGAACCACCTACTCATGTGTTGAGACCAAGATATTCCATTCCTACCATATGAATCTTGATCTCTAGCCTCTCCAAGTTGCTTTCCACTCAAATCTTCTTTCCACAAAATCCAAATCCTATGAGAGAGAGTTGAGTGTTGGGGAGACTATCATTTGAAGCACAAGAGCAAGGAGTTCATTACCTACACACCATTTGTTACTTCTTGGAGAGTGGTGTCTCCTAGATTGGCTAGGTGTCACTTGGGAGCCTCTGACAAGATTGTGGAGTTGAACCAAGGAGTTTGTAAGGGAAAGGAGGTCGCCTACTTCATGAAGATCTACCGCTAGTGAGGCAAGTCCTGTGTGGGCGATGGACATGGTGGGATAGACAAGGTTGCTTCTTCGTGGACCCTTTGTGGGTGGTTGCTTCTTCGTGGACCCTTCGTGGGTGGAGCCCTGTGTGGACTCGTGCAACCGTTACCCTTTGTGGGTGGAGCCCTCCGTGGACTCTCGCAACCATTACCCTTTGTGGGTTGAAGTCTCCATCAACGTGGATGTAGGATAGCACCACCTATCCGAACCACGGGAAAAACATCCGTGTCTCCAATTGCGTTTGAATTCTCCAAACCCTTCCCTTTACATTCTTGCAAGTTGCATGCTTTACTTTCCGCTGCCAATATACTCTTTGCATGCTTGCTTGAATTGTGTGATGATTGCTTGACTTGTCCTAAAATAGCTAAAATCTGCCAAGAACTAAAATTGGGAAAAGGTTAAGTTTTTATTTGGTCAAGTAGTCTAATCACCCCCCTCTAGACATACTTTCGATCCTACAAGTGGTATCAGAGCTTTGGTCTCCATTTGCTTTGATCTCCATAGCTTTTGGTGGTCATAGCCTTGGTTTCACAACCTAGGAGAGTATGGCGTCTAGCGAGGGAAATTATCACCGTAGAGGTCCCTACTTTGATGGTACTAATTTTGCTAGTTGGAAGCATAAAATGAAAATGCATATTCTTGGACATAACCCCGCCGTTTGGGCTATTGTGTGTGTTGGTTTGCAAGGTGACTCACGGTTGATTTCCCCCCTCTTTTCCTTCTTTCTATACCCGATTGCTGCGACTAGATGCTGGAGCCCAGGAGCCAGACGCCACTGTCGATGATGACTACTACTACTCGGGAGGTGCCTACTACTATGTGCAGTCCGCTGACGACGACCAGGAGTAGTTTAGGTGGATCCCAGGCAGGAGGCCTGCGCCTCTTTCGATCTGTATCCCAGTTTGTGCTAGCCTTCTTAAGGCAAACTTGTTTAACTTATGTCTGTACTCAGATATTGTTGCTTCCGCTGACTCATCTATGATCGAGCTCTTGTATTCGAGCCCTCAAGGCCCCTGGCTTGTAATATGATGCTTGTATGACTTATTTTATTTGTAGAGTTGTGTTGTGATATCTTCCCATGAGTCCCTGATCTTGATCGTACATGTTTGCATGTATGATTAGTGTACAGTCAAATCGGGGGCGTCATAGTGGGCACCTCGTGTGCTCTCGGGACTCCGTTTTCTTGCACGATACTTCTTTTGGTCGGTAAAAATTCATTATATAATCTCCCAAAGGTTTTGACCACCGTACCACGCAAATATAATCTATTCTTGTTTCTAGCTGTTTTCTGTCAGGGTTGTCAAGGCCAGGCATCATGTCGTCCCCCTCCTCCAACAACGGTGACAACGATGCTTGGCTAATGAAGATAGAGCTGAAGAGGGAAGAACTTATGGAGATCAACAAGGATGAAGGGATTAAGAAGGCCACGGAGGACCAAATTCCGACAGCAGAAGACATCCTTCAACCTGATCACAATCTTCTTACCCCAACTGAGATCGAAGCTTTCAAGATGATTGATTTAGCTCGTATACAAAACAAGTATATCACACGTGAAAATATTTTGTTGAAGTAGCATATCATCGCACTCAAGGGCATTATCCGCAAGTTGGAGGATCTCCTACGCTCGATGTGCGACTATCCATCATCACCAACACCCTCTTCACCGAAAAAGAAGGAGATATAAACACATGAGTATGGGCACTCCCCTTGGCAACTGCCAAGCTTGGGGGAGTGCCCCGGTATCGTATCACCATCACTTTTATCTTTACCGTTTTTCTTAGTTCGGTCCTTTTGATAATATCTTGATCTAGTAGAATAAAGCTTTGGTATGGTCTAGTTGTGAGTTTTGCTTTATGATCCCTCTATGTAATCGAGTCCGTGAGCTATATAATAAAGATTAGTGTTGAGTCAAGGGCTTGATTATTTTGCTATGATCTTGAGGGAGTTAAATAAAATAAAAGGGAAGAAATAAAAAGAAAAAAGAGATGATATGAATCTTCTGGAAAGTAAGGAGCTCACATATAAAGAGTATGATATCTGTAATTTCCCGGACTATACTTTGAACAAGTTGGCTGGCGACAATGCCAGCTCTTTCTTAAGACGCAGGCTTACCCCTGATCTGCTTAAGCAGTGGGAAGCGTTGCGGTCTACAATCAAAAACATTCCCCTTGCAAAAGTGGAGATGGTGACAAAGTCTTCTGGGGGCTTAACTAGAATGGCAAGTTTACTTCTAAATCTGTGTACAGATTACTAGAAAAACCCCTTGCTGGGTGTAACTATAAGTGGATATGGAAAGCCAAAGTTCCTCTCAAGATTAAAATCTTTTTATGGTAGTTATCCCAAGACACGATACTCACAAGACAAGTGATGAGGGAAAGAAAGTGGCCAGGGAATCCTCGTTGTTCATTCTGCAGGGAGGCAGAAACCTCTAACCACCTCTTTTTCACTTGCCCGGTTGCTAGGGTGGTTTGGAGATCTATTGGGGTATTTCGTCTGGTGTAGTAAATTTCTTCCTGGCAAAGAAACCTTTTATACTGTGGGCTTAGCTGCTACATGCTGGGCCATCTGGCTGGCGCGTAATCAGGCCACTTTTGAGAAAAAACAGATTAAGACTCCTTTTGAGATTGTTTTCTCCCTTTGTTCGTTTCTATTATACTGGACAGGTTTGCAGAAAAGAGAGGCGGTTGGAGAGCTTCGCGCAGGTGCAGAGATGATCAGGAATGGCACGCTGCAGCTGATGAAACTATGTGACCCTGTCAAGCAAACGATCCGGACGTGAAGATCAAGGTGCGGCCTCGGCGTGGCAAAAAATGACTCTGGTGTCCCTCGGAAATGGAGCTGGAGGCGATCCTCTCCGTCTGTTCTCGTCGTCTGATACTTTTGTCTAGTCTTGCCAGTTCGGGCAGTCCGATGTGTGGTTTGCGTCTGTTTGATCGTTCTTTAGTTGGCTGTAATAGACTTGATAGTGTTACCAGGTTTTTGCCCCATGGCATCCGTTTCGATGGCGGACGGATGTGGTGGGTTTCCTGGTAATGCTTGAACTCGCTCTACCCTCTTTCCCTCCTCCCGTTAACTTGAACTGGTTTGTATTTCCGTTCTTAGTAATGGAAAGGGGTAAAGCCCGGTTCAAAAAAATATAAAGAGTATGATGAATAAAAGTTGTTGGGAGTTGACAAACATAGTTTTGGTCGTCGTTGCAATGAATAGGAAGTAATAAAGAAAGAGAGGTTCACATATAAATATATTATCTTGGACATCTTTTATGATTGTGAGCACTCATTAAAGTATGACATGCTAAGGGTTGATGTTGGACAAGGAAGACAACATAATGGGTTATATTTTCTTACATGTGAGATAAATTATATTGTCATGGATCATCCAACGTATTGAGCTTGCCTTTCACTCTCATGCTAGCCAATTTCTTCGCACCAAGTAGAGATACTACTTGTGCTTCCAAATATCCCTAAACCCAGTTTTGCCATGAGAGTCCACCATATCTACCTATGGATTGAGTAAGATCCTTCAAGTAAGTTGTCATCGGTGCAAGCAATAAAAATTTCTCTCTAAGTATGTATGACTTATTAGTGTGGGAGAAAATAAGCTTTATACAATCTTGTGATATGGAAGAAATAAAAGCGACGGACTGCATAATAAAGGTCCATATCACAAGTGGCAATATAAAGTGACGTTCTTTCGCATTAAGATTTTATGCATCCAACCATAAAAGCGCATGACAACCTCTGATTCCCTCTGCGAAGGGCCTATCTTTTACTTTTATCTTCTACCTTACATAAGAGTCATGGTGATCTTCACCCTTCCTTTTTACATTTTATCCTTTGGCAAGCACAATGTGTTGGAAAGATCCTGATATATATAGCTAATTGGATGTGAGTCTTCATGAACTATTATTGTTGACATTACCATTGAGGTAAAAACGTTTGGAGGTAAAACTATAAGCCCCTATCTTCCTCTGTGTCCAATTAAAACTTCATACCCATAAATATTGCGTGAGTGTTAGCAATTCTGAAAGACTAAAAGATGGTTGAGTATGTGGACTTGCTGAAAAGCTCTTATATTGACTCTTTCCCATGTTATGATAAATTGCAATTGCCTCAATGACTGAGATTAGAGTTTGTTGGTTCTCAATGAAGTTCATGATTCATACTTGAAATTGTGATTGAATTGTTACTTTAGCATAAGAGATATATGTTGTTGTTCTAAGAATGATCATGATGCCCTCATGTCCATATTTTATTTTTATCGACACCTCTTGATAACCCACAAGTATAGGGGATCGCAACAGTTTTCGAGGGTAGAGTATTCAACCCAAATTTATTGATTCGACACAAGGGGAGCCAAAGAATATTATCAAGTATTAGCAGCTGAGTTGTCAATTCAACCACACCTGAAAACTTAATATCTGCAGCAAAGTATTTAGTAGCAAAGTAATATGATATTAGTGGTAATGGTAGCAAAAGGTAACAATAGCAAAAGTAATGTTTTGGTATTTCATAGTGATGATAGCAATAGCAACGGAAAAGTAAATAAGCGGAGAACAATATATGGAAAGCTCGTAGGCAATGGATCGGTGATGCAGAATTATGCCGGATGCGGTTCATCATGTAACAGTCATAGCCTAGGGTGACACAGAACTAGCTCCAGTTCATCACTGTAATGTAGGCATGTATTCCGAATATAGTCATACGTGCTTATGGAAAAGAACTTGCATGACATCTTTTGTCCTACCCTCCTGTGGCAGCGGGGTCCTTACGGAAACTAAGGGATATTAAGGCCTCCTTTTAATAGAGTACCAGAACAAAGCATTAACACATAGTGAATACATGAACTCCTCAAAGTACGGTCATCACCGGTAAGTATCCCGATTATTGTCACTTCGGGGTTAATGGATCATAACACATAATAGGTGACTATAGACTTGCAAGATAGGATCCAGAACTCTCATATATTGATGAAAACACAATAGGTTCAGATCTGAAATCATGGCACTCGGGCCCTAGTGACAAGCATTAAGCATAGCAAAGTCATAGCAACATCAATCTCAGAACATAGTGGATACTAGGGATCAAACCCTAACAAAACTAACTTGATTACATGATAGATCCCATCCAACCCATCACCGTCCAGCAAGCCTACGATGAAATTACTCACGCACGGCGGTGAGCATCATGAAATTGGTGATGGAGGATGGTTGATGATGACGATGGCGACGGATTCCCCTCTCCGGAGCCCCGAACGGACTCCAGATCAGCCCTCCCGAGAGGTTTTAGGGCTTGGCGGCGGCTCCGTATCATAAAACGCAATGAATTCTTCTCTCTGGTTTTTCTCTACCCGAAACACAATATATAGAGTTGGAGTTGGAGTCGGAGGAGCTCCAGGGGGCCCACGAGGTAGGGGGCGCGCCCCCCACCATCGTTGACAGGTGGTGCCCCCTGGCCTTCATCTTCAGGTGATTCCGAGAACTTTTGTTTCTGCACATAAGTAACACCATGGTAATTCTGCTGAAAACAACGCCATTCCGGGTTAGTTCCATTCAAATCATGCAAGTTAGAGTCCAAAACAAGGGCAAAAATGTTTGGAAAAGTAGATATGACGGAGATGTATCAGCTCCCCCAAGCTTAAACCTTTGCTTGTCCTCAAGCAATTCAGTTGACAAACTGAAAGTGATAAAGAAAAACTTTTACAAACTCTGTTTGCTCTTGTTGTCGTAAATATGTAAAGCCAACATTCAAGTTTTCAGCAAAGATTATAACTAACCACATTCACAATAACGCTTAGGTCTCAAGTTTACTCATATCAATGGCATAATCAACTAGCAAGCAATAATAATAAATCTCGGATGATAACACTTTCTCAAAACAATCATAATATGATATAACAAGATGGTATCTCGCTAGCCCTTTCTGAGACTGCAAAACATAAATGTAGAGAACCTTTAAAGACCAAGGACTGACTAGACATTGTAATTCATGGTAAAAGAGATCCAGTCAAGTCATACCCAATGTAAACTAACAATAATGAATGCAAATGACAACAGTGCTCTCCAACTGGTGCTTTTTAATAAGAGGATGATGACTCAACATAAAAGTAAATAGATAGGCCCTTCGCAGAGGGAAGCAGGGAGTTGTAGAGGTGCCAGAGCTCGGTTTTGAAACAGAGATGAATAATATTTTGAGCGGTATACTTTCATTGTCAACATAACAACCAAGAGATGGCGATATCTTCCATGCTACACACATTATAGGTGGTTCCCAAACAGAATGGTAAAGTTTATACTCCCCTTCCACCAACAAGCATCAATCCATGGCTTGCTCGAAACAACGAGTGCCTCCAACTAACAAGAGTCCCAGGGGGAGTTTTGTTTGCAATTATTTTGATTTATTTTGCATAAAGCATGGGACTGGGCATCCCGGTGACCAACCACTTTCTCGTGAGTGAGGAGCGGAGTCCACTCCTCTTGAGAATAACCCGCCTAACATGGAAGATACGGACAGCCCTAGTTGATACATGAGCTATTCGAGCATACAAAACATGATATTTATTTGAAGGTTTAGAGTTTGGCACATACAAATTTACTTGGAACGGCAGGTACATACCGTATATAGGTAGGTATAGTGGACTCATGTGGAATAACTTTGGGGTTTAAGGGATTGGATGCACAAGCAGTATTCCCGCTTAGTACAGGTGAAGGCTAGCAAAAGACTGGGAAGCGACCAGCTAGAGAACGACAACAGTCATGAACATGCATCAAAATTAATCAACACCGAATGCAAGCATGAGTAGGATATAATCCACCATGAACATAAATATCGTGAAGGCTATGTTGATTTTGTTTCAACTACATGCGTGAACATGCGCCAACTCAAGTCACTTAAATCATTCAGAGGAGGATACCACCCTATCATACCACATCATAACCATTTCAATAGCATGTTGGCACTCAAGGTAAACCATTATAACTCATAGCTAATCAAGCATGGCACAAGAACTATGATCTCTAGTAGTCATTGCAAACATGTTTATTCATAATAGGCCGAATCAGGAATGATGAACTAATCATATTTACAAAAACAAAAGAGGTCGAGTTCATACTAGCCTTTCTCATCTCAGTCAGTCCATCATATATCGTCATAATTGCCTTTCACTTGCACGACCGAATGATGTGAATAATAATAATTGTGCATGTGCAGTGGACTAAGATGGAATCTGCAAGCATTCAATAAACAGGAGAAGACAAAGGCAATATGAGCTCTTTTGTCAGATCAACAATTATGCATATAAGAGCCACTTCAACAATTTAATTATGGTCTTCTCCTATCGACCCCCAAAGAAAAAAAAGAAAAAAAAACTATTTACACAGGAGAGCTCCCAACAAGTAAAGGAAGAATAGGAAACCTTTTTGGGTTTTCTTTTTAATTACTACTACAAGCATGGGAAGTAAACTAATTAAAAGCTACAACTATTTTTTTGGTTTTTCTTAAGGTTTATCAAACACACAAGAAGAAAGCATAAAAAGGAAAGTAAATTAGCATGGATGATACAATGAAAAAGTATGAGCACCAACATCTTGCAATGAGTGTGTGAACATAAATGTTATGTCGGTGGGAAATACGTACTCCCCCAAGCTTAGGCTTTTGGCCTAAGTTGGTCTATGGCCACAGCTGGCCTGGCAGATATCCATAATAGTAGTTGGGGTCGTACTGAGATGCAGCGGCTATCGCCTCCTGCGCTGCAGCGTGGCGACGAGCGGCCTCCGCTCTCCTCTTGTACTCATCTGCCTCCTCTCTGGTAATAACATATCTTCCTTTTGCCTGATGATCAAAGAAGGCAGGAGCAGTGAGAGTAATATGGACAGCACGACGTCTATCAAAGATTAGTCGATACTGGAGAGGTGATTATACTGGAGAGGTGATTCATTCCTCTCGACAAACTGGTGGTGAACCATATCACTAAAGTCTAGGTAAGCAGGGGGTAATTCAATATCATCTTCGCATATGGCTATACCAAGAAAATTAGCTATGCGGGTTGCATAAATTCTTCCAAAGAAATCTCCATTAAATATATTAAGATGCAACTTACGTGCAACAATGGCTCCCAAATTATAAGATTCATATCCTAACACAGCACTCCTAAGAATACTGGGGTCAGGGACACACATGTGACATGCCTCATATTTACCATTAATGCATCTACCTCTGAAGAGAGCAAAATAATGTATAGTAGGAAAGTGAATGCTCCCTATGGTAGCTTGTGTTATATATCTAGATTCTCCCACAGTTATGCTAGCAATAAAATCTCTAAATTCAGATTTGTGAGGATCCCTTATACTACCCCATTGTGGAAGTTTGCAAGCAGTGGTAAAATCCTCTAAGTCCATAGTGTAAGAATTTTCATAAAGATCAAACAAGACAGTTGGAGAATTACGTGAAGATGAAGATTCAAACCTCCTCACAAAGGAACTAGTGAGATTGTGATACTGGCTGCACTTCTCTTCCTCGAAGCTCACAAGATCAGCGTTGCGCAAATATGTGTTAAATTCTTCCTTAATTCCCGCTCGATCCATAAAGTTCTTAGAAGGCCATTCACAAGGACGCACTGGAGCGTCTCTTGGTGGCTCATCATCAGCATCACGCATTGCAAGCCTGGGTCCTTGCTTCCTTGAAGAACCACCCTGGAACATTTTCCTAAGCATATTTCTTCCTTTGAAAAATTCTAAAAAAAATTAGTAACTTCAAAATAAAAGTGAACCAAACTCAATAATATTGATAGCAACTACTCATACAAGTGCCTAGAGCCTATATCATGCATCAAAACTACTTGGAACCATATAAATTTGACAAGCAAGCTCAAGAACATGGTCACCTAGGCAGCACAAATTTGCAATGAATAAAGCACTAGAACAAAAACTAATTGGACCAATGGAGGAGTCACATACCAAGGAACAATCTCCCCAAGCAGTTTTATGACAGGTGCTTTGAGCAAGGAGATCAAAAATGGCAGCAAAACGAGCTTGGACTCGGGTTTGAGCTGGTTGTTCGTGTTTGTGGGAGGAAGAAGGAGTGTGTGGGTGAAAGGATAAGTGGAGGAGGGCCACCATGGGCCCACGAGGCAGGGGGCGTGCCCAGGGGGTAGGGTGTGCCCTCCACCCTCGTGGCCAGGTGGATGAACCCCCTGCTGTGTTCTCAGCGCCAAATATTCTCGAAAAAATCATATTTAAATTTCAGGGCATTTGGAGAACTTTTATTTTTGGGTATTTTTATATTGCACGGATAATTCAGATAACAGATAGAAAAATACTATTTTTATTTTATTTAATATAAATAACATAAAGTAAAAGTGGGGTACAGAAGGTTGTGCCTTCTAGTTTCATCCATCTCATGATCATCGAAAGGAATCCACTAACAAGGTTGATCAAGTCTTGTTAACGAACTCATTCCGAATAACATGGAACCGGAGAAATTTCAAATAACACTATGTTACCTGAACGGGGATATGCACATCCCCAATAATAAGAATATCATATCTCTTCTTGATAGTAGGAAGGGGAAATTCAAAACCTCCAAATATAATCGATGGAATTTTTCCAATAGAGTTGATACTATGAACTAGAGGTTGTTTCCTCGGAAAGTGTACCGTGTGCTCATTACCATTAACATGAAAAGTGACATTGCCTTTAGTGCAATCAATAATAGCCCCTACAGTATTCAAAAAGGGTCTTCCAAGAATAATAGACATACTATCGTCCTCGGGAATATCAAGAATAACAAATTCCATTAAAATAGTAACGTTTGCAACTACAACAGGCACATCCTCACAAATACCGACAGGTATAGCAGTTTATTTATCAACCATTTGCAAAGATATTTCAGTAGGTGTCAACTTATTCAAATCAAGTCTACGATATAAAGAGAGAGGCATAACACTAACACCGGCTCCAAGATCACATAAAGCAGTTTTAACATAGTTTCTTTTAATGGAGCATGGTATAGTTGGTACACCGGGATCTCCAAGTTTCTTTGGTATTCCACCCTTAAAAGTATAATTAGCAAGCATGGTGGAAATTTCAGCTTCCGGTATCTTTCTCTTATTTGTAACAATTTCTTTCATATACTTAGCATAAGGATTCATTTTAAGCATATCAGTGAATCGCATACGCAAAAAGATAGGTCTAATCATTTCAGCAAAGCGCTCAAAATCCTCATCATCCTTTTTCTTGGATGGTTTGGGAGGAAAAGGCATGGGTTTCTGAACCCATGGTCCTCTTTCTTTATCGTGTTTCTTAGCAACAAAGTCTTTCTTATCATAACGTTGATTCTTTGATTGTGGGTTATAAAGATCAACAACATGTTCAATTTCTATATCATTATCATTACTAGGTTGAGCATCATCATGAACATTATCATTAACCTTATCACTAGTTTCAGGTTCATTACCAGATTGTGTTTCAGCATCAGAAATAGAAATATCATATGGGTTCTCAGGTGTTTCAACAACAAGTTCACTAGAAGCATGCAAAGTCCTATCATTTTTCTTTTTCTTCCTTTTAGAAGGACTAGGTGCATCTATATTATTTCTCTAAGAATCTTGCTCAATTCTCTTAGGATGGCCTTCAGGTTACAAAGGTTCCCGAGTCATTCTACCACCTCTAGTCATAACTCTAACAGCATTATCATTATTCTTACTATTCAATTCATTGAGCAAATCATTTTGAGCTTTAAGCACTTGTTCTACTTGAGTGGTAACCATAGAAGCATGTTTACTAATAAGTTTAAGTTCACCTTTGACATTAGCCATATAATCACCCAAGTGTTCAAGCATATTTGAATTGTATTTCAATTGTCTACCAAAATAAGCATTAAAATCTTTTTGCTTAACAATGAAATTGTCAAACTCATCTAAGCATTGTCTAGCAGACTTATAACGAGGGATATCACCTTCATCAAATCTATAGAGAGAATTTACCTTTACTACCTATGTCGGGTTATCAAGACCATGAGTTTCTTTAATAGGTAAAGGATTAAGATCATATGTTTCTTCAACAGGCGGTAAATTAAGACCATGTATTTCTTCAATAGGAGGTAAATTCTTAACATCTTCAGCTTTAATACCTTTTTCTTTCATAGATTTCTTTGCCTCTTGCATATCTTCAGAACTGAGAAATAGAATACCCCTCTTCTTCGGAGTTGGTTTAGGAATAAGCTCATGAATTGGCTCTGGAGGTGTCCAATTATTTTCATTTGTCAACATATTATTCAATAGAATTTCAGCTTCATCCGGTGTTCTTTCCGTGAAAACAGAACCAACACAACTATCCAGGTAATCTCTGGAGGCTCGGTTAGTCCATTATAAAAGATATCAAGTATTTCATTTTTCTTAAGATGATGATTAGGCTAAGCATTGAGTAATTGGAGAAGCCTCCCCCAAGCTTGTGGGAGACTCTCTTCTTCAATGTGCGCAAAATTATATATATCCCTTAAAGCAGCTTGTTTCTTATGAGCAGGGAAATATTTAGCAGAGAAGTAATAAATCATATCCTGGGGACTACGCACACAACCAGGATCAAGAGAATTAAACCATATCTTAGCATCACCCTTTAATGAGAACGAAAATATTTTAAGGATATAAAAGTAGCGATTTCTCTCATCATTAGTGAACAGGGTAGCTATATCATTTAGTTTAGTAAGATGTGCCACAACAGTTTCAGATTCATAGCCATGAAAAGGATCAGATTCAACCAAAGTAATTATATCAGGATCAACAGAGAATTCATAATCCTTATCGGTAACACAGATCGGTGAAGTAGCAAAAGCATGGTCAGGTTTCATTCTAGCATTCAGAGTTTTTTGTTTAAGCTTAGCTAATAATTTCTTAAGATCACTCCTATCATTACAAGCAAGAAAATCTCTAGCAGTTTCTTCATCCATAACATAGCCCTCGGGCACAACAGGTAATTCATATTTCTTAGTTGAGCCTTCATCATAACTTTCATCAGTATTAGTTGTTTCAATAATTTCATTCTCTCTAGCCCTAGCAAGTTGTTCATCAAGAAATTCACCAAGTGGCACAGTAGTATCAAGCATAAAAGTAGTTTCATCATAAGTATCACGCATAGCAGAAGTGGCATCATCAATAATATGTGACATATCAGAATTAATAGCAGAAGCAGGTTTAGGTGTCGCAAGCTTACTCAAAACAGAAGGTGAATCAAGTGAAGAGCTAGATGGCAGTTCCTTACCTCCACTCGTAGTTGAGGGATAAATCTTGGTTTTTGGATCTCTCAAGTTCTTCATAATGATAAGCAGATATAAATCCCAAGTGACTTAAAGAATAGAGCTATGCTTCCCGGCAACGGCGCCAGAAAATAGTCTTGATAACCCACAAGTATAGGGGATGGCAACAGTTTTCGAGGGTAGAGTATTCAACCCAAATTTATTGATTCGACACAAGGGGAGCCAAAGAAAATTCGCAAGTATTAGCAGCTGAGTTGTCAATTCAACCACACCTGGAAACTTAGTATCTGTAGCAAAGTGTTTAGTAGCAAAATAATATGATAGTAGTGGTAACAGTAGTAAAAGGTAACGATAGCAAAAGTATTATTTTTGGTGTTTTGTGGTGATAATAACAATAGCAACGGAAAAGTAAATAAGCGAAGAACAATATATGGAAAGCTCGTAGGCAATGGATCGGTGATAGAGAATTATGCCGGATGCGATCGATCATGTAACAGTCATAACATAGGGTGACATAGAACTAGCTCCAATTCATCAATGTAATGTAGGCATGTATTCCGAATATAGTCATACGTGCTTATGGAAAAGAACTTGCATGCCATATTTTGTCCTACCCTCTCGTGGCAGCGGGGTCCTAGCGGAAACTAAGGGATATTAAGGCCTGCTTTTAATAGAGTACCAGACCAAAGCATTAACACATAGTGAATACATGAACTCCTCAAACTACGATCATCACCGGGAGTGGTCCCGATTATTGTCACTTCGGGGTTGCCGAATCATAACACATAGTAGGTGACTATAGACTTGCAAGATAGGATCAAGAACTCTCATATATTCATGAAAACATAATAGGTTCAGATCTTAAATCATGGCACTCGGGCCCTAGTGACAAGCATTAAGCATAGCAAAGTCATAGCAACGTCAATCTCGGAACATAGTGGATACTAGGGATCAAACCCTGACAAAACTAACTCGGTTACATGATAAATCTCATCCAACCCATCACCGTCTAGCAAGCCTACGATGTAATTACTCACGCACGGTGGTGAGCATCATGAAATTGGTGATGGAGGATGGCTGATGATGATGATGGCGATGGATTCCCCTCTCCAGAGCCCCAAACGGACTCCAGATCAGCCCTCCCGAGAGAGTTTAGGGCTTGGCGGTGGCTCCGTATCGTAAAACGTGATGAATCCTTCTCCTTTATTTTTTTTCTACCCGAACACGAATATATGGAGTCAGGGTTGAGGTCGGTGGAGCTCCAGGGGGCCCACGAGGTAGGGGGCGCGCCCCCCACCCTCGTGGCTAGGGTGTGGACCTCCTGGCGTTGATTCTTTGCCAGTATTTTTTATTAATTCCAAAAATAATCTCCGTGGAGTTTCAGGTCATTCCAAGAACTTTTGTTTCTGCACATAAATAACACCATGGCAATTCTGCTGAAAACAACGTCAGTCCGGGTTAGTTCCATTCAAATCATGCAAGTTAGAGTCCAAAACAAGGGCAAAAGTGTCTGGAAAAGTAGATACGACGGAGACGTATCAATGATATAATTGTTGCTAGTTCAAGTTCAGGTGCTACCACTTGTTTGCTTAAGGATCTAAAGATGGAGTTTGCCCTCAAGGACTTGGGTAATCTTCATTATTTTCTTGGCATAGAGGTCAAGCAAGTGAAGGATGGTATACTTCTCACACGGGAAAAATATACCACAGACATACTCAGGAGAGTAGGATTGGAAAATTGTAAACCTGTGAGTACGCCAATGTCAACCTTAGAACAACTTACAATTGAAAGTGGAGAAACACTTGGACCAGAAGATGCAACCAATTACAGAAGTGTTGTAGGTGCTTTACAGTATTTGACTCTTACACGTCCTGATATTTCCTATTATGTGAACAAGGTATGTCAATATTTGCATGCACCTAGGACAACTCATTGGACTGCAGTCAAGAGAATTTTGAGGTATCTTAAATATTCAGAAGGACTTGGAATCCAAATTACCAAGTCTTTGTCTATGCTTGTCACTGCATATTCTGATGCAGACTGGGCAGGGTGTGCTGATGATAGAAGATCTACAGGTGGTTTTGCTATGTTTCTGGGTACAAATCTTGTGTCATGGAGTGCAAGAAAACAGGCCACTATTTCAAGATCCAGTACAGAAGTTGAATATAAGGCTCTAGCAAATGCTACTGCTGAAGTAATGTGGATACAAACATTACTCTATGAACTTGGAATTAATTAAGGCTCCTCAAGCTGCAAGGTTATGGTGTGATAATATTGGTGCAACCTACCTCTCAGCTAATCCTATTTTTCATGCACGTACAAAACATATCGAAGTTGATTTTCACTTTGTGAGAGAAAGGGTAGCTCGAAAGCTACTTGATATTCGATTCATACCAACTGGTGATCAACTTGCTGATGGCTTCACAAAACCTCTTACTACGAGAAGGTTGAATGAGTTTAAGTACAATCTTAACCTTGGCAAAATGCATATGGTTTAGATTGAGGGGGAATGTTAGAATTAGTTGTATAGGGATAGGATTCTCATTTGAATTGTAATCTGTTTCTATCCCTTCTTCTATTATTTCTCCTGTAAACGATGAGATCGATCTCTCCTTCTCTCGGACGATCTCATCTTCCTTGTAAGCCAAGGCAAACCTCCAATATATACAAACGCGGCCTAGACGAAGGGATCTACGCTCCCTCGTTGTCTTTCACCGTGCTCTTTTGTGATCCTTGCCAACTTGGGCGTGATAACAAGTGGAGTACGTAGATGTGGCTAAAGGCTGTTGCTCTTCTCTCATTGTCTCTTATTTCTGTATATACCAGACTTCGCTACGTCGCGGTGGTTTTCAATGGAAATCAACGAGGTGCTCGCTCGTTGCCAAGCATGTGAACTTTACAATCTTCAAAACATGCATCTGAAACATGCATCTGAATAAGTTATTTTTACACTAGATACAATAGGCGGCCAAGAGCGAGAGCGAGAGCGAGCGCCCCACCACCATGCGCTACTCCGACGCCGGCGTCCACCGCGTCCTGCACCCACGACGCGACTCACTCTGACTGCGGCAGCCACCTTTCCATCCTCTCCCCGCCCCCTTCCCCCTGTCTCCCCTTCCTCCTCCGTCCGGCATGGCAGCGAGTCCGAGATTGGTCACCTCAATGTTCCGGCCGCAGGGCCAATGTCCCGTGGTATCGGGCCTGGGGATCTCTTCGGAGTCCGGCGGCTCGGAGGTCAGGGGGCCCGCTGCTCTCGCTAAGCGGCCTGTGGAGGTGTTGGGAGCAGCGGATCTGGTGCGGGCTGAGGATGCGTGGGTTCGTCCTCTACCCACTAAGGAGTTGTGGAGGAAGCGACATGGTGTCGGTGAGCCCGCCGGGAGTGGCCATACCCACGAGCGTGAGCAGACGCGGCGCGAAGTGTCGCCGGAGATGCGGGATAAGTGCTTCCGCTGTCTCGAGAAGGGCCACTACAAGATGGACTGCACGAACGACATCGTCTGCTTCCGCTGCGGCCTCCTCGGTCATGGCTCCCGGGACTGCAAGCGGTCGTGGAGCCCTCCCCTGTCGACGAGCTGCGGCGGGATGCGCTGGCCAAGGTGGCCCGCTGGGCCGAGCCGGGTGCTTCCTCGGGGGCTCGGGGCCCTCGTGTGGCCCCGCCACCTCCGACCCCTCTACTGAGAGCGGGTACCCAGTCGGTGGCGGCTACATCCTAGCCGCCGTTGGCGCCCCCGCGGCTCCAGGTGACGCTCAAGGTCGAGGATGGTCCGGCCGAGCTCTGCATCACCAGGCGGACCGGGGTTGTGGAGGATCTGGAGCGTCGGCTTCAATTCGCCATGGTGGCATACGTCGTGGGAGCAAGGCGAGTTCTTTCGACAGCTCGTGTGAAGGAGATGCTGGAGGGCACGCTGGACATTCCGCCGGAGCTAATCTCGGTGCATAGCGACCGTCCAGAGGATTTTCTGGTGGTTTTTGCCTCGGCGAAGCTCAACAACAGGGTCTCGGCCAGCCCTTCCGTTGAGGATCGTGGTGATTGCCTGATCTTCAGGCCATGGAACAAACAGTCGCAGGCTGTGCATTCGATGTCGGGGTTCAAGGTGTGGTTAGAGCTTGAGGGGATTCCGCCCCACGCTTGGGATCGTTCGGTGGTTGAAGACCTGCTGGGCTCGTCGTGCAAGCTTGACTCTGTCGCGCCGGAGACTACGTCCCGCATGGACCTGTCCTCGTTCAAGGCCACGGCATTGACGGTAGACCCACAGTGCATCCCTACGCTACGCTGGCTCGTGGTGCCGGAGCCGGGGGAGGAACGGCCGTCGGCGTTGCTTCAATACAAGGTGCTCATCCACCTAGATGCGGTGATGGACTTGAGAGACGGCGGCGAGCCGTGGTTCTTTGAGGGCTCGTCGGACAGCGGGCAAAGTGGCATGCTAGATCAAAACGGAGGCTTCCCTGGGTCAGGTGCACTGATGCACAAATTGCACTGGCAGTTTGGAGTTAGGGATAGGAGGAGCGGCGGCTTCGCCGCCGATGGCGAGGTAGGCAGTCGCTCCCACGGTGCGAGGGTGGGCCAGGCCAGCTTCCCGCCTGGCTGCCGCCTGCCCCCGATGGACACTGCTGTCGAGGTCAGGTCAGTGGCCCCAAGGATGAGGGTGATGGAGAGGATCACGCGTCGTCAATCGGCTTTTGACCGACTGACCACGCTGCCGGGGCCCGCAGAATGCTCGAATGGAAGCCGTGGTGGGGGTGCAAATAAGATGAGCGGGAGTCTGGAAAGGACAATGGAAGATGGCCGGACAAGTGCAGTGCCCGTTGCACCCTCCCCGAGGCCCACTCTGCAGCGGGAGCAGGACAGGGTGGGGGCGACCCAGGATCCCGAGGCGGGCTCGACCCCACAAGATTCGCAACAGCTCACAAAGGCCACGGATCCACCAATGGGATCAGAGCTTGCGGATCAGGACCTGGTTGTGGTGGCCGCGCGGGCTGTCCCCCCGGTGGGTGTCGACGAGGGGTGCCAGGAAGGTCTGGAGGATTAGGTTGCTGGTCAGGGGAATAGTGACAATGCGGAGCGGCTGGGACCGGTTGATCAGGAGTCCGCAGCGAGCCCGGGCGAGTGGGATTTGTGCGGGGGGCCTGTGGATTGGGCTTCGAGAGTGGCCCCCCAACTACGCAAGGAGGCACAGGTCTCGGGGGCAGGACTAAATAATTCATTGGAGGAAGAGGCACAACGGGAGAGGTTGGCGGGGCCCCAGAGTGATGGAAACCATGCACATGCACAGACCACGTACATCCTGCACGTAGTGGAAATGGAGCGGCACAAGCTAGTTGAGGAGATTCTGGAGCCGATCAGCAACAACTGCACAACTCTAATTTGTGCACCGCAGGGCTGCGACACGCTGGGGATGACTGCGAGCGAAGCAATGGCATATGCAAGCTGAAGGTTTTCTGCTGCAACATCATCAAGCGGTTGGCTCCGCCGCTGCTCAAGGAGGTGCAGGCTTCCCATCTCAGGCCAGAAGCGGAGCCATTCACACCCAAGAGGACCACCAGGGCATCTAAGAAGACCACGGCTACTAAAAGGCCAAAAGATGCACCGGTAGAGAACGTGCTGCTCTAGGCCTTAGGCATTGTT
Organism: Triticum dicoccoides; assembly: GCF_002162155.2. NCBI lineage: Eukaryota > Viridiplantae > Streptophyta > Magnoliopsida > Poales > Poaceae > Triticum > Triticum dicoccoides. The sequence continues at coordinate 646,204,174 of NC_041382.1, forward strand.
CCGGACAGCCTAGAGGTGGATGATGGAGTGGTGCATGAGCTCAGAGAGCTATTCGGCTCGCCGCTGCATGAACAACACGTACGGATCATTGCGGCACTCTTTGGCAGGGAGATGCCATCCGAAGAAGAGATGGAGGCACAGAACGCGGTTACCGTGTGCGCCTAGTCGGGGCCACCTGGAGGTGTTGGTGTGGAAATCCTCCATGGATTTACACCCACAGGTGATCTGCTGGAATGTTCGAGGCTTGAACAATCCAGCTAAAGGCAAGGTGGTGCGGGAGTTTATGAGTACTCTTGAGGTCAACTTATCTTGCTTGCAAGAAACAAAGTTGGATATAATAGATAGATATCTAGTGATGCAATGTTTGGGACCATTGTTCAATGGTTTTGCTTACCTGCCGGCTATTGAGACTAGAGGGGGGTGCTTCTTGCGTGGAAGAGTACGGTCTTGGAGGTGGAGGCCATACAGATCGACACTAACTTCTTGACCGGTCGGGTGCGCACTAAAACTAATGATCCTTGGTGGATCTCAGTGGTCTATGGACCGTAGAGCAACGAGAAGAAATGTATCTTCTTGGAGGAGCTTAGGGAAAGGCGGGCGGTCTGCCCGGGCGCGTGGCTAGTCCTTGGCGACTTTAATATGATCCTGAGATCCTCGGAAAAGAGCAATACTCACCTAAACAGGAGCATGATGAACAAGTTCAGGGAGTTTGTGGACGATCAGCAACTGCGCGAGATGTACATGCGCGGGAGAAATTTTACATGGTCGAATGAAAGGGATTCGCCCACCTTCACTAAAATAGACAGGGTCCTCATGAAAGTATACTGGGAGCTCGACAATGCTGATCATCTGCTACAGGCGCTGTCCACAGGAGTCTCGGACCACTCGCCGCTGCATCTCACCATGAGCGCGGGATTTTGCCCTAAAAACGGTTCAGATTTGAGCTCTTCTGGACAAAACTCAAGGGCTTCGAAGACGCTTTTAAGGAGGCGTGGGTGTGTGATAGATGCTTTGCTACGCAACTCGGTAGCCGCCTTACAAGCCTGGGGCCAGCGCAAAATCGGGAATGTCAAGTTGATGATGAGGGTGGCTACTTGGGTTATCAATAGATTGGACGTGGCACAAGAGAACCGAGCGCTCCACGCCCCGGAAATTTGGCTCCGACGAATGCTAAAACACGCCCTGTTGGGTATGGCAGCTCTCGAGAGAACTATCGACAGGCAGCGTTCCAGACTCCGCTGGATTAGAGAGGGCGATGCAAATACCAGACTGTTCCAAGCTGTGGCAAATGGCAGAAGAACCAAGAACTTTATTGCTCATGTGAAAACGGGCACGGAGATTGTTACCGACCAAGAAAGGAAAGTGGAGGTGTTCTCGGATGCTTTTGAGAGGCTGTTGGGGACCGCAAGTGTCCGGGAGCACACGTTGGACTTGCAATATCTAGGTTTGGAGGCCAAGGAGCTACAATGTTTAGAGCAGATGATCACGGAGGAGGAGTTGTGGCAAGTTATCAAGGAGTTGCCGCCCGACAGGGCCCCGTACTACTAGGAAAAGGGCTATAGATGAAATGGATACTAATGGCGCACCTGACATGTGGTGCGCCACTACAATATAGCAGTGGCGCACCATGTGCAGGTGCGCCATTAGTGTGGAAGACACTAATGGTGCACCAGATACATGATGCGCCACTAGTAACATTTTTTTTCATTTTTCCAAACATACTAATGGCGCATCATGTAGACAGTGCGCCATTACTAGTTAAAACTAGTAATGGCGCACTGTCCACATGATGCGCCATTACTAAGTTTTTTTTCAAAAAAAATCATTTTTTTTCAAAACTAGTAATGGCGCACCATGGCAGAGTGCCCCATTACTAGTTTAACTAGTAATGGTGCACCTACCACACAGTGCGCCACTACTATATATTTTTTGCGAAACTACTATCATTTCATTTTTCGAACTCATGAATATTTTTAAATTTAATTCATGGGCACTTTTTTAATTCATGAATACTTTTTCAAATTCGATGATATTTTTTCATATTCAATATGAAAAAATATTGAATATTCATGAGGACACTCGATCTATATCCGCCTCCATCTCGATTGCTAGCTATCCCCCCGCACCAGATCCCCCTCGCCGCCGAGCACCCCCCACACCCTTCCCCGCTCCACCGCCGCCGATGACCCACCTCACCCTCCCCCGCTCCGCCGCCGCCGACGACCCACCGCACCCTCCCCCACTCCACC
>NC_041382.1:646207217-646212790 GCF_002162155.2 Triticum dicoccoides
TGAATTTTTGGCCCCTCTCTCTCTCACGCTCGCTCGGCCCCTCTGTTAGCTTTTCCCCCACCCCACCCAAGCGTGTCGCCGGCTGTCTCTGTCGTGGTTCTAAGTCTGACAGTAGTGTAGGGGGGTAAGTATGGAAAGGCAAGATCTGAGCTGTGGAGAAGTTGTAAGCATGCAAGGTTTACGAGTTCAGGCCCTTCTCGGAGGAAGTAATAGCCCTACGTCTCGGAGCCCGGAGGCGGTCGACTGGATTATATGAATATGGGTTACAGAGGTGCGAACCCTTGTCTAGGAGGAGGGGGTGGCTTATATAGAGTGCGCCAGGACCCCGGCCAGCTCACGTTACAAAGGGTTCGATGTACATTAAGGCAGGGCGTTACTGGTAACGCTAGTAATAAAGTGCTATGATGACCATAAAAGCTACTTAATGACCGACCATTAGCGTGCGGAGTGACTTCAAGTCTCCTACCCGTCAAGTGGTTGGATCTTGGTTGAGTGATTGCTTCTTGGTCGAGCGTCTTCGAGTATGTCGAGTGGAACACCTCCAAGTCGATTGAAAGGTGGTTTCTTCTAGAGATGTCCTTGGGTAGGGCAGTTAGGACAGGTCCATGATCCTACCCTAGGTACATAGCTTCATCATTAGCCCCCGAATGGATCGAGGTTTGAGTGGGGAAGGAGTTGAGAACTTCTCTGACTTGTTTTTCATGCCGTGAGCATATCTTGTTTCAGATCAACGGACCTGAGTGACGACAGCAACTTCCTTTTCAGTCGCCTTGATCCATTCTTAATTCTTTGTCGAGTGGGTTTATTTACTTGTAAGGCTCCGAGTGACGGTGCGGAGGAGATCTTTTGTCTGATCAGTTGTTTGTTGCGCGCAGATTTCGCGGGATCCGAATTTTGGGAAGCGCGCGGGACGGGGGAGGCCGCAGTATGTGATGGGATAGAGCGGAGCCGCCTCGATCCCTGCGCCACCTTTTTCGCCGCGTATCACGCGCGCGGTTGTTACGGGATTTGACAGAGCCGCCTGGGCCTACCCGTCAGCCACTCGGAAGCGGCCTGATATAAAGCGCCGGACCGGAGTCTCCTGAACAGTGCATCTCATTTCCTCTTCTCTTCCTCACGCCCCTCCGCTGCGCTCGCTCTCGCCCCAGCGCCACCGCACCGTACGCGTCTTGCCGGCGACAATGGGGAAGGAGAGGACAGCGGCTCTGGAGCGGGCAAAGAAGGCGACAGCGAGGTCGACGGGGAAGGCGACCAGCCGGGGCGGATCTTCCTCGCGGTCCGGCCTGCCGAGGGGCTGGATCCAGGGCGACTAGATCCACTCGAGGATCTTTCAAGAAGACCTCGATGACTTGGCCGAAGGGGGGCTGATCCCCTACGACTCGGCGCGGCTTCCGAGGAAGGAATCTGAGCCGCAGCCTCGGGAGGGTGAGCGTGTCCTTCTTGCCACCCACGTCGACCGTGGATTTTCCTTGCCCCCTCACCCCTTCTTCCAAGGGTTTCTAAACTTCTTTGTGGCACAACTCCATCATTTTACCCCCAACTCAATCGTTTATCTTGCCGCTTTCATTTCTTTGTGTGAGAACTTCCTGGGTTGTCGGCCTCACTGGGGTCTCTTCAAGCATATTTTCACTTGTTGCTCCCAGACAGTGAAAAAGGCTAATCCGAGTGACGAGAGGACCCAAGTGATCCAGATGTGTGGGGGTCTTGGCATCCAGACGAGAGGGAAAAGCTCCTTCCCGGCCATGATTCTTCCTGACTCAGTTCATGGATGGCAGTCGACCTGGTTTTACTGTAAAGACCAGTCGACGCCAGGGCAATCGACTGGCCTCCCTCCCTTTACCATCGACCGAGTGGAAAAACCCTCCCCTTTGAAGGTGCTCCCGGAGGAGAAGGCGCACGTGAAGGTGTTGGTCGACCGAGTGGTCCGGCTTATTCGTGACGGGGTCACTGGTATGGATCTCTTGGAGGTCTTCCTTCAGCGGTGCATCCAGCCTCTCCAAGCCCAAGACCATCCGATGTGGATGTATTCGGGTCTTGAAGACTCCACTCGGATCCACCCGGAGGAGGTTGACGATGACACACTGGAGAAGTGGCTGTCTGGCATTACCGGGAATAAGGACAATCCCAGGGGAGCCAGGAGAGTCCCTCCATTCGACCAGTCCCATGCACCAAAGCAGGTCTGATTCTGAGTTTTTGCTTGTAATCTGAATTCACTCGCGTAGCTGCCTATATTGCATCGACTGACTTTGATCTACCTGCTTTCTTTCAGGCCATTATTGAAATATATTCAATGCCCAACGGGGAGCAAGAGCAAGCTCTGGAATGTGGCGGCGAAAGTGGCGAGTGGACTTCTGATGGTGAAGGGGATGGAGGAAGCGACGACTCAAGCGGTGGAGAAGAAGTCGAGTCGCCTCCTCGCAGGGAGAGGCGATCCAAGCTTGACCAAGAACGGCCGAGTGCCCGTGACAAGGCAACTGCTCCGGCTGGTCAGTCTTCGAAGCGCCCTCGGATCTCTTCACCAACCCCGACCGAGAAGGCGCCAAAGCACCCCAGAGTTGTAGAGCCGAAGACTCGGAAGGCGTTGCCGAAAATCAAGATTGATATCCTCGTCGCTTCCGCATGAGTGCCTCTCTTTGCATTCACTCGACGCTCCGTGCTGTTTGTTTTTCTTATTTTAACTGGACGAACTTTGGAATTGTCAGCGCTGCCACTTCCGGGACCTCGGCTTACAGGGATGATGATGAGGTGATGGAGGATGTGGTCACTTCTAATCCGGGTATGATTTCTGCCATACTATCTTTACTCGGTCGATTCAACTGCAACGTGCATCACTGGGTGACGTGATTTTGGCAATTGAACTTTGCACAGCTCCCAACATTATTGACCTCCCTGATGATGATGAAGAGTCCGAGAGGCCTTTGACGAGGAAGAATAGGCGAGCTCCTGTAAGTGAGGCGCTACAGTCGACGCCGAGGGCGGATCCAGTCGTTCAGGACACTAGCGACGTCAATCGGGGTTCTGTTACCTTCGTCGAGTCACTGTCGAGTGCCTTGCCTTCTTCGTCGACTGCTCGAGCCCCTGTCGACCCGCCTTCACTTTTTGCGACCCATCATGTCCCAGAGGACGAGGTGAATGCTGCTAGGGAAGCCATACGCCAGGCGGGCATTATGATGGAGAAGATGAAGACGATGCGGGACGCCAGCCAAGCCGCCTATGATGCCAGCTCGGCTCTCCAGAGCAACGTTCAGGTTAGTTGGTCACCGCTTGTTCTGTTAGGATATGCTACCTGAAGATTCTTTCCGAAAACCTTTGCATCTGTACACCGACTGGGTGTGTCGATTGAATTTTTGGACTAGTGGGGGCACGCTGAGTGCACCCATTGGGTGTAGTCCCCGAGACTACGGTGGACTGCTGGCAGTCGACTGTAGTCTTTGTATTTTGCCGAATGTCTAAACCGAACTGGTAGTTATCTCTTCCACTCGATCTGGTCGAGTGGGATCAGAACCGGTGGGGGAACGACAAGTGCACCCACTGGGTGTAGTCCCCGAGACCGTGGTCGACTGCTGGCAGTCGATTGTGGTCTCAGTTCTACTTTCTCTCTCTTTTTTTCCCCACTCGACTCCAGCGGACGAGTGGGATCAGAACCGGTGGGGGCACGCTAAGTGCACCCACTGGGTGTAGTCTCCGAGACTATGGTGGACTTCGGGCAGTCGACCATAGTCTTAGTATTTATTGCCTTTGTTGTTTTTTTGCTGTAAAAATAACTTCTCCCCTTTGATTTCAGAAAATCTTGTGATCTTGGAGCTCGCTTTGCTGACTTGGAGAAGCAGCAGATTCAACTGAACCTTGACTTGGTGCTGGCCAGGACAGAGCTGCAAAAGGTCAGAGACGGCGCCGCAGGTAAGACGAGTTTGTTGACTGGTCAGTTTTAGGCTTGGGTACCCTTCTGCTATTTCTGAATCAATCATCATTTCTTTGCAGAAAAACTGAGAGAAGCTCTGGCGAAGAAGGATCAGGATTTGTCCGCTGCTCGTAAGGAGGCTGACGACAGGACCGCTCTGGCCGAACAGAAGCTGGCTTCGGTAGGCCAGTTGGAAGAAGAGAATACCAGGCTGAAGACCGCTATGAATGACTCCAACAAGGAGTGCTCGCGCTGGAAGAAGGCGAATCTCGTCCAGGGCGAGAAAATGGAAGGCATTGCTCGCAGGAGGGATGATCTGGAGAGTTATCTGAGAAGTCTTGCCAAGAAGCTGTTCATCAAGCTTGAAGGTGCACATTCTGTTCCGACTGACTTTTTTTTAGTCGACTCATTGTACGAAAATTGACTTATCCTTGGATCATGAATGCAGAGTTTTGCCAGAACTTTGAAGAGGAGACTGGGCGGATCGAGCCTGGTTTGGATCCAATCAACTCTCCCGTGAAAGATAAAACTGCCATGAATCTGCTCCGTCTGGAATCTCGCATCGACAGTGCCGTGGACTACTTGGCTCGACTGAAGGTCGCCATGTCGCGGATTGACCCGGCACTTTGGCCAGAGGCTGTGCTCCAAAATGATATCGAGTCCCTGATGACTCAACTAAATGAAATCCCCAACCGAGTGCAGGAGTGGAAGAAGTCTGCTGCTCAGTGCGGCGCTGACGTGGCTCTGTCTTTGGTTCGTGTCCATTGCAAGGAGGTGCAACAGGACAAATTGGCAGCAATCAAGGTCGCCAACACCCAGAAGCATGACTTCCGAACCTTTATGGAGACTTTCATCGCTACAGCCACTCGGATAGCCGACGGCGTCGACCTAGATGAGTTCGTCGAGCCTGCCAGCCCTCCTCCCGCGGAGTGAACAAACTCTTACGTTCCACCTTAAATTTGCCTCGGAATGCCGAGTGGTTTTTGTAACCGTTAAACTTTTCGGGCTGCATATCCGAGCACTTCGATCTGTGATTTGGAACCTTTGGAATTTACCCGAACTTGGTTTACCGTTGAATATCTTTATGAATCTCCTGCTCAGTGAACCCATTCTTCATTCGAGACAACTTTTGCATTCGCAGCGCAGCTCCGAAGGAGAGGGAAGTAGTCGACCTATGTCTTGTATTTGTGGCGAAGCTCCCCAGGAGAAGGCGGCGGTCGACCCACACCCTGTTACTGCAGAGTGGGACGGAGCGCACATTGTATTTGTGGCGAAGCTCCCCAGGAGAAGGTGGCAGTCGTCCTGCCCCTCGTCGTCCTTGAGGAATGAGATGTGTTTCGTACTTAGGCGAGTATTGGACTGCAGCTAAGCCCCCGAGTGGAAGGATTGCTCTCCACTCGGTAGGATCTTTTCAAACTTAGGCGAGTGCCGGACTTCAGCTAAGTCTCTAAGTGAGAGAACTTAGGCGAGTGCTGGACTGTAGCTACGCCCCCGAGTGGGAGGATTGCTCTCCTCTCGGTAGGATTTTTTCAAACTTAGGCGAGTGCCTGACTGCAGCTAAGTCTCTAAGTGGGAGAACTTAGGCGAGTACTGGACTGCAGCTAAGCCCCCGAGTGGGAGGATTGCTCTCCACTCAGTAGGATTTTTCCAAACTTAGGCGAGTGTCGGACTG
>NC_041382.1:646213226-646231932 GCF_002162155.2 Triticum dicoccoides
CTCTAAGTGAGAGAACTTAGGCGAGTACTGGACTGCGGCTAAGCCCCCGAGTGGGAGGATTGCTCTCCACTCGGTAGGATTTTTTCAAACTTAGGCGAGTGCCGGACTGCAGCTAAGTCTCTAAGTGAGAGAACTAAGGCGAGTACTAGACTGCAGCTAAGCCCCCGAGTGGGAGGATTGCTCTCCACTCCGTAGGATTTTTTCAAACTTAGGCGAGTGCCGGACTGCAGCTAAGTCTCTAAGTGAGAGAACTTAGGCGAGTACTGGGCTGCAGCTAAGCCCCCGAGTGGGAGGATTGCTCTCCACTCGGTAGGATTTTTTCAAACTTAGGTGAAACAGATTCGCAGCTAAGTCACCCACTGGGGGATTTCTTATGCAAACAAAAAAACAATAATAATCACTGGGAAAACTATAATGCTCTTGTCTTTGATAAATAAACTTCAGGAGTTTTTCTTATTACATCTTATCCGAGTGAGAATTTAAGTATAAAAGGGGTGGAGTAGCTCCGCATTCCAGGCTCATGGCTCATCAATCTGGCGATCGACATTGTAGAGGTGGTATGATCCATTGTGGAGGACTCTGGTGACTATGAAGGGGCCTTCCCAAGTAGGAGTGAGCTTGTGTGGTTTCTGCTGATCCACTCGGAGGACTAAGTCTCCTTCTTGGAAGGCTCGGCTCTTCACGTTTCTGGCATGGAATCGACGCAAGTCTTGCTGATAGATGGTCGATCGAATCAAGGCCATTTCTCTTTCTTCTTCTAGGAGGTCGACTGCGTCCTGCCGGGCTTGTTCTGCTTCATCTTCTGAGTAGAGCTCGACTCTGGGAGCGTTGTGAAGCAGGTCACTTGGTAAGACTGCCTCGGCTCCATAGACCAGAAAGAATGGGGTTCTTCTGGTCGATCAATTCGGGGTTGTCCTCAATCCCCAAAGGACCGATGGAAGCTCGTCGACCCATGCACCTGCTGCATGCTTGAGATCGTGCATCAATCGGGGTTTCAGTCCTCTGAGAATTAGGCCGTTTGCCCTTTCTGCTTGCCCATTCGACTGAGGGTGAGCGACCGAAGCATAGTCGACCCGAGTGCCCTGAGAGGCGCAAAAGGCCCTGAATTTGTCGGAATCGAAGTTTGACCCGTTGTCGGTGATGATGTTGTGCGGAACTCCATATCTGAGTATCAACTCTTTGATGAAACTGATAGCGGTGCAAGCATCAAGATTCTTGATAGGCTTGGCCTCAATCCATTTGGTGAACTTGTCGACTACTACCAGCACATGAGTGAAGCCGCTCCTGCCTGTTCTCAGTGGTCCAACCATGTCCAACCCCCAAACAGCGAAGGGCCAGACGAGTGGAATGGTTTTCAGGGCCGACGCGGGCTTGCGTGGCATGTTGGAGTAATACTGACATCCTTCACATTTGTCGACTATCTCTTTGGCCATCTCATTGGCTCTTGGCCAGTAGAACCCCGCTCAGTATGCTTTAGCCACAATGGTCCGAGAGGATGCATGATGGCCACAGGTCCCCGAGTGGATATCGTTAAGGATCATCTAACCTTCTTCTGGTGTAATACACTTCTGGCCGACCCCAGTCGCCCTTTCTCTATATAACTGTCCCTTTATGACTGTAAAGGCCTTGGATCGACAGACGATCTGTCGAGCTTCTTTTGTCTTCTGGGAGTTCTTTCCTTAGGATGTACGGGATGTACGGTTCTGTCCAGACGGGAGTGATAACCAGGACTTCCATGATCAAGTCGACCACAGCTGGTACTTCGACTTCAGTCAGATCCGTGGCACTTTTTGGCTGCGGGTCCTCTTCAGTGAAGGGATCCTCCTGGACTGATGGTGTGTGGATGTGTTCCAGAAACACATTGCTGGGAATGGCTTATCTTTTGGAACCTTTTTTGCCAGATCATCAGCTGCTTGATTTTTCAGTCGGGGTATGTGATGAATCTCTAACCCCTTGAATTTCTTCTCCAGTTTTCTCACTGCATTGCAATAACCAGTCATGGCTGGACTTCTGACATCCCATTCCTTCATCACTTGATTGATCACCAAATCTGAGTCGCCATAGACCATGAGGCGATGGACGCCGAGTGAAATGGCCATGCGCAACCCATATAAAAGTGCTTCGTATTCTGCCTCGTTGTTAGAGGAATCAAAGTGGATTTGAAGAACATATCTGAGTTTATCTCCTCTGGGAGAGACCAACACCACTCCGGCTCCGGAACCATTTATCATCTTGGAACTGTCAAAGAACATGGTCCAATGCTCCGAGTGGACCTGAGTCGGCAGTTGCTGATCAATCCACTCGGCGACGAAATCCGCGATTGCCTGGGACTTGATAGCTTTCTTTGCCTCAAACTTGACATCTAGAGGAAGGAGTTCAATCGCCCATTTTGCCACTCGACCAGTTGCGTCCCTGTTATGCAAGATCTCTGACAACGGAGCGTCGCTAACGACTGTAATGGAATGATCAGAGAAGTAGTGGGCAACTTTCTTTGTGGTCATATAAATCCCATATACGAGCTTCTGATAATGAGGATATCTTTGCTTCGATGGGGTCAAGACTTCAGAAATATAATACATTGGGCGCTGAACTTTGAAGGTTTTCCCTTGTTCTTCCCGCTCGACTTGAGTACCGTACTGACGACTTGTCCTGTGGCTGCAATGTAAAGCAGCAAAGGCTCCTTGCTGATTGGGGCAGCAAGCACCGGCTGGGTGGAGAGCAGAGCTTTGAGTTCTGCGAACGCTGCGTCAGCTTTAGGAGTCCACTCGAACTTGTCAGACTTCTTCATCAATCGGTAAAGAGGTAATGCCTTTTCACCGAGACGATATATGAATCGACTTAGGGCGGCCAAGCAACCAGTAAGCTTCTGAACATCGTGCACTCGCACAGGACTTTTCATTCGGAGTATAGTACCAACTTTTTCTGGATTGGCGTCGATTCCCCGTTCGGAAACGAGAAAACCGAGTAACTTTCCGCCAGGAACCCCGAATGTGCATTTTGATGGATTAAGCTTGATATCAAACCTTCTGAGGTTGGCAAAGGTTTCAGCAAGGTCAGTCAGCAGGTCGGAACCCTTCCGTGACTTGACCACAATATCATCCATGTACGCCTCCACATTCCGACTGATTTGGGTGAGCAAACACTTCTGAATCATCCTCATGAATGTGGCTCCGGCATTCTTGAGGCCGAATGGCATGGTAACATAACAGAAGCACCCGAATGGAGTGATGAAAGCTGTTTTGATCTCGTCAGGTCCATACAGACAGATCTGATGGTACCCGGAATAGGCGTCTAAAAAAGACAGTCGCTCACATCCCGCGGTCGAGTCGACTATCTGGTTGATGCGGGGGAGAGGAAAATGGTCTTTCGGGCAGGCCCGATTGATATGTTTAAAGTCAATGCACATGCGCAGTGACTTGTCCTTCTTGGGGACCATGACAACATTGGCGAGCCACTCGGAGTGGTAGATTTCTCGGATGAACTCTGCCGCTAAGAGCCGAGCTACCTCTTCGCCAATGGCCTTTCTCTTCTGGACGGCGGACCGTCGGAGATGTTCCTTGACAGGTTTTATTTTTGAGTCGACTCTTAGGCGGTGCTCAGCCAGCTCCCTGGGAACACCCGGCATGTCAGAGGGCTTCCATGCGAAAATGTCCCAGTTCTCACGGAGGAACTGGATGAGCGCTTCTTCCTATTTAGAGTCGAGTGTTGTCGAGATATGAGTTGGAGCAGCGCTGGGGTCGGTCGGGTGGATATGAGTTGTCTTTGTATCGCCAGTCGACTGAAAAGCTGACTCTGTGGCGGGCTTCTTGGCTCGCAACAAATCACTCGGGTCTGCAGTCTTCTGGTATTCCCGCAACTCCACCACTGCCATCTAAGCGTCGGCGATCTTCGAACCTTTCTGAAAACATTCTTCCGCTTTCTTCCGATTGCCCGTAATAGTGATCACACCTTTGGGACCAGGCATCTTCAATTTAAGATACACATAACACGGTCGGGCCATGAAGCGTGCATAAGCCGGCCTGCCCAAAATAGCGTGGTAGGCACTCTGGAAGTCTACAACTTCAAATGTCAACCTTTCTTTGCGGTAATTCTTGGAATCACCAAAAACCACATCAAGAGCAATCTGGCCGAGTGATTCAGCCTTCTTCCCAGGAATGACTCCGTGGAAACTCATGTTGCTGGCGCTGAGTCTTGACATTGGAATGCCCATCCCTTTCAATGTCTCGGCATACAATATGTTCAAACCACTTCCACCATCCATCAAGACTTTGGTCAGTCGAGTGCCTTGAACCACTAGGTCGACCACCAGAGCTTGCCTCCTAGGGGTGGCAATATGCGTTGGGTGATTGGACTGGTCGAACGTGATGGCAGTCTGGGACCATTTCAAATAACTTGGTGTCGCCGGAGCAACCATATTCACCTCTCGGTTTATGACTTTTAGTCGACTTTTGCTCTCAACATCAGCAAAAATCATCAAGGTGGAATTGACTTGAGGGTATCCGTCGTCACTGTCCTCTTTGTCTTCGACCTTGTCTGACTCCTTTTCCTTACCTTTGGGTTGTTTGCCATGGAACTGCTGGATCAAGAGTCGACACTGTCGACTGGTATGTTTCGGGTAAATGAAATTACCCTCTTCATATTTCTTTGTGTGGACGAGACATGGCAAGTCCAACACATCATTTCCGTCCTGGTCTTTAACCTTTTTAGGGTTCCAAGGCCCTTTAGGTTTCCCTTTAAACTTTCCTTGGGTTAAAGCCAAGGCTTCCCCGGGAGCCGCTGGCTCGGCTTTCCCCTTCTGTTTCTGATTGGAATTGCCCCCGGGTTCTTGGGCGACTGACTTGAGTTTTCCACTCCTGAGCCGATCTTCATCTTCGCCATTAGCGTACTTGGTGGCAATCTCCATCATCCGATTCAGGGACATATCCCCAGTTCGACCGAATTTCAAATTCAGTTCTCTGTACTTGACGCCTTCCTTGAAGGCACAAACTGCTTGGTGGTCAGGCACATTCTCCACCGAGTGATGTAACATGATCCACCTCTGGATGTAATCCCTCAAAGTTTCATTTGGCTTCGGTACACAAGACCGCAGTTCCGTCAGCCCTGCCGGCCGCTTGCACGTACCTTCAAATGTGGTGACGAACACTCGGGAGAGATCCTCCCAAGTGTAAATGCTGCTAGGTGCTAACTGGTTCAGCCACGCTCTGGCCGAGCCCTCCAACATGAGAGGGAGGTGCTTCATGGCCACTTCATCATTGCCGCCGCCGATCTGGACGGCCACTCGGTAATCATCAAGACAAGTATCGGGCTTGGACTCGCCAGTGAACTTACTGACTCCAGTCGCCAACCTGAAGTTGGGAGGAATCACAGCGGCCCTGATGGCTCTACTAAAGCATTCTGGCCCCGAAACATGTACTCTGTTGCTGATAGGTGCATCTCTGTCGTGGCCTTCTCGGTGAGCCCTGTTCTTGTCGACCAAACCCTGGACGAGAATGGATCTCGCGTCAAAGCCTGGCCCTCTGGGGTCGTCTGGAATCATTCGCCCACCACTATGAGGGCGCCTGTCATCCTGCTGGCGAGGCACATACGACCCGCTCCTTGGGGGAGGCGTGGGCACTTGACGTCGACCTTCACGGACGACTCGGTGATCATACTGCTCATGGTTCCCATACTGATCACACCGGTCTCCACGTCCCTCACGCCTCGGGGGCGATCTCGGACTGTGAGCCGACTGGACTGTGTCCGCGGCAATGGATCTGCTATGAATCCTGTTCCGCGACTGAGAAACAGCGGAATTCTGATCTCCTGCTGCCCGGAGTAACACTCTGATCTGCAGCAAGCCTCTGCCAGCCTCCGACTGGGAAGGTTGAATCGACTCCGCTATACGGGCCGCAGTTGCTAAATTCTGAACCGGAGTTCGATATACCTGCAGGGGCGGGAAGAGCTGACGTCGACTGGATTCGGGAATCCGTTGTCGCGCACGCTCGTCGAGTGCTCGCTGGAGGTTCTCCAGTCGAGTGCGCTCGGCCAAGTTTGCCAGGCGCGCGTCCTCCAAGGCGCGAGCCTCGGGGGTCTCTCCAACGATAGGAGTGTGCAGTGCATCCATGTTCCGGCGGCGAAGTTCTTCTCTCTGCAGCGATGTGAGAGGCTCGGGAAGATACTCCTCATGGAGACGCGACGGGTCGCCTCCACCCGCGCCTCCGTCGGTACGGGGAAAACCGGGAGGACTGGGCGGTCCATTGACCATCAGAACCTCCGCCGCCGGATCGCTGTTGTCGCACTCGGATGCGGTCTCTGCGGAGCCAGTCGACAGGTCGAACAGGCCGTAGAGGGATTCGTTGGGCTCGATCGCCGCGACCTGGGGGGTGGCTGACTGACATGCCACCGCGTGCCTCACCCACCGCTGAAGTCTCGACCGACCGGAACGCTTGCGCCGGCGGGGAACGGGGAGTGAGGACAACACAGGAGCCGACCGACAGGGGGTCAACGGTTGCCGCAGGAGAACGCCGCGGACACATGCGCTAAAGTGCGTTACCCCGCAAGCAGGGAGTGCGTCCACGTCGAGCGGAGCCTCCTGGAGCCAAGCGGAGTCGTCGACGATGAACGTGAGCGCGCCGAGACGGATCTCGCGGCCATCCACCGAAACTCCGCCGAATACCATGATGATTCGGGTCAGAAAAAAGTCGCAACTTCTCCAATAAACGCTAAAACACCTGCCCCACGGTGGGCGCCAACTGTCGTGGTTCTAAGTCTGACAGTAGTGTAGGGGGGTAAGTATGGAAAGGCAAGATCTGAGCTGTGGAGAAGTTGTAAGCACGCAAGGTTTACGAGTTCAGGCCCTTCTCGGAGGAAGTAATAGCCCTACGTCTCGGAGCCCGGAGGCGGTCGACTAGATTATATGAATATGGGTTACAGAGGTGCGAACCCTTGTCTCGGAGGAGGAGGGTGGCTTATATAGAGTGCGCCAGGACCCCGGCCAGCCCACGTTACAAAGGGTTCAATGTACATTAAGGCAGGGCGTTACTGGTAACGCTAGTAATAAAGTGCTATGATGACCATAAAAGCTACTTAATGACCGACCGTTAGCGTGCGGAGTGACTTCAGGTCTCCTGGCCGTCAAGTGGTTGGATCTTGGTCGAGTGATTGCTTCTTGGTCGAGCGTCTTCGAGTCTGTCAAGTGGAACACCTCCAAGTCGATTGAAAGGTGGTTTCTTCTAGATGTGTCCTTGGGTAGGGCAGTTAGGACAGGTCCATGATCCTACCCTAGGTACATAGCTTCATCAGTCTCCCTCCTCCAACTCTGCCCCACGCCCTCGCCGCCGGCTGTCTCCGCCGACTCCCCCCCGCGCCTAGCCGCTCGAGCCCAACCCCTCCATGCCTCGCCGCCGGCGCCACCGTCCCCCGACTCCGCCCCGCCCTCACCACTTGACGCCGGTGAGTTCCTCATCTCTCTGTCTCCTCTCTCGTGTGTACTGCTCTAGTGTGAACTGCTAGTTTGGATTGGTGGCTGCCAGTGAAACAATTTTGTATGGTGCTGGCAATGTTGTTGGTACTGTCAATGCTTAGTGTGATTTTGTTGGTATAGCCAATGATCCTGCTAGTGTGAATTGGCTGCTGCTGCTAGTTTGGTTGCCTGATGTGCTTCTGTATGGTGTGTGGTAGATAGTGGCTACTGTGACATCAGATTAGCAATTTTTGGATGACGACATAACTGAATTTTTGGTCTAACACCAAGATCTCCTACTCCTGATCAATTGAACGAAACCCACTGCTGACTGTACCAATTGAACAAAGCTGCAGGGTACATTATGTTAAAGATTTCCTACTTTAGTGATTTTTAGGAAGAGCACTTAAAATTTTTAGTCAACATTGATTTCCTACTTTAGTCAAAAATTATTTGAATTAGTTTTAGTGCAACAGAGGCAACTCAGAGTTTGAAAATGGCACTAAAGGAATTTGTTTTTGGGGTAAATTCTATTATGAAATAATTCCTACTGTTATTTAAAATATAAATGAAATGATTTGGAACACCACGCAAGAGTTATGTTTCAAGTTGTTGAACCTTTTCATATAAGCTTGCAGAAGATTTAATTGATCATACAGAAAATGAAAAACGAAGGTCATACCGATCCTAGTTGGTATTATTTTTCATGGCTAGAAGATATATTGTTGTACCCCGAGTGAAGGGAAGGAGTTTGTTGGGTTTTGTCTTCGACCATCGTGTCGTGATGATTTTGCAGGTACCCCGAGAGGCCCTTGAGTTTGCCGGAATGTCGATTAACTTCCGTTCCGGCAAATTCGGGTACTCCATATGTCCTATTTTCAGCAAAGGTCATGCTGAAATTTTTCGTGAATTTTAGCACGACTTTGCTAAAAATAGGACATATGGGGTACTTGCGACAAATGCATGGGCCGGGGTATCTTAGTACTTAATTAAGTAGGATCAACTTCCTCTTGTGTTATACATATAGAAGTGTGATATCAACTCATAGTTATTACTAATGTCAATTGCTCGTCATCGATAAACCCTAATCTGGAAGAGGAACCACTCATCCTATGTAGTTTTGAATTATGAACGTAGGAAATGTCGTCATCGGACGACGAAAGTCACCCGGGGGAGTGCGACTGGTGCCACGACGATCGAGGTCTATGCGACAGGCCTCACCTGGACGATGATCGGCGCTTCAGCATTAAGCTCGAGGAGACCTTCAAAGTTGAAACGGTACGCAACAACGACAATTGTTTTTTCATAATTAAGCATGACTTCAACTATTTCAATGTGTAATTTTCATCTTTTACAATTCGAGTATATCTTATCCCATGCCATGCAAGACGCTATGTCTTGGAGAGGATGGATTTTGAAGACCATGAAATTTTTGAAACAAAGAAAATTCACCTAAGGACTCATCACGATGTGGACTTTGAAGTAAATCTGTATAATTCTGGGAGCGTAACCCATTTTGGTTGCAAAAATTGGGAAGCATTTTGCAAGATGTATGGTTTTGATGAGGGTATGCTTGTCACCATGGATCTTGGTAATCCTGACATCGACCAAGACAATATGGACATTTGGGTCCTTGTTGATACGCCTCCAGTTCTACCGCTATGTGAGTTTCTCAAACATAGTTATTAGCTAATTTATATTGTTTATTTCAAAATAGTTGACAGCTTATTTCCATTGACAGCTTATTTTTATTGTTCAAAGAATGTGCGGGAGATGGTAGACAAAACTCACTACACCGATGGCTCCGAATTAACAACTTACAAGGAGAAAAATCATCTGGTCGGATTTTGTATTGACATTGAGAATTACAATATCTACAATCAAACTCCTCAACATTATGGTCAATACATGCCACTAGTGCATGTGTTCAACTACGGTAACTACCATGGAGATACCCTGGTAAGATTTTTACTATTACGACATCCGTGCATCTTTTGCATACTTCTAAAACTAGTACATCATTGCTAACTATGAAGTTATTACTATGTTTTTCAACAGATAATCCCAGAGAATTGTGTGCCTCATTTGATGTATCAGAAAGGTAGTCTTAATGTTTTGAACATACAGCCAGGTCATCCTATGAATCTCAACTGTCCATATGAGATTTCTAAAAGAAGTGGAGACATGAAAATCAAAGGATGGAAAAAATGTATGGACAGTCGTAAGGAGGTTCTTGGAAGCAAAAGGAAGTGAAGCGCAAGAATTGGAGACAGGATGTTCTCCATTCTCCATAATGGAGAGTCAGGGTCTATATTGTTTTATGCTATTTTACCTTAAATAGGGTATTTAGGTCCTGCCTAATACTGATGATCATGTGCTAAGAACAATTAAGTAGGGTTGGTTCGATGACTATTAAGATGATGATCGTATGACTTGTTATTAATAACGACTAGAAGTTGTATGATGATGATTAGTAGGACTTGTTAGGATTAGTATTACTTCCGACAAACTCGCTACTCGCGGTCTCGAGACTTGTAATGTTCTATCTTTGTTCGGTCTTTTGAATTCGGAAACTAATATGATGAATTTGTATTCGGAGACTAATCTTCTATTGTATTCGATGAATCTGCTCTTGCTATGTGGTGCTATCTATATTCTGTCCAATAATATATTTTGTAACCTTTGCAAAAATCAGAAAAGTAAAAAAACCCTAATATTCATACTAATGGCGCATCACCCCACAGTGCGCCATTAGTATACCAAAGCACATGGGTAAATATGTCCCCCTGGGAGGCATACTAATGGCGCATGTTGGTCTATACTAATGGCGCACGGCATGGTGCGCCATTAGTATACCAGATACCAATGGCGCACCTGTGGTGCGCCGTTAGTATATAATACTAGTGGCGTGGTACTAGTGGTGCACCAGTAGTGCGCCATTCGTAGGAAAAACTGGTGCGCCACTAGTAGGCCTTTTCCTAGTAGTGTCGGGGTCGGATGGATATATTGGTGCTTTCTTCCAAAAAGCTTGGTAGATAATAAAGAGGGATGTCATGGCAGTTATGGCTAAGCTGTTCGTGGGAGACACTCGAGGGTTTGCTAAGCTCAATAAGGCTAACATAATTCACATCCCCAAGAGAGTGGAGGCAGAGGAAATTGGAGATTTCAAACCCATCAGCCTTATCCATAGCATACTGAAGCTCTTCGCCAAAGTTCTTGCCAATAGGCTTCGCTCACAAATGCACGAGCTTGTCGGGATGAATCAATCTGCGTTCATAAAAGGAAGACAACTACACGACAAATTCCTGTTGGTGTGTCAAGTGGCAAGGAAAATACACGCGAGAAGAACACCTGGAGTCTTCATCAAGCTGGACATTTCGCACGCGCTTGACTCCCTTTCCTGGCCATTTCTATTTGAGGTGATGAGAGCTAAGGGTTTTGGCCAGAGGTGGCTAGACTGGATGGCGGCGTTACTTCATATGGCGAGCACTAAGGTGGTGGTGAACGGGTCACCTGGAAGGAAGATCTTACATGCATGCGGCCTAAGGCAGGGGGATCCGATCTCACCCCTACTCTTCGTTATAGCTATGGAAGCCCTCTCGGCCCTTGTACACAAGGCCGCAGACATGGGAATGCTAGCTTCTTTTGCTGGAATCACGACCACACAAAAGTTGTCCATTTATGCTGATGACGTGGCAATGTTTGCCAGACTCACGGAGTTCGACCTGGATGCGATTACCGAGATCCTAAAAGCTTTCAGTGAAGCATCGGGGCTCAGAGTGAACTACCGCAAGTCCACCGCGGTGCTCATTCGAGGGAGTGAGGAGGACAAGGCCAGAGTGGCCGGAATGCTGTAGTGTGACATCTCAGAATTCCCCTGCCGATACCTAGGTTTGCAGTTGGCGATCAAGAGTCTGACAAAAGCGGAATGGCAACCAATGCTAGATAAAGTTCGGCATTTCAAGCCGGCTTGGCAAAGAGGAGTGATACAAAGACCTGGACGTCTCATCCTGGTGCAGTCGGTTGTAGCGGCTCGCCCTGTTCACCACCTGATGGTAACGGAGGCGCCGGAATGGGTGCTTGAGGATATGAACAAATGGATGAGAGCATTCTTCTGGTCGGGCAAGGACAAGTGTAATGGTGGACAATGTCTAGTGGCCTGGGACAAAATCTGCCGGCCAAAAGTTTTTGGAGGTTTAGGGATTAAAAACCTGAAGTGGCAAGCGATGGCGCCTAGGGTAAGGTGGGAATGGCTCAAGAGAACTGATGATCAAAGGCCGTGGCAAGGTCTACCCATGACCCTGGACGAGGAGGCGAGACAACTGTTTGATGCGCTGGTCAGCATTAACTTGGGACTAGGTGACAAGGTACTCTTCTGGAAAGACAAATGGATCCATGGAGTGGCGGTTGATGAAGCTATGTACCTAGGGTAGGGTCATGGTCCTGTCCTAACTGCCCTACCCAAGGACATCTCTAGAAGAAACCACCTTTCAATTGACTTGAAGGTGTTCCACTCGACAGACTCGAAGACACTCGACCAAGAAGCAATCACTCGACCAAGATCCAACCACTCGACGGCCAGGAGACCTAAAGTCACCCCGCACGCTAACGGTCAGACATTAAGTAGCTTTTATGGTCATCATAGCGCGTTATTACTAGTGTTACCAGTAACGCCCTGCCTTAATGTACATTGAACCCTTCATAACGTGGGCTGGCCGGGGTCCTGGCGCACTCTATATAAGCCACCCCCCTCCTCCGAGACAAGGGTTCGCACCTCTGTAACTCATACTCACATAATCCGGTCGACCGCCTCCGGGCTCCGAGACGTAGGGCTTTTACTTCTTCCGAGAAGGGCCTGAACTCGTAAACCTTGCGTCCTTACAACTTCTCCATAGCTAAGATCTCGCCTCTCCATACTTACCCCCCTACATTACTGTTAGACTTAGAACTACGACAGTTGGCGCCCACCGTGGGGCTCGAACCCACGACCACAAGGTTAGTCGACTATGCTTCGGTTCTGATGGTCGACGGACCGCCCAGTCCCCCTGGTTTTACCCGCACCGACGGAGGCGCAGGAGGAGGCGACCCGTCGCGTCCCCATGAGGAGTATCTTCCCGAGCCTCTCACGTCGCTGCAGAGACAAGAACTTCGTCGCCGGAATGTGGATGCGCTGCACACTCCTATCGTTGGAGAAACCCCCGAGGCTCGCGCCTTGGAGGACGCGCGCCTGGCAAACTTGGCCGAGCGTGCTCGACTGGAGAATCTCCAGCGAGCACTCGACGAGCGCGCGCGACAACGGGTTCCTGAATCCAGTCGACGTCAGCTCTTCTTGCCCCCGCAGGTATATCGGACTCTGATTCAAAATTTAGCAGCTGCAGCCCGTATAACGGAGTCGATTCAGCCTTCCCAGTCAGAGGCTGGCAGAGGCTTGCTGCAGATCAGAGTGTTACTCGAGGCAGCAGGAGATCAGAATTCTGCTGTTTCTCAGTCATGGAACAGAATTCATAGCAGGTCCGTTGCCGCGGACACTGTCTAGTCGGCCCACAGCCCGAGATCGCCCCTGAGGCGTGAGGGACGTGGAGACCGGCGTGACCAGTATGGGAACCATGAGCAGTATGAACACCGAGTCGACCGTGGCGGTCGATGTCGAGTGCCCACGCCTCCCCCGAGGAGCGGGTCGTATGTGCCTCGCCAGCAGGATGACAGGCGCCCTCATAGTGGTGGACGAAGGATTCCAGTCGACCCCAGAGGGCCAGGCTTTGACGCGAGATCCATCCTCGTCCAAGGTTTGGTCGACAGGAATAGGGCCCACCGAGAAGGCCAGGACAGAGATGCGCCTGCCAGCAGCAGAGTACATGTTTCAGGGCCAGAGTGCTTTAGTAGAGCCATCAGGGTTGCTGTGATTCCTCCCAATTTCAGGTTGGCGACTGGAGTCAGTAAGTTCACTGGCGAGTCCAAGCCCGATACTTGGCTTGAGGACTACCGAGTGGCCATCCAGATTGGCGGCAGCAATGATGAAGTGACCATGAAGCACCTGCCTCTCATGTTGGAGGGCTCGGCCAGAGCGTGGCTAAACTAGTTAGCGCCTAGCAACATTTACACTTGGGAAGATCTCTCCCGAGTGTTCGTCACCACATTTGAAGGCACATGCAAGTGACCAGCAGGACTGACGGAACTGCGGTCTTGTGTGCAAAAGCCGAATGAAACTTTGAGGGATTACATCCAGAGATGGATCACGTTACATCACTCGGTAGAGAACGTGCCTGACCACCAAGCAGTTTGTGCCTTCAAGGAAGGCGTCAAGTACAGAGAACTGAATTTGAAATTCGGTCGAACCGGAGATATGTCCCTAAATTGGATGATGGAGATTGCCACCAAGTACGCTAATGGTGAAGATGAGGATCGACTCAGGAGTGGCAAGCTCAAGTCAGTCGTCCAAGAAACCGGAGGTAATTACAATCGAAAACAGAAGCGGAAGGCCGAGCCAGCGGCTCCCGGGGAAGCTTTAGCTTTGGCCCAAGGAAAGTCTAAAGGGAAACCTAAAGGGCCTTGGAACCCCAAAAAGGTTAAAGACCAGGAGGGAAATGATGTGTTGGACTTAGCATGTCTCGTCCACACAAAGAAAGATGAAGAGGGTAATTTTATTTACCCGAAACATACCACTCGGCAGTGTCGACTCTTGATCCAGCAGTTCTAGAGCAAGCAGCCCAAGGGTAAGGAAAAGGAGTCAGACAAGGTTGAGGACAAAGAGGACAGTGATGACGGATACCCTCAAGTCAATTCCACCCTGATGATTTTTGCTGATGTTGAGAGCAAAAGTCGACTGAAAGTTATTAACCGAGAGGTGAATATGGTCGCTCCGACGACACCTAGTTACCTGAAATGGTCTCAGACTGCCATAACATTCGACCAGTTCGACCACCCGACACACATCGCCACCCCTGGGAGGCAAGCTTTGGTGGTCGACCCAGTTGTTGAAGGCAGTCGACTGACCAAAGTCCTGATGGATGGAGGCAGTGGTTTGAACAAATTATACGCTGAGACGTTGAAAGGGATGGGCATTCCGATGTCCAGACTTAGTGCCAGCAACATGAGTTTCCATGGAGTCATTCCTAGGAAGAAGGCTGAATCACTCGGCCAGATTGCTCTTGATGTGGTTTTCGGTGATTCCAAGAATTACCGCAAAGAAAAGTTGACATTTGAAGTTGTAGACTTCCAGAGTGCCTATCACGCTATTTTGGGCAGGCCGGCTTATGCACGCTTCATGGCCCGACCCTGTTACGTATATCTCAAATTGAAGATGCCTGGCCCCAAAGGTGTGATCACCATTACGGGCAATCGGAAGAAAGCGGAAGAATGTTTTCAGAAAGATTCGAAGATCGCCGATGCGCAGATGGCAGTGGTGGACTTGCAGGAATACCAGAAGACTGCAGACCCGAGTGATCTGTTGCGAGCCAAGAAGCCCGCTACAGAGTCAGCTTTCCAGTCGACTGGCGATACGAAGGCAGCTCACATCCACCCGACCGACCCCACGCCGTTCTGACTCATATCTCGACAACACTCGACTCCAAATAGGAAGAAGCGCTCATCCAGTTCCTTCATGAGAACTGGGACATTTTCGCATGGAAGCCTTCTGACATGCCAGGTGTTCCCAGGGAGCTGGCTGAGCATCGCCTGAGAGTCGACTCAAAAGTAAAACCTGTCAAGGAACATCTCCGACGGTCCGCCGTTCAAAAGAGAAAGGATATTGGCGAGGAGGTGGCTCGGCTCTTAGCAGCGGGGTTCATCCGAGAAATCTACCACTCCGAGTGGCTCGCCAACGTTATCATGGTCCCCAAGAAGGACAAGTCACTTCGCATGTGCATTGATTTTAAACATATCAATCGGGCCTGCCCGAAAGATCATTTTCCTCTCCCCCGCATCGACCAGATAGTCGACTCGACCTGGGATGTGAGCGACTGTCTTTCTTGGACGCCTATTCTGGGTACCATCAGATCCGTCTGTATGGACCTGACGAGATCAAGACGGCTTTCATCACTCCATTCGGGTGCTTCTGTTATGTTACCATGTCGTTCGGCCTCAAGAATGCCGGAGCCACATTCATGAGGATGATTCAAAAGTGTTTACTCACTCAAATCAGTCGAAATGTAGAAGCATACATGGATGATATCGTGGTCAAGTCGCGGAAGGGTTCTAACCTGCTGACTGACCTTGCGGAAACCTTTGCCAACCTCAGGAGGTATGATATCAGACTTAATCCATCAAAGTGCAAATTCGGAGTCCCTGGCGGAAAGTTACTCGGTTTTCTCGTTTCTGAACGGGGAATCGATGTCAATCCAGAAAAAGTTGGCACTATACTCCGAATGAAAGCCCTATGCGAGTGCACGACGTCCAGAAGCTTACTGGTTGCTTGGCCGCCCTAAGTCGATTCATATCTCGTCTCGGTGAAAAGGCATTGCCTCTTTACCGATTGATGAAGAAGTCCGACAAGTTCGAGTGGACTCCTGAAGCTGATGCAGCATTTGCAGAGCTCAAAGCTCTGCTCTCCACCTAGCCGGTGCTCGCTGCCCCAATCAGCAAGGAGCCTTTCCTGCTTTACATTGCAGCCACAGGACAAGTCGTCAGTACAGTACTTACGGTCGAGCGGGAAGAGGAAGGGAAAACCTTCAAAGTTCAGCGCCCAGTGTATTATATTTCTGAAGTCTTGACCCCATCAAAGCAAAGATATCCTCACTATCAAAAGCTTGTATATGGGATTTATTGACCACCAAGAAAGTTGCTCACTACTTCTCTGATCATTGCATCACAGTCGTCAGCGACGCTCCATTGTCAGAGATCCTGCATAACAGGGATGCAACCGGTCGAGTGGCAAAATGGGCAATTGAACTCCTTCCCCTAGATATCAAGTTTGAAGCAAAGAAAGCTATCAAGTCCCAGGCAATCGCAGATTTCGTCGCCGAGTGGATTGAACAGCAGCTACCGACTCAGATTCACTCGGAGCATTGGACTATGTTCTTCGACGGCTCCAAGATGCTGAGTGGTTCCGGCGCCGGAGTGGTGTTGGTCTCCCCCAGAGGAGATAAACTCAGATATGTTCTTCAAATCCACTTTGATTCCTCCAATAACGAAGCAGAATACGAAGCACTTTTATATGGGTTGCGCATGGCCATCTCACTCGGCGTTCGTCGCCTCATGGTCTATGGCGACTCAGATTTGGTGGTTAATCAGGTGATGAAGGAATGGGATGTCAGAAGTCCAGCCATGACTGGCTATTGCAATGCAGTGAGAAAGCTGGAAAAGAAATTCGAGGGGTTAGAGCTTCACCACATACCCCGACTGAAAAATCAAGCAGCTGATGATTTGGCAAAAATAGGTTCCAAAAGAGAAGCCATTCCCAGCAATGTGTTTTTGGAACACATCCACACACCTTCAGTCCAGGAGGATCCCTTCACTAAAGAGGCCCCGCAGCCAAAAAGCGCCACGGATCCGAGCGAAGTTGAAGTTCCAGTTGTGGTCGATCTGATCATGGAAGTGTTGGTTATCACTCCCGTATGTACAGAACCGTACATCGCGTACATCCTAAGAAAAGAACTCCCAGAAGACGAAGAAGAGGCTCGACAGATCGTCCGTCGATCCAAGGCCTTCACAGTCATAAAGGGTCAGTTATATAGAGAAAGCGTGACTGGGGTCAGCCAGAAGTGTATTACACCAGAAGAAGGTCAGATGATCCTTAACGATATCCAGTCGGGGACCTGTGGTCATCATGCGTCCTCTCGGACCATTGTGGCCAAAGCATACCGAGCGGGGTTCTACTGGCCAAGAGCCAATGAGATGGCAAAAGAGATAGTCGACAAATGTGAAGGACGTCAGTATTACTCCAATATGCCGCGCAAGCCCGCGTCAGCCCTGAAAACCATTCCACTCGTCTGGCCCTTCGCCGTTTGGGGGCTGGACATTGTTGGACCACTGAGAACAGGCAGGAGCGGCTTCACTCATGTGCTGGTAGCAGTCGCCAAATGGATTGAAGCCAAGCCTATCAAGAATCTCGATGCTTGCACCGCTATCAGTTTCATCAGAGAGTTGATATTCAGATATGGAGTTCTGCACAGTATCATCACGGACAATGGGTCAAACTTCGATTCCGACAAGTTCAGGGCCTTTTGCGCCTCTCAGGGCACTCGGGTCGACTATGCTTCGGTCGCTCACCCCCAGTCGAATGGGCAAGCAGAAAGGGCAAATGGCCTAATCCTCAAAGGACTGAAACCCCGATTGATGCGCGATCTCAAGCACGCAGCAGGTGCATGGGTCGACGAGCTCCCATCAGTCCTTTGGGGATTGAGGACAACCCCGAATTGATCGACCGGAAGAACCCCGTTCTTTCTGGTCTACGGAGCCGAGGCAGTATTACCGAGCGACCTGCTTCACAATGCTCCGAGAGTCGAGCTCTACTCAGAAGAGGAAGCAGAACAAGCCCGGCAGGATGCAGTCGACCTCCTAGAAGAAGAAAGAGAAATGGCCTTGATTCGATCGACCATCTATCAGCAAGACTTGCGTCGATTCCATGCCAGAAACGTGAAGAGCCGAGCCTTCCAAGAAGGAGACTTAGTCCTCCGAGTGGATCAGCAGAAACCACACAAGCTCACTCCTACTTGGGAAGGCCCCTTCATAGTCACCAGAGTCCTCCACAATGGAGCATACCACCTCTACAATGTCGATCGCCAGATTGATGAGCCACGAGCCTGGAATGCGGAGCTACTCCGCCCCTTTTATACTTAAATTCTCACTCGGATGAGATGTAATAAGAAAAACTCATGTAGTTTATTTATCAAAGGCAAGAGCGTTATAATTTTCCCAGTGATTATTATCTTTTTTTTTTGTTTTCGTAAGGAATCCCCAGTGGATGGCTTAGCTGCGAATCCGCTTCGCCTAAGTTTGTAAAAACAGTTTCCTACTGAGTGGCGAGCCAGCCTCCCACTCGGGGGCTTAGCTGCGAGTCCAGTACTCGCCTAAGTTTCAAAAAATCCTACCGAGTGGAGAGCAATCCTCACACTCGGGGGCTTAGCTGCGGTCCAGTACTCGCCTAAGTTCTCCCACTTAGAGACTTAGCTGCAGTCAGGCACTCGCCTAAGTCTGAAAAATCCTACCGAGTGGAGAGCAATCCTCCCACTCGGGGGCTTAGCTGCAGTCTAGTACTCGCCTAAGTTCTCCCACTTAGAGACTTAGCTGCAGTCCGGCACTCGCCTAAGTTTGGAAAAATCCTACTGA
>NC_041382.1:646233081-646244415 GCF_002162155.2 Triticum dicoccoides
TACTCGCCTAAGTTCTCCCACTTAGAGACTTAGCTGCAGTCAGGCACTCGCCTAAGTTTGGAAAAATCCTACCGAGTGAGAGCAATCCTCCCACTCGGAGGCTTAGCTGCAGTCCGGTACTCGCCTAGGTCCTCTCACTAGGAGACTTAGCTGCAGTCCGGCACTCGCCTAAGTTTGAAAAAATCCTACCGAGTGGAGAGCGATCCTCTCGCTCGGGGGCTTAGCTGCAGTCCAGTACTCGCCTAAGTTCTCCCAAACACATCTCAATCCTCAAGGACAACGAGGGGCAGGTCGACTGCCACCTTCTCCTGGAGAGCTTCGCCACAAATACAATGCGCGATTCATCCCGCTCTACAGTAACGAAGTACGAGTCGACTGCCACCTTCTCCTGGAGAGCTTCGCCACAAATACAATGTGCGCTCCGTCCCACTCTGCAGTAACAGGGTGTGGGTCGACCGCCGCCCGCCCCAGGGGAGCTTCGCCACAAATACAAGACATGGGTCGACTCCTTCCCCCTCCTTCGGAGCTGCGCTGCGAATGCAGAAAGTTGTCTTGAATAAAGATTGGGCTCACTCAGTAGGAGATTCATAAAGATATTCAATGATGAACCAAGTTCAGATAAATTCTAAGGGTTTCGGATCACAGATCGAAGTACTCGGCGCTAGAAGGAGGGTACTTAGGCACGCAGTCCGAAAAAGTTTAACGGTTACAAAAACCACTCGGCATTCCGAGGAAAATTTAAGGTAGGACATAAGAGTTTGTTCACTCCGCGGGAGGAGGGCTGGCAGGCTCGACGAACTCATCCAGGTCGACGCCATCGGCAATCCGAGTGGCGGCAGCTATGAAGGTTTCCATAAAGGTTCGGAAGTCGTGCTTCTGGGTGTTTGCAACCTTGATTGCGGCCAGCTTGTCTTGTCGCACCTCCTTGCAGTGGACATGAACCAAGGACAGAGCCACGTCTGCGCCACAACGAGCAGAAGACTTCTTCCACTCCTGCACTCGGTCCGGGATTCTGTTAAGTCGAGTCATCAGAGACTCAAGATCGTTTTGGAGCGTAGCCTCTGGCGAAAGTGACGGGTCGATCCGTGACATGGCGACCTTCAGTCGCGCCAAGTAGTCCACGGCATCGTCGATGCGAGATTCCAGTCGGAGCAGATTCATGGCAGTTTCATCTTTCACGGGAGAGTTGATTGGATCCAGACCTGGTTTGATCCGCCCAGTCTCCTCTTCAAAGTTCTGGCAAAACTCTGCATTCACGATCCAAGGATAAGTCAATTTGCATACACTGAGTCGACACAAAAAAAATCAGTCGGAACTAAATGTGCACCTTCAAGCTTGATATACAACTTCTTGGCAAGGCTCCTCAGGTAGCTCTCCAGATCGTCCCTCCTACGAGCGACGCCTTCCATCTTTTCGTTCAGGTTGAGGTTCTCCTTCTTCCAACGTGTGCACTCCCTGTTGGCTTCATTCAGAGCAGTCTTCAGTCTGGTATTCTCTTCTTCCAACTGGCCGACTGAAGCCAGCTTCTATTCGGCCAGAGCGATCCTGTCGTCAGCCTCCTTCTGGGCAGCAGACAAATCCTGATCCTTTTTCGCCAAAGCTTCTCTCAGTTTTTTTTGCAAAGAAAGGATGATTGATTGAGAAATAGCAGAAGGGTGCTCGAGCCTCAAACTGACCAGTCGACAGACTCGTCTTACCTGCGGCGCCGTCTCTGACCTTTTGCAGCTCTATCCTGGCCAGCTCCAAGTCAAGGTTCAGTTGAATCTGCTGCTTCTCCAAGTCAGCAAAGCGAGCTCCAAGATCACAAGATTTCTGAAATCAAAGGGGAGAAGTTATTTTACAGCAAAAAGCAACAAAGGCAATAAATACTAAGACTACGGTCGACTGCCCGCAGTCCACCACAGTCTCGGGGACTACACCCAGTGGGTGCACTTAGCGTGCCCCCACCGGTTCTGATCCCACTCGACCGGCCCGCCGAAGTCGAGTGCAGGGAGTAAAAAAAAGAGAGAGAAAGAAGAACTCAGACCACAGTCGACTGCCAGCAGTCGACCGCGGTCTCGGGGACTACACCCAGTGGGTGCACTTGGCATGCCCCCACCGGTTCTGATCCCACTCGACCAGACCGAGTGGAAGAGACAAACTACCAGTTTGGTTTATACATTCGGCAAAATACAAAGACTACAGTTGACTGCCAGCAGTCCACCGTAGTCTCGGGGACTACACCCAGTGGGTGCACTCAGCGTGCCCCCACTAGTCCAAAAATTCAATCGACGCACCCAGTGGGTGTACAGATGCAAAGGTTTTCGAAAAGAATCTTCAGGTAGCATATCCTAACAGAACAAGCAGCGACCAACTAACCTGAACGTTGCTCTGGAGAGCCGAGCTGGCATCATAGGCGGCTTGGTTGGCGTCCCGCACCGTCTTCATCTTCTCCATCATAATTCCCGCCTGGCGTATAGCTTCCCTAGCAGCATTCACCTCGTCCTCTGGGACATGATGGGTCGCAAAAAGTGAAGGCGGGTCGACAGGGGCTCGAGCAGTCGACGAAGAAGGCAAGGCACTCGACAGTGGCTCGGCGAAGGTAACATAACCCTGATTGACATCGCCAGTGTCCTGAACGACTGGATCCACCCTCGGCGTCGACTGTAGCGCCTCACTTATAGGAGCTCACCTATTCTTCCTCGTCAAAGGCCTCTCGGACTCTTCATCATCATCAGGGAGGTCAATAATGTTGGGAGTTGTGCAAAGTTCAATTGCCAAAATCACGTCACCCAGTGATGCATGTTGCAGTTGAATCGACCGAGTAAAGATAGTATGGCAGAAATCATACCCGGATTAGAAGTGACCGCATCCTCCATCACCTCATCATCATCCCTATAAGCCGAGGTCCCGGAAGTGGCAGCGCTGACAATTCCAAAGTTCGTCCAGTCAAAACAAGAAAAACAAACAGCGCGGAGCGTCGAGTGAATACAAAGAGAGACACTCACGCGGAGGCGACGGGGATATCAATCTTGATTTTCGGCAACGCCTTCTGAGTCCTCGGCTCTGTGACTTTGGGGTGCTTTGGCGCCTTCTCAGTCGGGGTTGGTGAAGAGATCCGAGGACGCTTCGAAGACTGACTAGCCTGAGTAGTTGCCTTGTCACGGGCACTCGGCCGTTCTTGGTCAAGCTTGGATCGCCTCTCCCTGTGAGGAGGCGACTCGACTTCTTCTCCACCGCTTGAGCCGTCGCTCCCTCCATCCCCTTCACCATCGGAAGTCCACTCGCCGCTTTCGCCGCCACTCGCCTCGCCTTCCAGAGCTTGCTCCTGCTCCCCGTTGGGCATTGAATACATTTCAATAATGGCCTGAAAGAAAGCAGGTAGATCAAAGTCAGTCGACGCAATATAGGCAGCTACGTGAGTGAATTCAGATTACAAGCAAAAACTCAGAATCAGACCTGCTCGGGTGTGTGGGACTGGTCGAATGGAGGGACTCTCCTGGCTCCCCTGGGATTATCCTTATTCCCAGTAATGCCAGACAGCCACTTCTCCAATGTGTTGTCGTCGACCTCCTCCGGATGGATCCGAGTGGAGTCTTCAAGACCTGAATACATCCACATCGGATGGTTTCGGGCTTGGAGAGGCTGGATGCGCCGCTGAAGGAAGACTTTCAAGAGATCCATACCAGTGACCCCGTCGCGAATAAGCTGGACCACTCGATCGACCAACAGCTTCACGTGCGCCTTCTCCTCCGGGAGCACCTTCAAAGGGGAGGGTTTTTCCACTCGGTCCATGGTAAAGGGAGGGAGGCCAGTCGATTGCCCTGGCGTCGACTGGTCTTTACAGTAAAACCAGGTCGACTGCCATCCGTGAACTGAGTCGGGAAGAATCATGGACGGGAAGGAGCTTTTCCCTCTCGTCTGGATGCCAAGACCCCCACACATCTGGATCACTTGGTTCCTCTCGTCACTCGGATTAGCCTTTTTCACTGTCTGGGAGCGACAAGTGAAGATATGCTTGAAGAGACCCCAGTGAGGCCGACAACCCAGGAAGTTCTCACACAAAGAAATGAAAGCAGCAAGATAAACGATTGAGTTGGGGGTAAAATGATGGAGTTGTGCCCCAAAGAAGTTCAGAAACCCTCAGAAGAAGGGGTGAGGGGGCAAGGAAAATCCGCGGTCAACATGGGTGGCAAGAAGGACACGCTCACCCTCCCGAGGCTGCGGCTCAGATTCCTTCCCCGGAAGCCGCGCCGAGTCGTAGGGGATCAGCCCCCCTTTGGCCAAGTCGTCGAGGTCTTCTTGGGAGATCCTCGAGTGGATCCAGTCGCCCTGGATCCAGCCCGTCGGCAGGCCGGACCGCGAGGAAGATCCGCCCCGGCTGGTCGCCTTCCCCTTCGACCTCGCTGTCGCCTTCTTTGCCCGCTCCAGAGCCGCTGTCTTCTCCTTCCCCATTGTCACCGGCGAGACGCGTACGGTGCGGTGGCGCTGGGGCGAGAGCGAGCGTAGCGGAGGGGCGTGAAGGAGAGAAGGGGAAATGAGATGCACTGTTCGGGAGACTCCGGTCCAACGCCTTATATGAGGCCGCTTCCGAGTGGCTGACGGGTAGGCCCAGGTGACTCTGTCAAATCCCGTAACGACCGCGCGCGCGGTACGTGGCGAAAAAGGCGGCGCGGGGATCGAGGCGTCTCCGCTCTATCCCATCCGATTACTGCGGCCTCCCCCGCCCCGCGCGCTTCCCAAAATTCGGATCCCACGAAATCTACGGGCAGCAAACAAACTTGTCAGACTAAAAGATCTCCTCCGCACCGTCACTCGAAGCCTTACGGGTAAATAAACTCACTCGACGAAGAATTAAGAATGGATCAAGGCGACTGAAAAGGAAGTTGCTGTCATCACTCGGGACCATTGATCCGGAGCAAGATATGCTCACAGCATGAAAAACGAGTCGGGGAGGTCCTCAACTCCTTCCTCACTCAAACCTCGATCCATTCGGGGGCTAATGATGAAGCTATGTACCTAGGGTAGGGTCATGGACCTGTCCTAACTGCCCTACCCAAGGACATCTCTAAAAGAAATCACCTTTCAATCGACTTGAAGGTGTTCCACTCGACAGACTCGAAGACACTCGACCAAGAAGCAATCACTCGACCAAGATCCAACCACTCGACGGCCAGGAGACCTAAAGTCACCCCGCACGCTAACGATCGGTCATTAAGTAGCTTTTATGGTCATCATAGCACGTTATTACTAGCGTTACCAGTAACGCCCTGCCTTAGTGTACATTGAACCCTTCGTAACGTGGGCTGGCCGGGGTCCTGGCGCACTCTATATAAGCCACCCCCCTCCTCCGAGACAAGGGTTCGCACCTCTGTAACTCATACTCACATAATCCAGTCGACCGCCTCCGGGCTCCGAGACGTAGGGCTTTTACTTCTTCCGAGAAGGGCCTGAACTCGTAAACCTTGCGTCCTTACAACTTCTCCATAGCTAAGATCTCGCCTCTCCATACTTACCCCCCTACATTACTGTCAGGCTTAGAACTACGACAACGGTTGGGGAGATTGCACCATTGATAGTTGTTGCAGTCCCCACGAGAACAACGAATAGACGTACGGTGCGACAAGCTTTAGATGAGGGCAGCTGGGTTCACGACTTCGAGCAAAACATCTCTTTCACCGCCCTATTGCAGTACATGCACCTTTGCCAGGCAATCAACACAGTGGATCGTGACCCATCCCGTCCGGACAGTTTCACTTGGCCAAGATCGCCGACTGGATCATACACAGCCAAATCGATTTATGACTATCTCTGCTCTGAGCTAGACCGATCACCCACGGCTAAGTGCAACTGGAAGAGTTGGGCACCGCTCAAATGTAAGTTGTTTGTGTGGCTCGCCCTGCAGTACGGGTTATGGACGTCGGATAGGAGAGCAAGACATGGATTACAGGATCACCCATCGGCATGTTACACGTGTTTGCAGGCGGAGGACATCGTGGATCACATCTTGGTGAACTGCACTTATGCGCAGGAGGTGTGGCATAAGGTGTTTCACCTCATCGGGGTCGAGGTGCAAGAGCCGTGAGAGTTGGACGTGTTCAAGGATTGGTGGCTGATTGTGCGGAGAAGCTTCGGAGGACAGGACCGCAGAGGATTTGATACGATGATGGCTTGGGCCCTCTGGAAGCAAAGAAATGCCAGTGTTCAATAGGAGAAGTGAGCAAATGACAGCTAGTGAGTTACCATTTAGGATCCTTGACGACATTGCCGAGTTGAGGCAAACGGGGTTAGGAGCGGGAGGTTTACAATGATTTATGAGAAGTTGACCTAGGATCGATGGTGTAGGAGTTGGATGTGTGGTACCCCGGCCTCTGTGTTTGCACAGCAACCGGCACTCTTGTAATTATGTTTCTCTCTTCTATCAAGCTAAGATATGCCATTGACGTACTCTTAAGAAGAAAAAAACATGCATCTGAACTTGCTGCAAGCACCTGGCCCCCATCGGTCCGCTCCATTCTCCACGACGAAGATCGAAAACGGCGGGGCACCGACGCCCACGCAACCAAACGCAACACGAGCCGCGCGCAGCGCCGCCGCCCGGCCAGCGTAACGCGTCGCCGAAGCCCACCTACCTAGCCACGCCTCAGGTCAAGCCCCCAGACCCAGCGAACCCACCACCACCGTCGCCGAAGGGCCGGGCCGGCGCCACCGCGCACCGCATCAACGTAGCACGCGATGATTGATCAATGGCGTGCACGGCGGTTGTTGGTCGGCCTTGTCGAGCAGCCCTCGGGCGATAGCCTTTGCGAGGTCGGCGTACGCGTACGGTGTGCATGGCCTGGTCTGCAAAAGCGACGCCTATTCGCTCAAATAATTAGGATGAAAGGAAAGGAAAGCCTCTCTCCCTCTGCCAACCACACCACCGGTGAGAGAGCGCGTCCCATGCAGCATTTGCATTGCCACCGACAGCGCTAATCACCGCACCAAGCGGACCGGAGCTGATTATTGGCGCCAATCGCGCACAGCGGAAGTACTGCTTGCGACCCTTCCGTGCACGGTCCACGCAGAGAGTGGTGGTTAGATGCCTCCAAGCACCATCGACATTGTGTCGGTCGGGTCGATGGTCATTTGGCAATGCCAACAGCTGAGAAACCCAGCTCCTAACATATGTGGCAGTAAGCGGGATGCAGAGGCCGGAGGTTTATCCTTCTTTTCGAAGAAAACGTGGGCAAGTGGGGCTAGAACTCAAGGGTAAAATGAAAACAGAAGCATTAACACACAAAATCATACTGTATGTTGCTACTAATAACAAAATCAAAAATAATAGCAGTCCTTGGTGGTTGGGGGGAAGGCGAAGGAGCAAGTGAAGTGGGGGTTAGCTTTACTTTCCTTGCAACGCATGCAAAGGTCCCCCGGCCTCCTCTCCTCGAGAAGTTGTCATGACTCCTTGCCAGGCCATGACACAGTGCAGTCGAAAGGGAAATCATGCATAGGCTCGATCCATAGCGGAGCGGTGGTGCTGCTGGTGGTGCACTAATGCATGCATGCCCGAATAAATAGATGCGTTAATCATTGTACCGGTGATCGGCATGAGTCCAAGCGAGCCGAGCTATCAGCTAGCTAGTGTTGCATGCCGAACGAGAAGAGGCTCTTAACGCTGGTGCGTGTCATCCAGGCTGTTCACGGAGACTTCCGGGGCAGACGGCCAGAGGATCTGGTTCGCGGGTCCGTGTCACGGGTAATTGCTAGGACGGTAGCTTGGGTGCCTCGGTGGTTAGGGTTAGGAGAGGGTAAATCTCTTTGGTGAAAATGTTGGCGTTGGCATGAGATGAACACCTACCTACCATGGAGTGGGGAGTGATTGGCCCGTACTGTGGCAACAGAGGAGCGCAGGACGCTGGTGGTAATGGCCGAGCTACTTAGTACTGGTCGTCCATGCTTTCGGCTCTAATTAAGGGGCAGCTCGCATCTGGTGAGTGAACCGAGAGCAATCCATAGCTGTCGCGACACCGGACGGCGGGAGGGCCGCAGGTGTCGGTCGCCGCAGGGGTTTCGACCAAACCTCTCCGGGTCGGGTCGGGTCGGGTCGGTCAGGCTCGGCCTGAGCGTACGGTTCCGGGGGTCGGACTTGCTTCAAGCTTTGAGGAGCGCCAACACGTTGCCATCCTTCGTCCTCACGTGCACGCGTAATCTACTGTAGGAAGCAATGGGGCGTCTGCGTTCATGGCCTCTTGTGCAACAGTGCAAGCGCTCGATGCAATCCGTACCGTTAACCCCTCGAGCTCGCCACGTTACGTAGCTCGAAGGTGAAGGGTACGCCGAGGTCCGGAGTCTGACGATTGCATGCATGTAGGAGAAGATCGGCGTGCCGGTTTAAATTCGGGCATGAAACCTGCACGCATACGCGTGCACGGCGGATGTAGGCACGTACGTACGCACGCACGCACGAACCCCTGCCATGAACCCTCCCGTGCGAATACGCGCGGCTTGCATTGCATCCATCGATCATTATTGGGCGCGCGAGGACACAGGCGCTGGGCTGTAAGAAGGTTCATTCATTTGGTCACGTGTTGGCCATCAGATCTGGGCCTCGCACTCGCACGCACCACCGGATCGCCGCGCTATATATAACGTCGCCGCAGCTCTCGCCACCACATCCATCCAGCATTGCCAGCGCCAGTGCTCACAGACTGACACAGGGCAAGCTAGAGCACTGTGCTAGTTGGGAAGAAGAGAAGAGAAGGCACGAGAGGGAGCTAAACAGCAACCAGCAATGGCGCTCGTTCCTCTCCTCCTCTCGCTGCTCCTCGTCTCCTGCGCCGCGCAGTCGCCGTCCGCGTCCAAGGCTGCCCCGGTCGGCGCCTTCCCGCCGCAGACGTTCGCCGCGGCGCCGACAACGGTGAAATCACCGCCGCAGGCCTCCTCGCCGTCGCAGGTGTCTGCAGCGCCGCCGACGTTCTCGGCCGCCTCGCCGTCACAGGTGTCTGCGGCACCGCCGACGACCTCGGCCGCCTCGCCGTCACAGGTGTCTGCAGCACCTCCGACGACCGTCGCTGCCTCGGCGCCACAGGTGTCTGCCGTGCCGCCGACCGTCACCGCCTCGGCGCCGCAGGCTGCGGCGGTAGCTCCGCCGACAACGGCTGCCTCGCCGCAGTTTGCTGCCGCGTCAGCTCCGACAAAGAGCTTCGCCGCTGCACCACTCACAGCCACGTCGCCTGCGGCGTCCACTGTTGCCTCTCCGCCATTCACTGCCACCTCATCGCCACCCGTCTCTGCACCCCCTCTCGCAGTGACCGCGGCCCCTCCGGCGATGCCACCCACCGTCGCCGCGCCGCTTCCGGCCCCAGTGGCCGCACCCATGGCAACACCACCGGCCACCGCGCCTCCCGCAATGGCTCCGTCACCCCTGCTCATGGCTCCCGTGGCAACGCCCATCGCCACACCAACAATGGCCCCCGCACCGGCGCCCATGTCACCGGCACCGGCGCCCCTTTCACCGGCACCGACACCGGCTCCGATCTTCGCCCCGACTCCGTCGCCCACGATGGCACCGGAGCCGGCGCCGGCCATGGCGCCCGAGCTGTCGCCCATCATGGCCCCTTCGCTCTCCCCGCTCGGCTCGCTGTCGCCCGCGTTGGCGCCCGTGGCAGAGGAGGACTCGGCGGCCGGGAGCGCGCGCGCCGGCGTCGCCGCGCTCGTGGCCATGGCGGCCGCGGGGCTCGTGGTCTTGTTTTAATTGAGCACAGCAGGGCTGGCTTACTTTGGCGATCTTGTTTAGTGTTACGTTACACGAGCGTGTGTGTCTGCCGACGTTCCTCCGGGCGTCGCATGTACTGCGAATTCTTTCTTGGTGTACTGCACATTATTGGCCATTTGTTTATTTCTTCTTATAAATATATGGATGGATGATATCTCAGAACTCATATGTACTACCATGTATAATTCCGGTGTACTGCATATTGCATCCTCATGCTGCGTATGCTTTCTCACTCGCTTATACAACTTGGCATATGACCGTTGTACACTATTCTTGTCGGTGCAAATTGTGGTTCAATAGCTTGAACACCTGAGATGCGCGTTCACTAGAAAGTGTCGAAAAATCACACCGCGTGTACGACCCATGCAAATGTGGGCCGAGGAGAAGCACGGGACACTTCGTATGAGAAACGTGATCTGCAGGGCCAGAAACTGTTGCCCTGCATGCATCCACAAAGCCTGTGGCATGGACACGGCAGGCCAAGGCCATACCGTGCATTCCGCTGCTCGCGGAGGCTGACGAAACGGGGAAAAGTTACATGCGCATTTCACGGTTCACACGCCTGGCGATTGCACGCTCCGGGGGGCAAGCGAACCCGTGAGCGGCCTGGCGCGGGGACGCCGGCTGGTGCACGGCGGCCTGGGCCCTGGTGGGGAGAGGCCGTGCATGCATGCATGGCCGTCTGATTCGCGAGCAGGACAGATTTCAGGACGTGCGTACGCGTGGATCGTGTCGATCATTTGGGGCTGGTCCCGGACGGAGGCGCATGCGGCCGGTGATGAGGGTCTCGCTGGCTCGTGCGCGTCCTGGCGTTTTGCAGCCCCGGCAGCGGTAGGATCTGCTCCGGTGTCGGTGGCTCCCTCCCAAGATGATGCCCCGTGCGAGGCCGGTGCAGCGCACTCCAGAGTTAATAAAGGCACCACCGCTGAATTCATGAGCTCGGTACAAACCTCTCCAGCAGCTGTCCACAAATTTGGTGCCCTACAAATATATATTTTAGATATAAAGGGCAGTGACTTTTGGACATCGATGATTTTTCTGCATTTTCAGGGACCCTAAAACTGGTGCTCTATAATTTGTTTTTTTTTAAAAAACAAAGGCAAAAGATTTGCCTCATCGATTAATTAAGAAAAGGAGAATTGCCCGGTTAATTAACGGAAAACCGGTCGAAAACCGATACATATAGACCACATGCGGACTACTAGCTAAGAAGCAAACTCCATGACCCCACGATCAACCCAACAAATATACATAACATGTAACAATCATGAACCCTCACACTTCTATGCCTCAAAGAAACCCCCAACAAAACCAAGGTTACATACATCGAACGCCACCAAATTTACGGAGATGGAGAACAATGGGACTGAGGGGCAACGACGATGAAACATGAAACAGTCACCGAGCTCTATAATTTGTGAATCACATGAAACATGATGATCCGACGGCGGGGCAACAACGATGATAGCCAAACCTGGGGGCGTAAAAGTGTGAGGACGTCAGCAGGGTGCCCAAGCCTGCGGCGGATGCCCATGGCAGACGGTGGGGGCGGATCCGACGAATTGGAGTAGTGGGACGACTGTAATTGGGCGGGACCG
>NC_041382.1:646244716-646263845 GCF_002162155.2 Triticum dicoccoides
GGGGGGGTTGCGGCAGGGCTCGGGACGGGCACGAAAGTAGCTGCGGTAGCGGGTGGCGACTGTAATTGGCCGACACGGAGGTGGCGTGAGGCAGCGCAGTGACTATGAAAGTTCACCGAGCAATGGTGGGTTCCACCACATCGTTTTTGTTTATTGGGCAGCGCGTGACGCATATTTGCAACATTCGTAGCAAAATTTTAAGCATGGTGGCATTTTTTCGGCAATATATCAATAGGGTAGTTGTTGGAGACTTTTTTGCCCCAAGCCACCCAACCTGTCTTTAGGGCAGCTGTTGGAGATGTTGCCTGTGTATCATACCAAAAACCTACATTTGAGCTTCTACTTGTCCGTGATGTCTTTTGTCTAATTAAAAGAACCCTAGTATATATTCGATGTCGGATTAAAAATCTGACACCCACCCTCAGATACATAACGTCTGATCCTGATTGAATGCATGGCAATTACCCGCTGCCATATGAAAGTTTTTTCTGACAAATTTTACACTATATGACAATTTTCACTTTAGAGCATGTCAAATCTTACGCAACAGTGAACAGTCTGAGAAATTTATCTTTTTTCGCATGGGAACTCTGGATGTTTGTTGACAAACGCTAAAAATCAGACGCCATATTTTTAGCATTTGCCAAATAAAATCAGATCGTTGCTATTCACCTTATTACCAGCATAGTGAAAATCATCCTTCCTACAGCGCCGCGGCTTCGAAAGTGATACGCCACCTGCTCCCCTTGTCCGTGCTACTGTATATACGTATACACAAACCTACCGAACAAGAACAACAGTGCGTGGTACGTACGCCCAAGACGCGTGTCCATGTGGACGCGTCACGCTGACACAAGACGACAATTTCGTACTGTACAACCTGGCCGTGAGTAGCGAGGTTTTGGCCACCCACCAGGAGCCATTTTTCGGCCTCCGTTTGATGCCCAGATCGACCCGTTTTGCACATAAACAACACACAGTAGAAATGGTTAAAAATCACTCAGAACGAGCAATAAGTTTGACAAAAACTTTCATGCAGCGCTTCAAAAAACAAAAACTTTCATGCAAGCAGAGCCGCAGCTAGGCACAACCACAACGCCGTCAGCGCGGGCCACACGACCCCCACCCGGTGCGATCCGCCGAGGTCGAGCCTGGGGATGCCGGCGTCGTCGTCGGTGCCGCCGGCCGGGCCGAGAGCGGCGCCCGGGCTTGCCAGCGGGGCGCCGGCGCCGGCTCCGGTTCCCGCGGGGGCTCCCTGCGGCGTGGAGCCGGCTGGCGAGGTGACGTGCACGTGCAGCTTCATGCCGCCGAGGCAGTGCATGTGGTGGCCGCAGATGAAGTACCGGTCGCCGCCGGCCGTCAGGGGCACCGTCGTGTTGCCGTCGCTGCTGGAGAGCAGCGCGTTGGCGGCGCTGCAGCTCTTGAACCCCGCCGCGTCCACCTCGTCCAGGGTGTGGGTCTTGGAGTACGTGAACACTGCAGATCGATCACAAGGCGCACGTGGACAAGTGGTTAAGCAAAACTGATCATTAAGCGTAACTAAAACAGTAAGTAGCGTGATTCATTCATACCTAGAACGTCGCCGACGTTGAATATCTTGGCGGCGGCCCACGACTGGAGGTCGGCGCTGATGTCCCAGCCGGCGCTGTTCCCGACGGTGTACGACGCCGCCCGCGCCTCCCAGGCGACGCCGTGGAGGAGCAGGGCGCACAGCGCGAGAGCGACGCCAGCTTGGGCCATGGATGTATGCTAGTGCAGATTGCAGAGATAAGAAAAATTAACTCATACTGCATCGTCAAGAGCTTGGATATATATGAGCTCCCTGAGCGCCGGTTCTTGTTGAGGATTGGGTAACCTAATCTTTCGAGCGCGTCGCTGGAAATAATCGACCTAATCTTGTAAGGCGACCAGGGGACGGTGTTGCAGATTGATTAAGCGAGCGACACACGCCGGCTAGCGGCTGAAAAGGTTGTAAAATGGGGAGGTGCAACGGTCTTCGTGTGCTTGTTCTGATTTGAATATGTGATCGCGGGGATGAATGGGGGTGTTTGGTGAGGTTGGTGACGCAACTTTCTCTTGTGCCGTTGGTACTAGGTATCGGCGGTTAAGCTGTTCCTGCTGCTCCAGGCTCGTGCCGGGCCATCTTCACCATTTTTGTGGTTTTCTACTCTTCTTTTTTATAGCAACTTGTTCCCTCACTTCTTGGAGAGGATTTTGGTTTTCTAGTAGGTTGAAACTATTAGACTGAGATCATAACCGGCAAGTTGGTCTTGCGCCAGCCGTGCTGGTCTCCCGTGCGAGTCGCATGGCACCGCCCTTGCATGAGCCATGCAGGGTCAAGCCGTCTCTATCTACTCCTTGGATATAGGATCGGCTGTTGCTTAGCGTGTGTGTGCGTGCGTTGTATCCTCTCTCCCTCTCTCAAAGTGTACTCTCTTATATATGCTGCCCCTGAGAGGATGAATACAACTTGCATATTGAGCTCATTCTTATAGTTTAACATGGTATCAGTTTTGTGATCCTCCTTTCTCGCTTCCGCCATGGCCGAGGAAACCTCCGCCGCCGCGGCCGCCGCCGCCATGGGCGCTCCTCAGGCTTCCTCCTCGCCTCCCCCTCCCCCACCGGCCACCTCCCCTCTGCAGGTCGCCCCCTCTCCACTGCCGCTCCTTGCCGCCCCTACCCTCCCCCACTTCAAGACGGCGGCGCAGCTCCATGCCGAGCGCGTTGAAGGCGCCAACATCTTCCACCGCGTCCGCATCGTCCTCGACATGCAGGGGAAGAACTACTCCATCTGGCATGGGATGATGGAAGAGGCCTTCGATCAGTTCGACGTGAACGCCCACGTCTCGCCCGACTTCTCCGATCATCAGCACGACCCGACGTGGACCATCATCAACAAAGCAGTAAAAACCTGGTTCTACAACACCATGTGTCCTGAACTTCTCGGGTTTGTTCAGGACCGGAAAGCCACGGCCTTTGAGCTTTGGACCAAGCTGGAAGCGCTCTTCCTCAACAACCAGCGCTCCCGGCAGTTCCATCTCAAGACGGAGCTCTACGCCGTGAAGCAGGGCGACTCCACCATCCTGGTCTTCTGCGCCCGGCTCAAGTCCGTCGCGGACGCCCTCCGCAACGTCAACAAGCCCGTCGACGATGATGAGCTGGTGATCCAGCTTCTTCGGGGCGTCGATCGGAATCGCCACGGGATGACGGCTGCCATCATCGAGAAGTCGCCGAACCCCATGCCCTTCGAGCGGGCCGTCGGCATGTTCCTCCACGACGAGATGACCTCCGGTGGCGCCTTCCCGGCCGATTCCCACACCGCTCTTGCGGCTCACGGCCGCCCCCCTGCTCCATCTCCGGGGGGCGTCTCCGGTAGCGTCACCAAGCAGCAGGGCGGCGGCAGCAAGCCCGACACCCCCTCGCCGAACCAAGGTGCCAACAAGCGGCGGCGCTACACCAACAACGGGGGGTACCAGGGTGCGTCCTCCGGCCCCAATCCCTGGACTGGGCATGTGTACGCCTACCCGATGCCTCTCCCGCCGCCGCCCCGGGCACTCCCCGGCCTCCTCGGCTCGCGTCCTCAGGCACACGCCGCGTTCGGCGGCCCTCAGCAGCCGCTCCAGCCGGCGTACGGGTACACCTACGGCGGCCCTCATCTGCAGCCTGCACCCATGCCGGTGTTCCCTCCGCAGCAGCAGTACCTCCATCACCACCAGCAGCAGCAGGCATACCTTCCGGCCCCGCCATAGCAGCAGTTCCTGCCTCCGCCGCCCGCCGCAGCCTCTGATTCACACGGCGTCGACCACGCCGCCTTGATGGGTGCTCTTCACAACCTGTCCCTACAGTCTCCGAGCGGCGGCTGGGTCGCGGACTCCGGCGCCTCCGCTCACATCACCTCGGATCCTGGTAAGCTTTCCTCCGTCGTCCCTGTATCAGGTTATCCCCCAGTTTATGTCGGTAATGGTAGTTCCCTGCACATTAGTCACATTGGTTCTGCTACTCTTCCAAACCCCCATCGGCCTCTCTATCTAAATAACGTCCTTGTTGCACCTGATCTAATCAAAGATTTATTGTCTGTTCGTCGTTTATCTACTGATAACAACTGTTCCGTCGAATTTGATCCCCATGGCCTCTCTGTGAAGGATTATGCAACCAAGGCGGAGGTCCTCCGGTGCAACAGTAGCGGTGAACTGTATGACATTTTTCCACCGGCTGCACCCACTGCCTACGTCGCCACCATCTCACGCCTTACAGATCTTTGGCACCGGCGTTTGGGTCACCCCGGCGATGCCACTTTTCATAGCAATAAAAGTTTAGATCATTGTAATAAAAGTGTTTCTGATGGGCGCTTGTGCCATGCTTGCCAGACGGGAAAACATGTTCGTTTACCTTTCAGTTCCTCTCTTAGTTCCACCACTGGTCCATTTGAATTACTCCATTGTGATCTTTGGACTGCCCCTTTATCTAGTGTCTCTGGCAACAAATATTATCTCTTAGTCATTGATGATTTCTCGTGCTACCGATGGACTTTTCCTCTCAAACAGAAATCTGATGTCCCTGTCGCGTTTCGTTACTTTCATGCATATGTCCGCACGCATTTCGGTCGTACCATCCGTACTCTCCAATGCGACAACGGACGTGGGTTTGATAGTACCCAAAACCGCGACTTTCTGCTTCCCTTTGGCACGGTGATGCGCTTCTCCTGCCCTTACACGTCGCCCCAGAACGGGAAAGCCGAGCGTGCTATTCGTTCGACGAACGATGTGGTCCGCACGCTCTTACTTCAAGCATCCATGCCTCCTCGCTACTGGGCCGATGCTCTCACCACCGCCACCCTCCTTCTCAACCTTTGTCCCACCAAAAAGTTGTCCCTCATCACGCCTCACGAAACCCTTCATGACATACCACCCTCTTATTCTCACCTGCGTGTTTTCGGGTGCTTGTGGTACCCCAACACCGAGGCCACCACGCCACACAAACTGGCCGCCCGCTCCGTCGCGTGTGTCTTCATCGGCTACCCCCTCGATCACAAGGGCTATCGCTGCCTCGACCGCTCCACCAACAAAGTGTACACATCCCGG
This sequence comes from Triticum dicoccoides, assembly GCF_002162155.2. Taxonomy (NCBI): domain Eukaryota; kingdom Viridiplantae; phylum Streptophyta; class Magnoliopsida; order Poales; family Poaceae; genus Triticum; species Triticum dicoccoides. The sequence goes on from NC_041382.1 coordinate 646,249,798, forward strand.
CATGTTGTCTTTGATGAGTTCGTTTTCCCCTTTTCTAACACCCCGGCGGCCTCCCCACCGATAGACTTTTCCCACCCGACGTCCTACGACGGCCCAACCCTCTCCTCTGCTCCTGTGATCACACCGCTAGTCGTTAGGACTCCTACCACGACCGCCACTCGCCCGGCGACGGCACTGCCACGGCGGCCGTCTCGCCCGGCAAAACCGTTGCCACGGCGGCCGTTTCGCCCGGCGCTAACGCTGCCACGACGGCCGTTTCGCCCGGCGAAAACGCTGCCACGGCAGCCGTTTCGCCCGCCGCTTCCAGTGCTGCGACACCGGATTCCACCGCCACCCGGACCTCTTCATTGATCGATAGTAGCCCCTCGTCTTCCTCCTCTGGCAGCACTACCAACCCCAGACTCCTCCCTCCGCGGGCCGTTGCTGTTGCACCGCCTGCTAACCCACATAACATGCGCACTCGTGCCAAATCCGGCTTTCACTTACCCTCACGCCGCCTCAACTTCCTTGCTGATTTTCGTGGTGTCTCGCCGCTCCCACGCACCTACCGGGCTGCTCTTGTTGATCCACACTGGGCCAGCGCCATGAGTGATGAGTACCAAGCTCTTCTTCAGAATGAGACTTGGGCTCTTGTCCCTCGCCCCTCCGGTGCTCCCGTCATCAGCGGAAAGTGGGTTTTTCGGCACAAGTACAACTCTGACGGCACGCTCGCTCGCTATAAAGCCCGTTGGGTTGTTCGTGGCTTTTCTCAGACCGAGGGGATTGATTACGACGAGACCTTCTCTCCCGTCGTCAAACCCAGCACTATCCGCGTCGTTCTCTCCCTCGCTACCTCTCACTCCTGGCCTATCCATCAGTTAGATGTCAAGAACGCTTTCCTTCATGGCCATCTTGCTGAGACCGTCTACTGCCAGCAGCCCCTCGGGTTCGAAGACCCTGTTGCACCTTCTCACGTTTGCCTCCTCAAGAAATCTCTTTACGGCCTTAAGCAGGCTCCACGCGCCTGGTTTACTCGTTTTGCCGCATTTGTCGCGTCCATCGGGTTCGTCTCCTCTAAATGCGACACCTCTCTCTTCATTTACAAATCCACAAACCACACCGCCTATCTTCTTCTTTACGTCGACGACATCATTCTTACGGCCTCATCGACCTCTTTTCTTCACTACATCATCTCTCTCCTTCGTGGCGAATTCTCTATGACTGACCTCGGTACACTCTCTCATTTCCTTGGCATTGCCGTGACTCACTCACCCACAGGGCTCCATCTTTCTCAGCGGCAGTATGCCTTGGATATCATAGAGCGTGCTGGCATGGCCGATTGCCATCCCATCCGTACTCCCATCGACTCTGGCGCCAAACTCTCCATCACTGACGGTGATCTCCTCGATAACCCTATTATCTATCGCAGTCTAACCGGCGCCCTCCAGTACATGACTATCACTCGTCCCGAACTGTCCTATGCCATTCAGCAGGCATGTCTCTTCATGCATGCCCCACGTTCCTCCCACTATAATCTTGTCAAACGCATCATTCGTTATCTCAAAGGCACCCTGGACTACGGTCTCCACATTAACCCATCCTCACCGTCCACTCTCTTAGCATATTCCGACGCGGATTGGGCAGGCTGCCCCGACACACGACGCTCCACCTCTGGTTTTTGCGTTTTTCTTGGGGATAACTTGATATCTTGGTCGTCGAAGCGACAACTTACTGTTTCCAGGTCGAGCGCTGAGGCGGAGTACCGGGCCGTTGCCCACGTCGTTGCCGAGACCGCTTGGCTCCGCCAGTTGTTGCAGGAGCTTCACCAGCCTATCGCCAAGTCTACGGTTGTGTATTGTGATAATGTCTCTGCTGTGTACATGTCAGCTAACCCAGTGCAGCATCGCCGCACCAAACACATTGAGATTGACATTCACTTCGTCCGTGACAAGGTTTCACTCGGCGAGGGCCGAGTGCTTCATGTCCCTACAACCTCTCAGTACGCGGACATCTTCACGAAGGGCCTGCCTACTGCTACATTCACCCAATTCCGGTCCAGCCTCAACGTTTGGCAAGCCCGCGCTGAGACTGCGGGGGGCTGTTAGACTGAGATCATAACCGGCAAGTTGGTCTTGCGCCAGCCGTGCTGGTCTCCCGTGCGAGTCGCATGGCACCGCCCTTGCATGAGCCATGCAGGGTCAAGCCGTCTCTATCTACTCCTTGGATATAGGATCGGCTGTTGCTTAGCGTGTGTGTGCGTGCGTTGTATCCTCTCTCCCTCTCTCAAAGTGTACTCTCTTATATATGCTGCCCCTGAGAGGATGAATACAACTTGCATACTGAGCTCATTCTTATAGTTTAACAGAAACTAAAGTACAGTTCCCCGCAAAAAGAAACTACAGTACAGTTTTTTTAGCTATTTGTTTTACTTTTTCAAGGGAAAGAGAATCCTATTTGTTTTTTTAGGGTTTAGAGAATCCTATTTGTTTTTTGGGCGGTGCTACGCGTCGGCCGGCAGATCTTTTTAAAAGATCCGCCACCTCATGAGCTATTTGATTATATGAGGCGATCAGCCATTTCTTTTTCTCTAATCTGCAACAATACTCTTGTTGCAAAACTTCTTCTTCTCTAACTTTCTGCAACAACAGTCATGTTACAAAAAATCTCTTATTCTCTAATTTTCTGCAACAAGACATTTGTTGCAAAATATTCTCTTCTCTAATTTCCTGCAATAAAATCCATGTTGCAAAACTTTTTCTTCTCTATTTTTTCTGCAACAAGACCCTTGATGCAAAACTTCTCTATTTTTTGCAACAAGACCATTGTTGCAAAACCTCGATTGCAATAGGACCCAACATCTCCAGCCTCTTCTGTGTATTCCCGCAACAAGAGTGTTGATGCGAAAACTTGCAAGAACGTCGACGGATGCAACAGAGAGAGCAACCCATGGTCTCTACATCACCCACTCTTTTACGACGAAGGAAGGACGCCAATTGCCGCTGCCAATGTGGTGGGGTTGCAAGAACGTGCTTGTTTGAGAAGAGGTGGGATGAGATCCAAGGAAATAGGCTGGGATGGAGAGATGGAGGTAGGGGATGAGAGGGTCAACGGAAGAATGCGTGGCTGTTGTGGTATGCCTTTTCGAAGCAGGTGCCCAGTTGCAAGAATTGGAGTACGGAACGCTCTGCATGGTGAGTTGACATCCAGAATTTTGGTGGAGATAGGGATGAAAGAGAGTAGCGGTGCGCTGCTCATCAAGACGCGTGTCAAGCATAGAACACGGCAGATGTGAAGGAAAATATCCACCGGTTGACCAGTAGCTTTTCCCTTGTTTTTTAGGAAAAAAGAATCCTATTTTTTTAGGCAAGAGAATCCTATCTGTTTTTTTTTAAATCCTATTTGGTTGTACATGCCAATCGGCACACAACGCCCAACCCCTACCGTAGTTCCTATGTGGTTTGGCCCAGGTAGTTTTTTTTTACTCACCGATTTTGGAAATCTTCGGTTCCCTTGGTTTTCTGGGCAGGTTTTGTTTGTGTTTTTTCTTCTGTTTTTGGGCCGGTTTTCCAATTCGGCTTTGTTTCTTTTTTATTTACATTTTTAACATGAAATTTTCAAATTTCATTTTTTTACCAAACTCATGAATATTTATTTCAAATTTGTGACTAAAAATATTTATTTCTTAAAATCAGCAAAAAAAATTGGATTCGTGAACAATTTTTAAATTCATGCAAAGTTCAAAATTATGAGCTTTTAAACATCTGTAAGAAGCAAACCGGTTTTTTATGTGTACTGGAGTTTTTTTAACACGAGAAACCAAAAAAAAAGAGGTCGATCAAACCTTTCCAGCAAGTGAGCGAGAAAGCTCTTTCCCAATGATTAGTGCGCCCTGAATTCGTGTTAGCGCTCGCATGCGCTTTCAGTGGGCCGTGGCCCACTAATGAGCATGAAAGAAGTTATTATTGTTCTTTTTGGCGGTGAAATGGAGATAGAGAGATTTGTGCCATCGCAGATTTGATTATTCGGATTTAATGAGTTTATGTTATTGCGTCATGCCGTTTCTGTTGGTTTATTTCTTTGTGGAGGAATCTTTGCTCGACACTATAATGCACATATTGTGATTCAACGGCCTACACTTCTAAGAAATCATCCGGCCGAAGTACGTTCATTACTCAAGTCTTCTCATCTTTTGGATGAACGACTCAGGGGTCCTTCAAAAAGCTTTATTAGTAATCAAGTTCGGGAGGGGGGATTGAGAGGGTGGCCATATCGTCGCTTCGGTCTAATTGTTGCATTTAACTAAAGTATTAAGAGTATTTCGTCTTGAGAGATTTATACCATGGAGAAGATGTCTTCAAGAAACATCATCGTAAATCTTTGTTATAGGAGTTATTACTAGCAAGATGCCCGTGCATTGCACGGAACATCAAGATGCATTTTTTTTACAAAAACACCTGTTACGATTAACCCATCCAGGAGTAATCCCATGTGTAGAAACTAATGATATCTCAAGAATTTTATCGGAAAAATGGTATCTCGAGAATTTCATCGAAAAAATGATATCTCGAGAAAGACGAGAGATAAGGTGAGGAGAAGTGGGGCGTTGTGGTGACTGGTGGTCGGACTGGGCGGAGGATGGTGATGGATGGCGCCGGCAGCGGCCACCATGCCAGATTGTTCCAAAGACTTCCTTTTTTAATTGCTCAACAATGAGATTGTGGGAGATAAGGATGAACGAGGCAAGGCCTTATTTGTAAATGTGAAAAGAGGTGCGGGTATCTTTTATAAAATTGTCATAGTTTGCTTTCAGTCTGTGAGATATAGATCAGACGGTCCATATTACAAAATGGCAGACACACAACATTACCAACTCGTTTTTTAATAAGAGTAGAGATGTATTTTCTTAGATCTTGTATCCAATGCGATGTACCTGTAATGGCTATGAGTATGGGTTAAACTACAGGGTTCTCTAAAAATACATTGATTTGATGGAATATCACATTCTTAGTTGGAATTCCATAAGATTGAATTCATATTTGCATTGCTATAGTTTCATGAGCAATACGTCGATCCATTATTTATGTTGTTGTAGTACCCTCTTCGTTCCAAATTACTTATCGCATAAGTGGATTGATCGGTTTCCGAGGGAGTATCTTTTTTAACCACTACGTGGACGTATATCATGTGACGTGGCGTGCCCAGCTTAATCACTTCCCGCTCGGAACAGTCGCACTGATTAAGAGCTCGGCACCGCCCCCTGCCTGCATCACGACGACAATACCCTCCTCGGCACCCGGCGAGACGATGCCGCACGAGACGTGCACGGGCTTGCACCCATCCAGCACGGCCTCCTCGAGACCGGCCTCTTGCCAGCACGCGTCCCGAAGCAGGTGCCCCGGAGGCGTCGTCGTCGTCGTCGTCGTCTCCCCGTCACCTCCCGCGCAGGAGCGCAGGACGTTCAGCCCTCCCAGGCCATCGCCGGCGAGAACCGTGAACCGCGTCGGCTTCTCGACCCCCAGCTTCTCGCTGGCCTGCGCGACGCACGCCTCGGCCAGCGCGCGGCGGCCTGGCGCATCGCCGACGACCCTGAAGAGCACGGTGGTCGCGGCGTCGCCGGCCACGGAGACGAGGGGGATGGACCTGAGACGCCTGGTGGCGGCGCGTGGGTTTCGGAAGTAGCGCGTGTACCGCAGCATCTGGTTGGGGACGAGCTTGTTCTGCGCCTGCACCTGCGCGTGCGTGCGCGCCCACGACTTGAGGAAGTTGATGAAAGACAGCGGGTCGGCGAGGAGCAGGCTGCAGCACGCGCCGATGGCGTAGCCGCCGCCCCGGAACCACGTCAACTGCGACCAGAAGCAAGCACGACATTTCTGCGACTGCGATTTGTATCTCAGGACGTACGAAAATGCACGAAGGGGGAGTTCATGCATGTATACCTGCATGACGAAAGGGGAACACTTCTCGGGGTCCTTGGCCTCCACGTCCGTCGAGAGCGCCAGCGCGGGCTCCTTGCTCGCGCGGTCCTCCGCCTCCAGGAACGCGGTCAAGGTCGTGTCCGCCGACGCCATGAGCAGCCGCACGCCGGCGTCGCAGAGCTTCACGTCCCAGTCCCACGGCCCTTCGCCGCCGCCGGCGTGCCGCCGCCACAGCCGCCCGGCCATCTTCGGGTGGTCGGCCAGCGCCTCGCTGAGCGACTCCTGCACCCACGCGGCCTGCTCCAGCTGCGCCATCGCCTCGCCCTCCAGCCGTTCGCGGTAGTAGAGCACCGCGCGGAACCGGTGCTGCAGCTCCGCGGCCGCGATCGGCGGGCCGGTCACGGCGATGGGCAGCGTCCGCCCGCGCTCCAGCGCGACGCGCGTCGGGACGGCGGTCTGCATGGACTCGACGTGGATATGCGCCATTCTGGCTCGGCGTCTGCGAGCGTCGCCCGTGCGCGCGCGGCCGACCCTGCCAAATATTGCCGAGAAGTGGTGTATTGGAGAACACCTGGAACAGTGCCCAATTTATACGCGGTATGTGCAAGTTTACGTGCCATTGCCATCGACGCATCGTAGTATTTCGAGTCGTTTGATTCTGGCTCTGCGTCTGTTGAGGTCACGCGCATGCTGTGTTGCTGCTGTTGAAATCGAGCTAGTGTTTCGGACTTTCTCCATCGAGGGAAGTGTCACAAACTGTCATGTTTTTTTTTTGAGCTCACAACCTCACAAGTACTGGACCGTTGAAAAGCCCAACTATGTCGACCAAACAAACAGGCCCAGTCCAGGCTAAACCGGGCCGAGTGGCAAGGTCATAGAACCCACTCGTGTTGTCTCTTCTTCCGTCTCTCTGTCCGCCTCGCCGCTCCCTCCTTGTGCGCATTTGCCCGAACACTCCACGCGCGCCGCCAGCCACCCTACCTCGCCCACCGCCGTCTCCTCCACTCACCACACCAGCGACCTCCCCCGCCGCCGCCACGCCATGCAGAAGGTGCGGCTCAAGTGGGTGAAGAACCGTGGGCTAGACCACATCATCGACCGGACCACCTCCATCCGCGCGTCCTGCCTCATGCTCGACTACCTCGCCCGCCAGCCGTCGTCCCCGGTGCCGGCCCGCGCCCTCGCGCGCTTCCAGAAGCCGCTCGGCCTCACCGTCCCCGTGCTCCGCTTCCTCCGCCGCCACCCGACCCTCTTCGCCGAGCAGCCGCACCCGCGCTTCCCCACCCTCCCCGCCTTCTCCCTCACCTCCGCCTCCGACATCCTCCTCGCGCGCCTCGCCCGCGCCTCCGCCGTAGACTCCCACCTCCGCCTCGCGCGCCTCCTCCTCCTCACCCGCTCCAGGTCGCTCCCGCTGGCCTCCATCCTCCCGCTCCGCTTCGACCTCGGCCTGCCCTACGACTTCGCCTCCTCCTTCCCCTCCTCCCACTCCGACCTCTTCGCCGTCTCCAATAACCACATCTCGCTCTCCGCCTCCCGCCTCCCCGACGACATCGCCATATCCTCCCTCCAGCGCCGCCACGCCGAGGCCATCACCGGGGCGACCTACCGCGACCTGTCCCGCCCGCCGTCCTCGTCGCATGCCCCCCTCGCGTTCCCGATGCGGTTCCCGCGTGGGTACGGAGGGATGAAGAAGGTCAAGGCCTGGATGGACGATTTCCACCGGCTGCCTTACATCTCCCCGTATGATGATGCCTCAGGGATCGACCCTGACAGCGACATCTACGAGAAGAGGAACATTGGTTTGCTGCATGAGTTGCTCGGGCTGATGGTGCACAAGATGGTCCGGAGGAATGCCATCCGGTTGCTCCGCGAGGAGCTTGGCCTGCCTCACAAGTTCACGAGGTTGTTTACGCGGTATCCTGGAGTGTTCTACCTGTCGTTGAAGTGCAAGACGACGACACTGGTGCTTCGTGAGGGGTATGAGAGGGGGAAGCTTGTGGAGAAGCACCCCCTCGCGGCGGTGAGGGACAAGGTACAGTATGTGATGCGCACTGGCGTGTTGTACCGTGGGAAGGGCTTGTCCAAGCTGGTTTTAGACGAGGATGACGATGAAGAGGAGGGTACACTGGATGGAGATGAGGAGTTTCAAGGAGAGGGGATGGATGAGGATGCTGATGTTGAGTGCTTTGGTATGGAGATTGTGGATGACGACGGGCCTGGCAATGATGATTATGATGAACGCGATAGTTATGATTGACACTGGATGGTGATTTCTGCGTGCCGCATGTTGCTGTTTTGAGATAATGGGCGGTGACTTCACTCAGGTGAGGATTTCAGCAACAGGTTTCAACTTAGTACCTGTAAACTAGGGGTTCACACATGGCTTTCAGCAACCTGAAAATGAGTGGTTTCAGAAGGCAATCATAATACCATTGTGAATTGCTAGTTCCACTAAATTTTTGATGTATTTTACATTGTCTGCTTGAGATGTAGAAAGCTTGTTTAGATACCTAGTTTCTATGGTCATCTTTTATTTGTCGAGGTGAATGTCCCTATGGCTCTCTCTGCTCTCTGGATAGCATGAGATGAGAGTCATCACGATTCAACTGTATGTTAGATAGTTAACCGAACACATTTCATGTACAGCTTCTTATTCAATTTGTGACACACACAAAATAGAGTTGCAGCTATCTTAGGTTTGTTGATTGTTGTAATGAGTGGCTGTATTTGCCAAAGGGGGTATTACTGTAGAAGATGTTATCACATCTTCCTTTCTTTTCTCTTTTTGAGGGAAAAAGATGTTATCACATCTTCTTGGGGAAACCATTATTCTTGTTGGTATATTAGAAACTGTCAAGCCATAATGTAGTGTCTAGTGCTAGAGGTACTCTAACCCTTATAATATTGCTTGTCATGGGGGCTAGAAAATTAGAAATAACTCAGAAGGCAGCTTGATACCTGGATGTTGGATAGCCTAGCTTCGAGACGCTTAATTCTCTCTGTCTCTATTTCAGGGCATGAAGCAAGCCTCACAAGGACTAAGTTATGAACTTTAGCCAGGTTATGGCTGCAAATTAGATGTCGGTTTTGTAGGTGAGACTTAATCCTGTTTGGGCAGACGATGATTTGATCAGATTTGGGCAGACAGTGACCAAATGCAAACTATGATTTCCTTGATTGCAGAAGATCTGCTTGGAATTTTATTGAAGTTGGAATAAAATGTAGATATTTCTTGATTAAGTTGGCTCATTTGTGAGGTGGAAAACATTTATCTGTTGCTAACCTTTTGTGATGACAACCAGCCTCTCTCACCAGTCACCAATGATAGACATGAGTGTGGCAGTGTCTCTGACTCCTGCTCCTTACAATCTTTCCAGCCAAAGTGATGCTGACCATGAAGCCTTTGCAGTCTTGGCAACTTCTGTAGGACAAATGATTTGAGCTTGCCACGATTATTCTGAAGCCACGTTCTTTCTTTCTTGTTTTCTTAAAAATGGTGCGGTTTTGGTTATGTCTGGCTTAATTTGCCCTGCATGAAATTTCTGTAGCAAGTTCAGTGTGACTTTCAATGATAATTTTAGAGGTTACAAGTCTTAAATGCCATATTAAAACCTGAAATGCTCAGAAACTGATACCACTTTCAAGTATCTTGGGTTTTTCAACTGGCACCTCCAAGGCTCCAACTCCAAGGTTAGGAAATCAGGTGGTATGCTCTTCTGCGTCAGTTCACTTCACTCCTTGAATTTGGCAGATGATTTTCTGCTCCAGTAGGTCTGTTGTCAGAGCATAAGTATTGTGTGTAATATTAAGCCATCTTCTCAGTCTCAGTGTGCACTGTGCACACCTGGGTGATTGATATAAGTTGCTTGGTGTGGGTATCAGTTCCTCTGGGAATGCTAGAAATTGTTTTGTTTCCATCATAAATGGTGCTGACATGTTGAGCTGCTTTGATCAACCCCGGTCTTCACTGCACTTATCTGCGTTTGCCGACCAAAGAATTATTTGTCCAGGTTTCTTGCCTTCTTTTCATTTTGCTATCAGAGTTCCTTGGACTTCATAATTTGCTAGGCAGTTTTGTTCCGTGCTGATGTAAATGCTGAAGATGGGATGTCGTAAACTTGTTACTGATTCAATTGTGCACGTGTATTGCACCTGTTGGTGAATCAATAGTACCGGCTATCTGTCTACACATAAATAAAAATGGTCTTGATATCCGTTTGAAGACAGTTTGTTTGGCGATACTATCAAGGCATCAGGCGAGGTCACATGTTGAGTTCGCCACATTTTTTGTACTGAATGCCAAAGTGCTACCGTTAGGTGGCCCAGCGGACTGCATACTTTGTTCCATGATTTGTTGCTTGTTGATGTAAATGCAAAAGATGGAACGTTGTAAGCTTATAAGTGAACCAATTCTGCCTGTGTAATTCAGTGGATACAACAACTGTCACCGTATGGAGTCACATACCTTCAGGACAATGGGAAATTTCAGGTTTATGACGACAGAATCACAGCAAGCCACCAGCTAAGATTACAGTAAAGCTGAAACGAAGAAGCTGCCGGATTCGCCAGTAGCAAGAATGAAGAAACAGCAAGCTTCTACAGTAAGTATGCACATTTTACTGGCTTACTGCCAATTTGGCTTGACATTTCAATTGTCAGATGTAGTCATTTTGTTGCCAACTGAAGTGTAGAGTGGCATGTGTAAATATCAATGCACAACTGTTATGAATTTAACATGTCAAAGTTCACCCTCATTCACCCCACACAGAAATTTGCTGGTATCATTGTTAAGAAGATAATGTAAAGCCAAGCTTAATTGAGTTCTCCTTGGTTCTTAGCTTCTAAAAGACCTGCAGCTAAAGATTTGTTCTGGATGATGTGTCTGCCATTCAATTCGATTCTATTGCAGAACAAATTAGCTGTATCTCAGAGTGCTGTCAACTTGCTGCAGATTCACAAAACCCTACTTGTTTGTGGATTTCGACGTGTTGTCAAATAATTGGCTAGGGTACTTGACGTGCATAATTTATTGAAGTCTCTTGTCGAGAATCTGTTCTAGGACTTCTTCCGAGCAACGCAAGCGCATGATATGATTTTGTTTACACCCAAAGGTGTTTTTCTTGGTCTGTATATTATTCATTATCTTGATAAAAAATGCATTCCCTTTGTGTAGATGGTTTTCTTGCTTATGAACTGTTTGCTGAGTAGGTAGTGCATTACCCTAATTACTCTCTGCCTCTCTGGTGCACCACCATTTGAGCAGCCGCTGTTTTTTTTTTTAAAAGATGCTACTCTGTTAAGCTTATACAGTACGTTGTGCTACCGCATGCTCCAAGTGTCAAGAATTACCGACAGATTATGCCATATGCAGATGGTCTTATGCCGCTTTTCATTCAGCCTTTTAAATTACACTGAAATTTTCATATGCACATATATTATAGCATATTGCACTGATAATTCTTATAAGATGTTTGTTTTGCTTTTATGGTGGCAGCAAGGCTCCAAGAACAGAGCATTGGCTGGGGCTCTATCCATGTATTTACCCCTTGTGGTACAATTATCGCGGGGTCCTCCACTATATTTTCTTTCTTGCTTATCTTTTCTTGCGCTATTCAAATGCTCAACTTTTGGTACAGTATCCTCGAAATGCCACATGCTTGTTCTATTTCTAACTGGATGTAAAAATTGCATCATCCTCCACTCCAGCATCCCAAAAATTTACCAAGGAAACCAAGAAGGCGACACATCCAGAGGAGGGAGCAACTCGACCCTGCCGTGCAAGGCAACCATGATGAACCGTGAGGGAAAAGAAGGCAATGCCAAACCTTGTCTCGACTCCTCACAGTTGTGCCGAAGTGTGGAAGCCCCCACAGCCTCACATCATGTTTTTTTTATCAGGCCAAAGCAGCCAGGCATCATGGCCTGGGAGAGATGGATGGAGCACAGGCGCATGCATGCATGCATGCATCCATGCCCCGGAGGACCAGCCTTGGACTCTGCAACTTTCCTGGATTCCAATGCCCGGACGGGTGGACGGCTAGACATCCTTGCTAATCGCTCCGAACTTTGTCAAAAGGAATTGAGGTCCGCTGCTAATCCCAATGCCTCGTGATGCTAGTTGCTGGTTTAACCTCTGGGGCCAGGCCGGGCAGCTGATGGCGCTGGAATATATGTCTGATCATTGTAGATCATGCCTCCTCTTTGAGCTTTGATGATGATCATCCATTCCATCCTTGCCCTTCACACCTCCCCCTTTCCCCTGTTCACGCATGCATCGTACTGTTGCCTAGAGGCTGGAGCAGAAAGCATGTGGAGATTATATTAATCTAAAAAAATGATGAGAGGCTAAGATGAATCCTGACTGTCTTAGACTCTGAACTGATGCACCCACATTGATCTTTAAAACCAACAGTTTGTCCAAAATGCAGGTAGTGCATGAAACTATGCGCTGAAACTCGGTCATGGCAATCTTTGCCAGTGCTAGTACTGAACTTGATAGAGGCTGGCCTAATAAATGGCACCTGCTTTTATTTTGCTTCGTCTATTCTTCAGGGTCACATGAGGCCCATGAGGCATCATTCACTCATGCCATTCATCTGACCGTGAAAAGTGGAGGTGCAGGTGCGCAGGCGGTGCATGGAAGCTGCTACTTGCAATCTGTTGGCAGAAGAATCGGGCAACAGCGTCCATTCCAAGAATGAGAAACCTGTGATAATAACTGCCAAGTGCTAATTGCATGCGCATAGGATGATGCATCATTGCCCAGTCCAGGTCCGTGATTTGCTCCAGGCCATCTTGGAGTTTTCCCTCCCTCCTCTTTTTTCTGCCTCCCGTCCTGTTTTTGACATGTCCCCTTCCGCAATACGCCAGGTCTTTTTTCAGAGTCAGGTCACCTCAGTTCCTGCGGTACCAGCTGGGTGTGATGAACTATTTTCTTTGGTCATCTGCTACCGTTTTTTTAGAACTGCTAGAACAAGTTCATATAACGAAATTATTCTCTGAACAGCTTGTTTGGGCGTCGATGTCTTCCTCCGCTGCTATCTGGAGACAGAAACTGGACCGGTAACGGGGCAACAAGTGGCTTAACCTCAGTCAGCCGTCAGCTTATCTTTCTTCAGCTCAGTTGATGAACCTCTAGATAGTGCAAAGAAACAATCAGGTACCCTAAAAAAGAAGAAAACAACAGGCAATATAAATCCACTGTCCTTCCCAATTATCAGACTCCCTCCCAAATCATTTTATAGCACAAGTTATAAATTGACCGTACAGCGACACAAGGTGGTGGAGCCAAAAGTAGTCTTCAGGAAACTAATTGTTTTCCGGTCAATAGACAGAATTTTTACAACAGCTACTAGTCTAGACTCTAGAAAGCAAGACATGTGGTACGACGACGCCATATGGCCATCGGGGATTAGGGGTTCGGGATAAAGGTTAGCAAGAGAGGACATGCTTTGTGGGGCGACTTGACGAATTGTCTGCTTGTCCGGGCAACAACCGCCACATTATGCGCCACGGGAAATCACGCGCCTTATCGCACCCAAAGCCACCTATGTGATCATTCTGATTAGTTTAGCTGATAGCCCTCACTAACACCACCACCAGCTGATGACCCCTCAAAGAAAGGTCGTGAGAGGTGATAATGATATTGCTATGCGGAGAATATCATACTATGGAAATGGAAAAGCACAATGTTCAGAATGTCACTTTGCCCAGTTGCCCTCTGGCTACTGTTTGTGCAGGCTCGTGAGCTCAGTGAGCTTGGCTGCTACTCCCTCCCTTTCTTTTAAGTAGTCCGTATATAAAATTTGACTGAAGTCAAACATTACAAAAAATTGACTAACTTTATAGAGAAAAAATATCAAGGCTCAGTGGCTCACAATACGAAATCAATATCATTAGATGTGTCATGCAATTGATTTTCATACTATATAACTATATAACTTTGGTATTATAGTAAATGATAAATTTTTAATATAATTTTGGTCAAACTTGGTGTAGTTTGGATTCAAGCAAATCTTATATACTAGCTAATTTGAAAAAAAGGAGGGGAATATTAGTATATGTAAATATATTGGAGATTCTGCGAGGTTTTAGGCTTGTTAACGAAATAACTAAATGTAGATCATGCATGTATTTTAGAGAAGTGTGTGTGTG
>NC_041382.1:646264197-646275633 GCF_002162155.2 Triticum dicoccoides
TAAGCTAAGAGTCTACCTGGTTAAAAAAAATCCTAGGAAGTTTGTCTTCTAGAATTTATTGTTCATCTTTGTTGACGGGGTTATACCTAAGGAGTAGGCCCAAGTATACATATGGGCCCAGCCTAAGGCCCAAGCCAATCAAGATTACGGTCTAAAATGCAATGCTAAGGGGCTAATACCCAACCCATTGGAGCTGCAACCCAACAGTCGGTCACAAGGAAGGCAAGAGCAGTTGGATGACGCACAGTCGGTTGCGTCCTAGGATACCATGATTACCACGATGCAATCAATATTGTCTTACTCAATAGTGGAGTAATCTAATTAAATATGACAGTTACTAGTAGTAATAGCCACAAACACAAAAAGTCGGTCATGTCAATGACTAGCATTAATACCAACCCGTTATGACACCCCTACTAGCGCACTATAAAAGCCAGGATGAGGGTGCCGAGCAGAGGGTTGAAGTCCCTCATATTATACCTTACGCCAAGAGCAAAGAGCACCGCGAACGGGGGTAGGTATTACCTCCACCGAAGAGGGCCTAAACCTGTAGAAATCCTTGAGCGTACTCCCATCTGTACTGCTTGATAGATATAATTGCTTCTACACCACCCCCTAGTATTGTCATGATTATATCCACGACAATTGGCGCCCACCTTGGGGCAAGCATCTAACGACATCATGGTACATATGGTTCCTTAATTGACTCCTGCCGACAGCATCCGTTTGGGCATTCTCGAGTCCGCCATTGATGGCTCAGCATGGCATCCCGGTGCCTTGCTGAGCAATGCTGACCTTCCGACATGTGAGAGTATCCATTATTGGGACAGTGGCTCGGGCATTTTGAGCCTTCAGCTGCCGGCTTCACAACAGCCAACCGGACTGGCGCCTCGACACTGCCGAAAGCGCTTGGGAAAGCCTCATCCACAACTTCATCCTTCTACGAGCCACCGGCTCATTGGGATGATGGATACTGATTCCTTGTTCCTCTACTGGAGTCCGACTCCGGGGAGGAAGAGAGTTGCGGGACTCAGGGATATGTGATGGCAGCTGGAACTACGTCAATATTTCCCCGGAGAGGGAGGGATGATGTAGCACAACGACGGTAGAGTATTTCCCTCAGGTATGAAACCAAGGTATCGAACCAGTAGGAGAACCAAGCAACACAACGTAAACAGCCCCTGCACACAAATAACAACACCTCGCAACCCGACGTGTTAAAGGGGTTGCCAATCCCTTTCGGGGTACAGCGCCAGAAATTGCGTGTTGACGGGAGAAAGTTGTAATAGATTGGATAATAGATCGCAAATAAAATAAAGTGCAGCAAAGTATTTTTGGATTTTTGGTTTAATAGATCTGAATAAAAATGCAAGGAAAAAGTAGATCGCAAAGGCAAATATATGAGAAATAAGACCCGGGGGGCGTAGGTTTCACTAGTGGCTTCTCTCGAGAAAAATAGCAAATGATGGGTAAACAAATTACTATTGGGCAATTGATAGAACTTCAAATAATTATGACGATATCCAGGCAATGATCATTACATAGGCATCACATCCAAGATTAGTAGACTGACTCCTGCCTGCATCTACTACCATTACTCCACAAATCAACCCTATCCAGCATGCACCTAGTGTGTTAAGTTCATGGAAAAATGGAGTAATGCAATAAGAACGATGACATGATATAGATAAGATCCGTTTATCTATATGGCGGTAGATATAGATCTCGTCTTTTTTATCCTTAGTAGCAATGATACATATGTGTCGGTTCCCTTTCTGTCACTGGGATCAAGCACCATAAGATCGAACCCACTACCAGGCACCTCTTCCCATTGCAAGATAAATAGATCGAGTTGGCCAGATAAAACCCAAATATCGGAGAAGAAATATGAGGCTACAAGAGATCATGCATAAAAGAGATCAAATAAACTCAAATATTTTCATGGATATAAAAACGTAGATCTAATCATGAACTCGAAGTTCATCGATCCCAACAAACACACCGCAAAAGAGTTACATCATATGGATCTCCAAGAGACCATTGTATTGAGAATCAAGAGAGAGAGAGAGATGACGCCATCTAGCTACTAACTACGGACCCGAAGGTCTACAAAGAACTACTCACGCATCATCGGAGAGGCACCAATGAAAGTGGTGAACCCCTCCGTGATGGTATCTAGATTGGATCTGGTGTTTCTGGACTCTGTGGCGGCTGGATGAATATTTCGTCGACTCCCCTAGGGTTTTGCGAATATTTGGGTATTTATAGAGAAAAGAGGCGGTCCGGGGGGCACCTGAGGTGGGCACAACCCACCAGGGCGCGCTAGGAGGCACCCCCAGGAGGCACCTGGCGCGCCCCGGTGGGTTGTGCCCCCCTCGGGGCACCCCCCAGGTGCAACCAAGGCCCATATGCTTCCTTTTGGCCCATAATCATCGTACAGTTTCGTGCCATTTGGACTCCGTTTGATATTGATTTCTTGCGATGTAAAAAACATGAAAAAAAACAGGAACTGGCACTGGGCACTATGTCAATAGGTTAGTACCAAAAAATGATATAAAATGACTATAAAATGATTATAAAGCATCCAAGATTGATAATAAAATAGTATGGAACAATCAAATTATAGATACGTTGGAGACGTATCAACATCCCCAAGCTTAACTCCTACTCATCCTTGAGTAGGTAAGTGATAAAAACAGAATTTTTGATGTGGAGTGATGTTCATCAAGTCATATCATATTCTTTTCTTTATAGCATGGACATTTGGACTTTTATATGATTCAAAGCAATAGTCTAGTTTCGACATAATAATTTAGATACTCAAGCATATCAACAAGCAACCATGTCTTTCAAAATATCAATGCTAAAATAAGTTATCCCTAGCACATCATGCTCAAACATTGATTCATTCATGAAACACACTCGAATATTAACTACACCCAATACTTGAGCACGACCATATTGCCTCCTAGTTCGTGCTTTTTATGAGAGAAGATGGAGACTCAAATTTCAAAATAAAAATTGCATAAAGTAAAAGAAAGTCACTCCGTAGAGGGAAGTAGGGATTTGTAGAGGTGCCAGAGCTCAAAGCGAAAAACTTAGAGATAAACTTTTTTTGGGAGGTGTATCCATCCCACCTACGAAAACGACTTAGAGTTCCCAATACTTTCCATGCATAGATATATCATAGGCGGTTCCCAAACAGAAAATAAAGTTTATTCTTTTTTCCATCATAACTTTCACTTTTCATGGCTAACCGTATCCACGGGTGCCCTCCATACCAACACTTTCCAAGGAATTTATTATTTGACAATATAAAGTAAATTCATTTTTTTGCATTTCGGGACTGGGCATCCCTAATACCTTTGCCTTACTCTCATGCAATGATAAGTGAATAAACACTCATCTTGATAATAACACATCTAGCATGGTGTAAGGGCATATTTATCCCTTAGTAGTTTTGGTGATTGATGACAATGCTTTTGCGGACTAATCGTGTGCATTGAGCATTTCAGTTATATCATGTCTAGGCACAAGACGATTTGGTGCCCCTCGAAGACTATTGAAGACGGCATTTCTCTGCGTTTCTTTTCGGTGGTTTGAGTCGTAGGAAAGCCGTACTATTAAGAGGGGGTCCGCGTTGGAAAGGTTTGGGTGGAATCAACATGTACACGTCTGTTCCTTTTGCATCATATTTCCTCTGGCTCTTTGGAGCATCCTCCGTTTCTCCGAATCTCTGCAAAAGGAAAGACTTCTAGTGTTGCTGAACTGGGGCATGCGGTAGTACTGCTCCTCAGAGCGGTAGTACCACAGGCCCCTGCGATAGTACCGGCCATGGGCGCGGTAGTACCGCAGGTGCTCACGATAGTACTGCTTCTCTGACGTGGTAGTACCGTGGCGTCAGGTCTGGCTCACCAGCACGAGCGGAAGTAGGGGCGGATGTAATTTTTTACATCCGCGCCCTACGCGGTAGTACCTCTCCTGGCTTGCGGTACTATCGTATCGGATTTTTGCATAGATGTAAACTCAGCGGAAGTTGCCGCCGATGTATTTTTATATGTCCGTGCCTTCCCAAATATGGACTATCCCTGCCTTGCGGTAGTATCGCAAGGGAGAGCGGTAGTACCGCGCCAGCGGTTCTACCGCCCTCTGCTTCATCGTAAGGGCTGTTTTGGATACTGTTGCATGGGCGGTAGTACTGCAGTGCCTTGCGGTAGTACCGCGGGCCCTGGCGGTAGTACTGCTTCTCCGGTGCGGTAGTACCGTGCGTCGCAGGCTGAGTTGGTGGATAACGGTTGGATTTGTTCTTCCACTATAAAAGGGGAGTCTTCTTCTCCGAAGTTGACTTACCTCTTCCACCCCAAGCTCCATTGTTGCTCTAAGCTCCATTTTCACCCGATCTCTCTCCCTAGCCAATCAAACTTGTTGATTTCCTAGGGATTGGTTGAGAAGGCCCCGATCTACACATCCACCAAGAGAAATTTGATTCCCCCACTATTCGCTCGCGGATCTTGTTACTCTTGGGTGTTTGAGCACCCTAGACGGTTGAGGTCATCGCGGAGCCATACTCCATTGTGGTGAAGCTTTGTGGTGTTGTTGGGAGCCTCCAATTAAGTTGTGGAGATTGCCCCAACCTTGTTTGTAAAGGTTCGGTCGCCGCCTTCAAGGGCGCCAATAGTGGAATCACGGCATCTCGCATTGTGTGAGGGCGTGAGGAGAATACGGTGGCCCTAATGGCTTCTTGGGGAGCATTGTGCCTCCACACCGCTCCAACGGAGACGTACTTCCTCTCAAAGGGAAGGAACTTCGGTAACACATCCTCGTCTTCACCGGCTCCACTCTTGGTTATCTAGTCCCTTTACTCGTGCAAGCTTATCTTGTGTTACATCCCTTGCTTTCTTGTGTACTTATTATTGTTGCATCATATAGGTTGCTCACCTAGTTGCATATCTAGACAACCTACTTTGATGGAAAGTTTAAATTGATAAAGAAAAGTTGAAAATTGTTAGTTGCCTATTCACCCCCCTCTAGTCAACTATATCGATCCTTTCAATTGGTATCAGATCCTCGTCTCTTCATTAAGGACTTTGCCGTCCGAAGAGTACGGTTGACACTGTAGACGGTGTGGAGGAGCGCGCCGGTGTGATTCCATCCTCGTCTACAGCCGATGGGGGAACCTCGGTCTCACGTGAGGAGCTCAATGTGGCCTTGGACACATTTAAAACCTCCATGATGGCCGAGGTCAAAGGCGTGCTTAAGGATTTTCTTGATGGTCTTAAATTGTCCACCGCACTGTTGGAAGTGGTTGATCCCACTAACAAGGTGACGGTTGCTAACTCCGACAAGGGGGAAGCTTCTAGTGATAAAGTTCCTTTGTCTAGTGGTAAAAGTGGAAATGGCATCTTTGCCCATGTGGAACCTCCACTTACCTATGGAGGACCGATTCCCTCCACTCATTTAAATCATGCCAGTTCTCCTTCTAAGATTGTGAAAAATGAGGATTTTGACGCTTGGGTCTATCGCTTTAAACGTCATTTAAATCATGTTAATACTAACCTTTGGAGAATCATTGAGCAAGGTTTCTATCCACATGACCCAAGCAACTTCACCCCAAGAGAAGCCGCATATCATCAATTCGACGAGAATGCTCTCTTCATCATCGAAGATGCAATCCCCCCCGAAGACATTGCGCATCTCCGACCTTTCACCATGGCAAAGGAAGCATGGCACCATGTTGTTTCCCTTTACAAGGGAAGCGCAAGCATTCAACGCTCCAACTATGAAGTGGTGCAAGATGAAGCCGATGAATTTGCTATGAATTAAGGTGAAGAACCTCGTGAGCTCTACCGGAGACTAACCACACTCGAGGTCTCACTCCGAGATCACGGGAGCAAGGATACAAATGACAATTGGATCAAGCGGAAATTTCTCAAAGCCATGATGTCTTACCATAAGGCCATGTCCCCTGTCATCCGTCAAAGGCCGGACTTCCACACCTTGTCCTCAAGTGAAGTGTTGGATGAGTTTGTGGCAATGAGTATCTTGGACAAGACCGCCAACAATGCGGTGTTGCGTTCTCAAAGAGCAAAGAAGAGGAGAGCAACCCCGAGGATACAAAATATGATTATCATGAGCACATGGATCTCGCTTCAAGACAATTTTGGAGCAAGAAGAACTCAAGGCCCAACTTCAACAAGAGCAACTCAAGTGGCGCCAAGGGCAAGCAACATGTGAGGACTTGCTACAATTGTGGCAATGTGAGCCACTTTGTTGCGGAGTGCCCCTATGAGAAGAGGGAAGACAATGGTGGCAAGCTCATCCGAAAGGACAAGGCCAAGTCTTTTCCCAACAAAAACCACTTCACCAAGAAGACTCCTCCCAAGGGATTGGTGGCACAAGAATAGTACAATGAGGATGATGATGATGAAGACGGTGAGACGGTTGCCATGGCCTCCGTGGCCATTGCGACAACCCCACGGGCGTCCCTTTTCGACTCACCCAATGAGAACATCACCGCCAAGTGCCTCATGGATAAAGCCACCAACAAGGTAAACCCCAACATCAAAACTACCATCATTACTCATCCTTCTTTGACGGATTGCATTGATGAAAGTGGGGGGTCTAACGTGGAGGAAAATGAGTTTGAGTCTTTTATGAGTAAGCTCAAGGGTAAATCCAAGAAGCACTTCGTTGCTTTCTTGGAACAACTTGGTGAAGCCAATGACATGATCGAGGCTCACGAAGACACCATCTCTAAGATGGAGGGACATAGTCGTGACTATGCCGATGAGATATCGGATCTCTCTAATGCTCTTGAGGAAGAGCGTGGTCATCGCTTGGCTCTTGAGGAGTCACACAATGATGACCATGCTAAATTAAAGAAAGATCTTGATCATGCTCTTGTTGTGTCTCGTGTGCTAAATTACGAGAAGGCCAAACTTGGGGTTGATCTTGCTAGACTCAAGGAGGAGTTTGATATACTTGAAAAGGCTCACAAGGCCATGAAGAGTACTCATGCTAGTCTTAAAGAGTCTCATGATCAAATCCAAGTGAGGCTAACCAAGGAGAAAGCCACTTTTCCTCATATGGTTTTAATTGATAATGCAAATGCTACTAACCCTTGTTGTGAGCATGTGCATCTTGTTGAGGAGAATGCAAAGTTTAAGGAGCAACTTGAGAAAGGCCTTGTGTCGTGCATACAAGGTGAGAAGAACCTCAACGATCATTTGAGCAATCAAAAGGAAGTTGTGGTCAAGGAAGGGATTGGGTTCGCACCCAAGTCCAAGAACAAGAAGAAGAATGACAAGGCAAAACGACCACCTCCTCTCATGCAAGATTTTGTCAAAGAGGGAGAAGGTGCCTCTAAGGATAAGAAGAACACTGTGAAGGGTGGTGGTGTCAAGAAGGGAAATGCCACCCGTTCCAACGAAGCCGGTGACTTTAACCCTTCCTATGTGTTATGTCGTGCTAGTGATGGGCATGTTTATGCTAAATTTGTTAGTTCTCCATATGAGTGCATTGAATGGTCTATTTGGGTTCCTAAGACCCTTGTCACTAACATCAAAGGACCCATTACAAAATGGGTACCTAAAACCAAGAATTGATCTCTTGTAGGTGTTTGCTTCCGGTGGGGGATCATGGTTGCTCGATAGTGGAGCCACTAATCATATGATCGGAAGCAAGGACTTGGTGGTGGACGTGCACAAGATTCCATCTATGTCCACCAATGTCGAGTGGAGTGATGCCTCGTCCTCTAAGGTATTGGGGCTTGGCAAGGTTGTCATTTCTCATGATCTCACGATTGAGAAGGTCATGCTTGTTGAGTCCCTTGCATACAATTTACTTACTGTTCGTCAACTTGCTATCATGGGCTTTGCCACTTTCTTTGATATTGATACCGTGGCCCTCTTGTGGAGCAAGACTCTTAAAGTAGCCTTTGTTGGGCATGTCAAGAACGGTCTCTATGTGATTAACTTTTCGGAGCGACCCACTAAGACCGCGACATGCCTAATGGCTAAAGTTGACGTGGGATGGCTTTGGCATCGCCGTTTAGCCCATGTCAATATGAGATCTTTGCAAAGTCTTCTAAAGGGGGACCATGTCCGTGTACTAACAAATGTTAGTTTTGCCAAAGATCGTGCTTGCAGTGCTTGCATTGAAGGGAAGCTACATAAGAAGGCCCACCCTCCCACGACTATCATTTACTCAAAGAGGCCTTTGGAGCTCCTTCACTTGGATCTCTTTGGGCCTCCATCCTTTGATAGCATTGGAGGTAGAAAGTACTGCTTGGTGATTGTGGATGACTATTCAAGATACACTTGGGTGTACTTCTTCAAGAGGAAGAGTGAGACCCAACAAACCATCACTGACTTTGCAAAGGAAGCTCAATGTCAACACAATGCAAAGATCTTGACAATAAGAAGTGACAACGGCATCGAGTTCAAGAACTACACCTTGGATGAGTTTCTCAGTGATGAGGGGATCAAGCATCAATATTCCGCACCTTACACCCCTCAACAAAATAGTATAGAGGAGAGGAAGAACCAGATGTTGATGGATGCGGCAAGGACCATGATGGCGGAGTTCAAGTCTCCATACAACTTTTGGGACGAAGCCATCAACACTGCGTGTCATGCATCCAATCGGCTCTATCTCCGCAAAGGCTTGAACAAGACTCCATATGAGATACTCACCGGTAACAAGCCCAACCTCAAGTACTTCCGGGTGTTCGGATGTAAGTGTTTCATTCTCAAGAAAGGTGTTCGCTTGTCTAAATTCGAGGCTAGAGCTTATGAGGGCATATTTGTTGGTTATGCTACAAACTCTCATGCTTACCGTGTCCTCAATAAGTCCACGGGACTTATTGAGGAGACGTGTAACGTGGAGTTTGATGAGAATAACGGCTCCCAAGTGGAGCAAAGTGGAACTTGTGATGTAGGTGATGAAATTCCTCCCCAAGCCATAAGAATAATGGGTGTTGGTTTTATCCTACCCATTGAGGAACCCCTTGTGGCCGAAGGAGAAGGACAATGTTCCACTCAAATGGAACCATCACCAACCCAAGGCCCACACGCTTCCGAAGAACAAAGTGAAGGCCCTCAACCTCATGAACAAGACCAAGGGCAAGATCAACCTCAAGATGGTGTTGAACCACCAAGTGATGCCCAAGGTTAAGTTCTCTCCTCCGAGCAAGTTTAAGGTCAAGAGCAAGCTCAAGATCAAGAACAAGCTCAAGACAACGCTCAAGATGATCAAGTAACCGCTGCTCAACTCACTCCTAAGGAGGAATTGGAGTGTCGTGCCGCAAGATTGCATCCAAGCTCTCTACCAAAGGTCATTTCATGAAAAATGTGGTTGGAAGCATTTGAAAGGGGGTAAGCACTCGCAGACAATTGGCAAACTATTGTGAACATCACGCGTTTGTCTCTTGTGTTGAACCCCAAAAGGTCTATGAGGCGCTTGAAGATCCGGATTGGCTTAACGCAATGCATGAAGAACTCAACAACTTCGAGCATAACAAGGTGTGGAGATTGGTGCCAAGGCCAACGGGGAACCATAATGTCATTGGAACCAAGTGGATATTCAAGAACAAGCAAGATGCTCATGGGATTATTGTCCGCAATAAGGCTCGCTTGGTAGCACAAGGCTACTCCCAAGTCGAGGGTATCGACTATGGTGAAACCTTTGCTCCCGTTGCTCGCCTTGAATCTATTATTTTGTTGATTTCTTATGCTTCTCATCATAACTTCAAGTTGCAACAAATGGATGTGAAGAGTGCTTTTCTTAATGGTCCTATTAATGAGTTGGTGTATGTCAAACAACCCCCAGGGTTTCGAGGATCCCTATTTTCCGGATATGTGTACCAACTCGATAAGGCACCCTATGGCCTTAAACAAGCCCCACGTGCGTGGTATGACCACCTTACCGAGTTGTTGCAAGATCGTGGGTTTGAAATTGGGAAAACCGACCCCACTCTTTTTACTAAGAAGGTCAAAGGGGAGTTGTTTGTGTGCCAACTATATGTTGATGACATTATCTTTGGTTCTCCTAACAAATCTTTTAATGAGGAATTTGCCGCTGTCATGGCCTCAAAGTTCAAGATGTCCATGATGGGAGAGTTGAAGTTCCTTCTTGGGTTCGAAATCAAGCAACGAAGAAAAAGAACCTTGCTACCTGTTGAGCACTATGTTGGTTTTCCCTGAAGAGGAAGGGATGATGCAGCAAAGTAGCATAAGTATTTCCCTCAGTTTTTGAGAACCAAGGTATCAATCCAGTAGGAGGCTATGCGCGAGTCCCTCATACCTGCACAAAACAAATAAATCCTCGCAACCAACGCAAATAGGGGTTATCAATCCCTATAAGGCCACTTACGAGAGTGAGATTCGATAGATATGAAAAGATAATATTTTTGGTATTTTTATAGATAAAGATGCAAAGTAAAATAAAGGCAAAGTAAATAGCAAAGGAAATAACTAAGTAGTAGGAGATCAATATGATAAAGATAGACCCGGGGGCCATAGGTTTCACTAGTGGCTTCTCTCGAGAGCATAAGTATTCTACGGTGGGTGAGCAAATTACTGTTGAGCAATTGACAGAATTGAGCATAGTTATGAGAATATCTAGGTATGATCATGTATATAGGCATCACGTCCGAGACAAGTAGATCGACTCCTGCATGCATCTACTACTATTACTCCACTCATCGACCGCTATCCAGCATGCATCTAGAGTATTAAGTTAAAAACAGAGTAACGCCTTAAGCAAGATGACATGATGTAGAGGGATAGACTCATGCAATATGAAGAAAACCCCATCTTGTTATCCTCGATGGCAACAATACAATACGTGCCTTGCTGCCCCTACTGTCACTGGGAAAGGACACCGCAAGATTGAACCCAAAGCTAAGCACTTCTCCCATTGCAAGAAAGATCAATCTAGTAGGCCAAACCAAATTGATAATTCGGAGAGACTTGCAAAGATAACCAATCATACATAAAGGAATTCAGAGAAGATTCAAATATTATTCATAGATAGACTTGATGATAACCCCACAATTCATCGGTCTCAACAAACACACCGCAAAAAGAAGATTACATCGAATAGTTCTCCACAAGAGAGGGGGAGAACAGTGTATTGAGATCCAAAAAGAGATAAGAAGCCATCTAGCTACTAACTATGGACCCGTAGGTCTGATGTAAACTACTCACACTTCATCGGAGGGGCTATGGTGTTGATGTAGAAGCCCTCCGTGATCGATGCCCCCTCCGTCGGAGCTCCGCAACAGGCCCCAAGATCGGATCTCATGGATACAGAAAGTTACGGTGGTGGAATTAGGGTTTTGGCTCCGTATCTGATTGTTTGGGGGTACGTAGGTATATATAGGAGGAAGGAGTACGTCGGTGGAGCAACAGGGGGCCCACGAGGGTGGAGGGCGTG
>NC_041382.1:646275872-646300146 GCF_002162155.2 Triticum dicoccoides
TAGGCGCGCCCCCTACCTCGTGGCCTCCTCTTTTCTTTCTTGACATAGGGTCCAAATCTCCCGACTCTTGTTCGTTGAGAAAATCACGTTCCCGAAGGTTTCATTCCGTTTGGACTCCGTTTGATATTCCTTTTCTTCGAAACCCTAAAACAGGCAAAAAAAACAACAATTCTGGGCTGGGCCTCCGGTTAATAGGTTAGTCCCAAAAATAATATAGAAGTGGATAATAAAGCCCAATAATGTCCAAAATAGTAGATAATATAGCATGGAGCAATAAAAAATTATAGATACGTTGGAGACGTATCAAGCATCCCCAAGCTTAATTCCTGCTCGTCCTCGAGTAGGTAAATGATAAAAACATAATTTTTGATGCGGAGTGCTACTTGGCATAATTTTTAATGCAATTCTTTTTAATTGTGGTATGAATATTCAGATCCGAAAGATTCAAGACAAAAGTTCATATTGACATAAAAATAATAATACTTCAAGCATACTAACTAAGCAATTATGTCTTCTCAAAATAACATGGCCAAAGAAAGTTCATCCCTACAAAATCATATAGTTTAGTCATGTTTCATTTTCGTCACACAAGAATGCTCTCATCATGCACAACCCCGCTGACAAGCCAAGCAATTGTTTCATACTTTAGTAATCTCAAACCTATAAACTTTCACGCAATATATGAGCGCGAGCCATGGACATAGCACTATGGGTGGAATAGAATATAATGAGGGGGGTTATGTGAAGAAGACAAAAAAGGAGAAAGTCTCACATCAACGAGGCTAATCAATGGGCTATGGAGATGCCCACTGATTGATGTTAATGCAAGGAGTAGGGATTGCCATGCAACGGATGCACTAGAGCTATAAATGTATGAAAGCTCAACAAAAGAAACTAGTGGGCGTGCATCCAACTTGCTTGCTCATGAAGACCTAGGGCACTTGAGGAGGCCCATTGTTGGAATATACAAGCCAAGTTCTATAATGAAAAATTCCCACTAGTATATGAAAGTGACAAAACAAGAGACTCTCTATCATGAAGATTACGGTGCTACTTTGAAGCACAAGTGTGGCAAAGGATAGTAACATTGTCCCTTCTCTCTTTTTCTCTCATTTTCTCTTTTTTGGGCCTTGTCTTTTTTATGGCCTTTCTCTCTCTTTTTTGGGGCTTTCTCTTTTTTTATGACCTTTCTCTTTTTTTTATTCCTCACTTGGGACAATGCTCTAGAAAATGATGATCATCACACTTCTATTTATTTACAACTCAATGATTACAACTCGATACTAGAACAAAGATGACTCTATATGAATGCCTCTGGCAGTGTACCGGGATATACAATGGACCAAGAGTGACATGTATGAAAGAATTATGAACGGTGGCTTTGCCACAAATACTATGTCAACTACATGATCATGCTAAGCAATATGACAATAATGAATGTGTCATGATGAACGAAATTATGGAAAGTTGCATGGCAATATATCTCGGAATGGCTATGGAAATGCCATAATAGGTAGGTATGGTGGCTGTTTTGAGGAAGATATAAGGAGGTTTATGTGTGAAAGAGCATATCATATCACGGGGTTTGGATGCACCGGCGAAGTTTGCACCAACTCTCAATGTGAGAAAGGGCAATGCACGATACCGAAGAGGCTAGCAAGGATGGAAGGGTGAGAGTACGTATAATCCATGGACTCAACATTAGTCATAAAGAACTCACATACTTATTGCAAAATCTACAAGTCATCAAAAACCTCGATACTACGCCCATGCTCCTAGGGGGATAGATTGGTAGGAAAAGACCATCGCTCGTCCCCGACCGCCACTCATAAGGAAGACAATCAAATAACACCTCATGTTTCAAATTTGTTGCATAACGTTTACCATACTTGCATGCTACGGGACTTGCAAACTTCAACACAAGCATTTCTTAATTTCACAACTACTCAACTAGCACGACTTTTATATTATTACCTCCATATCTCTAAACAATCATCAAGCATCAAACTTCTCTTGGTATTCAGAACACTCTTAAGAAAATTTTACTAACTTTGAATACCTAGCATATTAGGATTTTAAGCAAATTACCATGCTATTAAGACTCTCAAAATAATCTAAGTGAAGCATGAGAGATCAATAGTTTCTATAAAACAAATCCACCACCGTGCTCTAAAAGATATAAGTGAAGTACTAGAGCAAAACTATATAACTCAAAAGATATAAGCGAAGCACATAGAGTATTCTAACAAATTCCAAATCATGTATGACTCTCTCAAAATGTGTGTACAGAAAGGGTGATTGTGGTAAACTAAAAGGCAAAGACTCAAATAATACAAGACGCTCCAAGCAAAATACATATCATGTGGCGAATAAAAATATAGCTTCAAGTAAAGTTACCGATAGAAGTAGACGAAAGAGGGTATGCCTTCCGGGGCATCCCCAAGCTTTGGCTTTTAGGTGTCCTTAGATTATATTGGGGGTTCCATGGGCATCCCCAAGCTTAGGCTCTTGCCACTCCTTGTTCCATAATCCATCAAATCTTTACCCAAAACTTGAAAACTTCACAACACAAAACTTAAAGTAGAAAATCTCGTGAGCTCCGTTAGCGAAAGAAAATAAAAGACCACTTCAAGGTATTGTAATGAACTCGTTCTTTATTTATATTGGTGTTATACCTACTGTATTCCAACTTCTCTATGGTTTATAAACTATTTTACTAGCCATAGATTCATCAAAATAAGCAAACAACACACGAAAAACAGAATCTGTCAAAAACAGAACAGCCTGTAGTAATCTGTAGCTAGCGCAGATCTGGAACCCCAAAAATTCTAAAATAAATTTCTGGACGTGACGAATTTATATATTAATCATCTTCAAAAAGAATTAACTAAATATCACTTTCCAAATAAAAATGACAGCAGTTCTCGTGAGCGCTAAAGTTTCTGTTTTTTACAGAAAGTTCAACAAGACTTTCCCCAAGTCTTCCCAACGGTTCTACTTGGCAAAAACACTAATTAAACACAAAAAACAGAGGCTAGATAAATTATTTATTACTAAACAGTATCAAAAATCAAGTAATAAAACTAAAATTTGGTTGCCTCCCAACAAGCACTATCGTTTAACGCCCCTAGCTAGGCATAACAAGCAATAATAGATCTAGGTATTGCCATCTTTGGTAGGCAATCCATAAGTGGCTCTCATAATAGATTCATAAGGTAATTTAATTTTCTTTCTAGGAAAGTGTCCCATGCCTTTCCTTAATGGAAATTGGAATCTAATATTTCCTTCCTTTATATCAATAATTGCACCAATCGTTCTAAGGAAAGGTCTACCAAGAATAATAGGACATGAAGGATTGCAATCTATGTCAAGAACAATAAAATCTACGGGCACATAATTCCTATTTGCAACAATAAGAACATCATTAATTCTTCCCATAGGTTTCTTAATAGTGGAATCCGCAAGGTGCAAGTTTAGAGAGCAATCATCAAAATCACGGAAACCTAACAAATCACACAAAGTCTTTGGAATCGTGGAAACACTAGCACCCAAATCACATAAAGCATAGCATTCATGATCTTTAATTTTAATTTTAATAGTTGGTTCCCACTCATCATAAAGTTTTCTAGGGATAGGAACTTTCAATTCAAGTTATTCTTCATAAGATTGCATCAAGGCATCACGATATGTTTAGTAAACGCTTTATTTTGACTATAAGCGTGAGGAGAATTTAGCATAGATTGCAACAAGGAAATACAATCAATCAAAGAGCAATTTTCATAGTTAAATTCCTTGAAATCCATAATAGTGGGTTTAGCAACATCTAGGGTTTTAATTTTTTCAATCCCACTTTCATCAAATTTAGCATCAAGATTAACAAATTCCGAATTCTTAGAACGCCTTCCAGGTAAAGGTGGATCATATTCAGTCCCATCATTATAAAGATTTATATTGCAAAACAAAGATTTAATAGGGGACACATCAATAACTTTTAGATCTTCATCTTTATTTTCATAGAAACTAGAAGAACACGCTCTTATAAAGGCATCTTTCTTAGCACGCATCCTAGCGGTTCTTTCTTTGCACTCATCAATGGAAATTCTCATGGCTTTGAGAGACTCATTGATCTCATGCTTAGGTGGAATATATCTAAGTTTCAAAGAATCAACATCAAGAGAAATTCTATCAACGTTCCTAGCCAAATCATCAATCTTAAGCAATTTTTCTTCAATCATAGCATTAAAATTCTTTTGCGAAGTAATAAATCCTTTAATATTAGATTCAAAATCAGAGGGCATCTTATTATAATTTCCATAAGAATTGTTGTAGGAATTACCATAATTATTAGAGGGATTACTAGGATAAGGCCTAGGGTTGAAATTTCCTATATACGCGTTGTTACCAAAATTGTTCCTACCAACAAAATTCACATCCATAGATTCATTATTATTCCCAATCAAAGTAGACAAGGGCATATCATTAGGATCAGAAGAAACACCCTTATTAGCAAATAATTTCATAAGTTCATCCATCTTTCCACTCAAAACATTAATTTCTTCTATCGCGTGCACCTTTTTATTAGTAGATCTTTCAGTATGCCATTGAGAATAATTAACCATAATATTATCTAGGAGTTTAGTAGCTTCTACTAAAGAGATTTCCATAAAAGTGCCTCCCGCGGCCGAATCTAAAAGATTTCTAGAAGCAAAATTCAATCCGGCATAAAAATTTTGTATAATCATCCACAAATTTAAACCATGAGTAGGGCAATTACGTATCATTAATTTCATTCTCTCCCAAGCTTGTGCAACATGTTCATGATCAAGTTGCTTAAAATTCATAATATCGTTTCTAAGAGAGATGATCTTAGCGGGAGGAAAATACTTAGAGATAAAAGCATCTTTGCACTTGTTCCATGAATCAATACTATTTTTAGGCAAAGACAAAAACCAAGCTTTAGCACGATCTCTAAGCGAAAAAGGAAATAGCTTCAATTTAACAATATCGTTATCCACATCTTTCTTCTTTTGCATGTCACACAAATCAACGAAGCTATTTAGATGGGTAGCGGCATTTTCACTAGGAAGGCCGGAAAATGGATCTTTCATGACAATATTCAGCAAAGCAGTATTAATTTCACAAGATTCAGCATCGGTAAGAGGAGCAATCGGAGTGCTAATAAAATCATTGTTGTTGGTATTGGTGAAGTCACACAATTTAGTATTATCTTGAGCCATCGTGACAAGCAAGCAAACTAACACACAAGCAAACAGAAAGCAAGCGGGCAAAAGAGGCAAATAGGGAAAGAGAGGGAGATAGAGAGAGAGAGGGCGAATGAAACTGCAAGGGTGAAGTGAGGGAGAGGAAAACGAGAGGCAAATGGCAAATAATGTAATGCGGGAGATAAGGGTATGTGATGGGTACTTGGTATGTTCACTTTTGCGTAGACCTCCCCGTCAATGGTGCCAGAAATCCTTCTTGCTACCTCTTGAGCACTGCGTTGGTTTTCCCCGAAGAGGAAGGGATGATGCAACAAAGTAGTGTAAGTATTTCCCTCAGTTTTTGAGAACCAAGGTATCAATCCAGTAGGAGGCTACGCGCGAGGCCCTCGTACCCGCACAAAACAAATAAATCCTCGCAACCAATGCAAATAGGGGTTGTCAATCCCTATAAGGCCACTTACGAGAGTGAGATCTGATAGATATGATAAGATAATATTTTTGGTATTTTTATTGATAAAGATGCAAAGTAAAATAAAGGCAAAGTAAATAGCAAAGGAAATAACTAAGTAGTAGGTGATTAATATGATAAAGATAGACCCGGGGGCCATAGGTTTCACTAGTGGCTTCTCTCGAGAGCATAAGTATTCCACGGTGGGTTAACAAATTACTGTTGAGCAATTAACAGAATTGAGCATAGTTATGAGAATATCTAGGTATGATCATGTATATAGGCATCACGTCCGAGGCAAGTAGACCGACTCCTGCCTGCATCTACTACTATTAGTCCACTCATCGACCGCTATCCAGCATGCATCTAGAGTATTAAGTTAAAAACAGAGTAACGCCTTAAGCAAGATGACATGATGTAGAGGGATAGACTCATGCAATATGAAGAAAACCCCATCTTGTTATCCTCGATGGCAACAATACAATACGTGCCTTGCTGCCCCTACTGTCACTGGGAAAGGACACGACAAGATTGAACCCAAAGCTAAGCACTTCTCCCATTGCAAGAAAGATCAATCTAGTAGGCCAAACCAAACTAATAATTCAAAGAGACTTGCAAAGATAACGAATCATACATAAAAGAATTCAAAGAAGATTCAAATATTATTCATAGATAGACTTGATCATAAACCCACAATTCATCAATCTCAACAAACACACCGCAAAAAGAAGATTACATCGAATAGTTCTCCACAAGAGAGGGGGAGAACATTGTATTGAGATCCAAAAAGAGAGAAGAAACCATCTAGCTACTACTATGGACCCATAGGTCTGAGGTAAACTACTCACACTTCATCGGAGGGGCTATGGTGTTGATGTAGAAGCCCTACGTGATCAATGCCCCCGCCGGCGGAGCTCTGGAACAGGCCCCAAGATGGGATCTCATGGATACAGAAAGTTACGGCGGTGGAATTAGGGTTTTGGCTCCGTATCTGATCGTTTGGGGGTACGTAGGTATATATAGGAGGAAGGAGTACGTCGGTGGAGCAATAGGGGGCCCGCGAGGGTGGAGGGCGCGCCGGGGGGGGGGGGTAGGCGTTCCCCTTACCTCATGGCCTCCTCTTTTCTTTCTTGACGTAGGGTCCAAGTCTCCCGGGTCTTGCTCGTTGAGAAAATCATGTTCCCGAAGGTTTCATTCTGTTTGGACTCCGTTTGATATTCCTTTTCTTCGAAACCCTAAAACAGGCAAAAAACAGCAATTCTGGGCTGGGCCTCCGGTTAATAGGTTAGTCCCAAAAATAATATAAAAGTGGATAATAAAGCCCAATAATGTCCAAAACAGTAGATAATATAGCATGGAGCAATCAAAATTTATAGATACGTTGGAGACGTATCAAACCTTCATCAGCCAAGACAAATACACTCAAGACAGTCTCAAGAGATTCAAGCTAAGTGAAGTCAAGCCGACTTCCACTCCAATGCCCGTCAAATGCCAACTTGACATAGATCCCAATGGTAAAGCTGTGGATCAAAAGGTATATCGCTCCATGATTGGCTCCTTGCTTTACCTTTGTGCATCTAGACCGGATATCATGTTGAGTGTGGGAATTTGAGCACGGTTTCAAGCCGCACCTAAGGAAAGTCACTTTGTGGCGGTCAAGCGAATCTTTCGATATTTGGCTCATACCCCAAACTTTGGCTTATGGTACCCAAGAGGAGCAAACTTCAACCTTGTAGGCTATTCGGACTCCAATTGGGCGGGAGACAAAGTGGATAGGAAGTCAACTTCCGGAGGGTGCCAATTCCTTGGTTGCTCTTTGGTGACTTGGTCTTCCAAGAAGCAAAGTTGTGTGTCTCTCTCGCCCACCGAAGCAGAGTATGTGGCCGTCGGTAGTTGTTGCGCACAACTTCTATGGATGAGGTAAACTTTAAAGGATTATGGTGTCATTTGTGACAAAGTGCCTCTTTGGTGTGACAATGAAAGTGCCATCAAGATTTCTCTCAACCCGGTGCAACACTTCAACATGAAGAATATTGAGATTCGGTATCACTTCATCCAAGATCATATTAGGCGAGGGGAGATCGAGCTCAACTATGTCAACACTCATGATAACCTTGCAGATATCTTCATGAAGCCTTTGGATGAAGCAAGATTTCACGAGTTAAGGCATGAGCTAAATATCATTGATTTGAGCAATGTTGCTTGAACCCTTGCACACCCCACCATACTCAACTTGTTATCTTGTTTAGATGTAGGCATGGACATAGGGAGAGTGTTGTTCTCTCAATGAACTCTCCCTCCCCCAATTATGCATAAATTGATCAACTGTTTCACATTCGCCATTCTTGATGGTACTTGTGCTTCAAAGACGAGTTTTGGTCATGTGCCCAAGGATAATTCTTCGTGGTGCCATACCAATTAACTCAAAAATAGGTGGCTCTAGCCACCACCCTCTCTTTGGAGAGGTTGTGTCTCGCGGTTGGTGCTTGTTGTCTTTTGCCTTCCCTTCTTCGTGTCGAGCTTGTGTTTGAGTTGCCTCGTGTGTTAGCTCATTGGTGTGTCTGTTCGCTTGAAGGTCGCATTGCAAAGTCTATTTTCCTCTCTTGTTTGCGAAACGTGCATTTTCTTGGGTTCACAGTACTACCGTGGCTTGCCACGGTACTACCGCAGGAGCTGTGCACGGTACTATCGCAACAAGCACGATAGTAATTTTTTACTGCCGCTGGAAGAGCGGTACTTCTGGCCGAGCGGTACTACCGCGATGACCCACGGTACTACTGCACAATCGCGAGCGCGTGGGGGTTAAGAGCAGGCAGGGGGAGTTCCAACTCCCCCATACCCATTCAACTCATCTTCCCCACGTAGCCTCTCTCTCTCCTGCCCAAGAACGGCGCCGGAGAACCTCGCCGGATCTCCGTCTTCGGTCGCTCTCCTCGCATTCTGTCCGGCGGGATTGTTCCCCACCACGTCCTCTTGCCATGGAACAAGGTTTCTCCCCAAATCCCTCTCTCCTTGTCTCGTTGTTTTGTCTCTAGGTTTTTGGGGAGATGCATGTTCTTGAGATTTTAGGCCAAATCTTTGCAAGAGTGGGATGTAGGAGAGTAGTGATGTGTAGATATGCTATTTGGTATGTTGCTACTTGGTAGTTTTGATCAACTGTAGTACCACTCCTTAGGCACGGATGTTCTCAGATTAGTTTTTCGTTTCAGATCTGAACCCGAGCGGTACTACCGCAACTCCCGAGTGGTACTACCGCTCCAGCCGTGTTCACCTCATATGGTACTACCGCTCCTCATGAGTGGTACTACCGTGCGAGGCGCGGAAGTAAAATTTTACTACCGCACCAAGCCCGGTACTACCGTGCGAGGCGCGGAAGTAAAATTTTACTACCGCTCCAGGCGCGGTACTACCGTGCCATCCCAGCGCAGTGTTGGGGAACGTCGTAATTTCAAAATTTTCCTGCGCACACGCAAGATCATGGTGATGCACAGCAATGAGAGGGGAGAGTGTTGTCCACGTACCCTCGTAGACCGATAGCGGAAGCGTTAGCACAACACGGTTGATGTAGTCGTACGTCTTCACGATCCGACCGATCAAGTACCAAACGCACGGCACCTCCGAGTTCAGCACACGTTCAGCCTGATGACGTCCCTCAAACTCCGATCCAGCCGAGTGTTGAGGGAGAGTTTCGTCAACACGATGGCGTAGTGACGATGTTGATGTTCTATCGATGCAGCGCTTCGCCTAAGCACCGCTACAGAATTATCAAGGTGGACTATGGTGGAGGGGGGCACCGCACACGGCTAAAAGATCAACTTGATCAATTGTTGTGTCTATGGGGTGCCCCCTGCCCCCGTATATAAAGGAGCAGGGGGGTGCGGCCGGCCAAGGAGAGGGCGCGCCAGGAGGAGTCCTACTCCCACCGGAAGTAGGACTCCCCCCCTTTTCCTAGTTGAAATAGGATTCGGGAGGGGGAAAGAGGAGGGAGAGAAGGAAAGGGGGGGAGCCCCCCTCACCTTGTCCTATTCAGACTAGGGGGGAGGGGCGCATGGCCCAGCCCTGGCCGCCTCTCCTCTTTTCCGTAAAGGCCCATTTACCTCCCGGGGGGTTCCGGTAACCTCCCAGTACTCCGGTAAAATCCCGATTTCACCCGGAACACTTCCTATATCCAAACATAGGCTTCCAATATATCAATCTTCATGTCTCGACCATGTCGAGACTCCTCGTCATGTCCGTGATCACATCTGGGACTACGAACAACCTTCGGTACATCAAAACATATAAACTCATAATATAACTGTTATCGTAACGTTAAGCGTGCGGACCCTACGAGTTCGAGAACTATGTAGACATGACCGAGACACATCTCCGGTCAATAGCCAATAGCGAAACCTGGATGCTCATATTGGCTCCTACATATTCTACGAAGATCTTTATCGGTCAAACCGATAACAACATACGTTGTTCCCTTTGCCATCGGTATGTTACTTGCCCGAGATTCGATCATCGGTATCTCAATACCTAGTTCAATCTCGTTGCCGGCAAGTCTCTTTACTCGTTCTGTAATACATCATTCTGCAACTAACTCATTAGTTGCAATGCTTGCAAGGCTTAAGTTATGTGCATTACCGAGAGGGCCCAGAGATACCTCTCCGACAATCGGAGTGACAAATCCTAATCTCGAAATACGCCAACCCAACAAGTACCTTTGGAGACACCTGTACAGCACCTTTATAATCACCTAGTTACATTGTGACGTTTGGTAGCACACAAAGTGTTCCTCCGGTAAACGGGAGTTGCATAATCTCATAGTCATAGGAACATGTATAAGTCATGAAGAAAGTAATAGCAACATACTAAACGATCGGGTGCTAAGCTAACGGAATGGGTCATGTCAATCACATCATTCTCCTAATGATGTGACCCCATTAATCAAATGACAACTCATGTCTATGGTTAGGAAACATAACCATCTTTGATCAACGAGCTAGTCAAGTAGAGGCATACTAGTGACAATCTGTTTGTCTATGTATTCACACATGTATTATGTTTCCGGTTAATACAATTCTAGCATGAATAATAAACATTTATCATGATATAAGGAAATAAATAATAACTTTATTATTTCCTTTAGGGCATATTTCCTTCAGTCTCCCACTTGCACTAGAGTCAATAATCTAGATTACACAGTAATGATTCTAACACCCATGGAGCCTTGGTGCTGATCATGTTTTGCTCGTGGAAGAGGGTTAGTCAATGGGTCTGCAACATTCAGATCCGTATGTATCTTGCAAATTTCTATGTCTCCCACCTGGACTAAATCCCGGATGGAATTGAAGCGTCTCTTGATGTGCTTGGTTCTCTTGTGAAATCTGGATTCCTTCGCCAATGCAATTGCACCAGTATTGTCACAAAAAAAATTCATTGGACGGATATAAACTCCTTCATCCAGACTCCGTCATTTGCTGCTTCCGAAGCAGCTATGTACTCCGCTTCACATGTAGATCCCGCCACAACGCTTTGTTTAGAACTGCACCAACTGACAGCTCCATCGTTCAATGTAAACACGTATCCAGTTTGCGATTTAGAATTGTCTGGATCAGTGTAAAAGCTTGCATCAACGTAACCGTTTACGATGAGCTCTTTGTCACCTCTATATACGAGAAACATATCCTTAGTCCTTTTCAGGTATTTCAGGATGTTCTTGACCGCTGTCCAGTGATCCACTCCTGGATTATTTTGGTACCTCCCTGCTAGGCTTATAGCAAGGCACACATCAGGTCTAGTACACAGCATTGCATACATGATAGAGCCTATGGCTGAAGCATAGGGAACACCTTTCATTTTCTCTCTATCTTCTGTAGTGGTCGGGCATTGAGTCTTACTCAACTTCACACCTTGTAACACAGGCAAGATCCCTTTCTTTGCTTGAACCATTTTGAACTTCTTCAAAACTTTGTCAAGGTATGTGCTTTGTGAAAGTCCAATTAAGCGTCTTGATCTATCTCTATAGATCTTGATGCCCAATATATAAGCAGCTTCACCGAGGTCTTTCATTGAAAAACTCTTATTCAAGTATCCCTTTATGCTATCCAGAAATTCTATATCATTTCCAATCAACAATATGTCATCCACATATAATATTAGAAATGCTACACAGCTCCCACTCACTTTCTTGTAAATACAGGCTTCTCCAAAAGTCTGCATAAAATCAAATGCTTTGATCACACTATCAAAGCATTTATTCCAACTCCGAGAGGCTTGCACCAGTCCATAAATGGATCGGTGGAGCTTGCACACTTTGTTAGCTCCCTTTGGATCGACAAAACCTTCTGGTTGCATCATATACAACTCTTCTTCCAGAAATCCATTCAGGAATGTAGTTTTGACATCCATTTGCCAAATTTCATAATCATAAAATGCGGTAATTGCTAACATGATTCAGACAGACTTAAGCATCGCTACAGGTGAGAAAGTCTCATCGTAGTCAATCCATTGAACTTGTCGAAAACCTTTCGCAACAAGTCGAGCTTTGTAGACAGTAACATTACCGTCAGCGTCAATCTTCTTCTTGAAGATCCATTTATTCTCTATTGCTTGCCGATCAACAGGCAAGTCAACCAAAGTCCACACTTTGTTCTCATACATGGATCCCATCTCAGATTTCATGGCCTCAAGTCATTTTGCGGAATCTGGGCTCACCATCACTTCTTCATAGTTCGTAGGTTCATCATGATCTAGTAGCATGACTTACAGAACAGGATTACCGTACCACTCTGGTGCGGATCTTACTCTGGTTGACCTACGAGGTTCAGTAGTAACTTTATCTGAAGTTACATGATCATCATCATTAATGTAACGCCCTCGATGCGGCTATATCTCCCACGTGTCGAAGCACGACTTAGAGGCTTAACCGCATTGAAAGCAATGTCGCAAGTGAGGTAATCTTCACACAACCCATGTAATACATAAGGGAAAAAGATACATAGTTGGCTTAAAATCGCCACTTCACACAAATACATGAATAAAGCATTACATGAACCAGATACAATCAAGGTCCGACTACGGAACCAAAATAAAAGAAGACTACCCCAAAAGCTACACAGATCCCCGATTGACCCCAACTGGGCTCCACTACTGATCAACTGGAAGCGGATCAACAAAAAGGACAAGATCTTCATCAAGCTCCTCCTTGAGCTTGGTTGCGTCACCTGCACGGTATCATCGTCACCTGCAAACTGGTTTTGGAAGTATCTGTGAGTCACGGAGACTCAGCAATCTCACACCCTCGCGATCAAGACTATTGAAGCTTATGGGTAAGGTAAAGGTAGGAGGTGGAGCTGTAGCAGGCAACTAGCATATTTGGTGGCTAAACATACGCAAATGAGAGCGAGAGGAGAAGGCAAAAAACGATCGAGAAACTATGATCAATAAGTGATCCTAGAACAACCTACGTCAAGCATTACTCCAACACTGTGTTCACTTCCTGGACTCCGCCGAGAAGAGACCATCACGGCTACACACGCGGTTGATGAATTTTAATTAAGGTCATCTTCAGGTTTTCTACAACCGGACATTAACAAATTCCCATCTGCCCATAACGGCGGGCATGGCTTTCAAAAGTTCAAAACCCTGCAGGGGTGTCCCAACTTAGCCCATCACAAGCTCTCACGGTCAACGAAGGATATTCCTTCTAGCGAGAAGACCCGATCAGACTCGGAATCTCGGTTACAAGACATCCTCGGCAATGGTAAAACAAGTCCAGCAAGACCGCCCGATGCGCCGACATCCTGATGGGAGCTGAACATATCTCGTTCTCAGGGCAACACCGGATGAACACTACGTACAGCTAAAACCATCCCTCAAGTTTCCCCGAGGTGGCGCTGCAAGTGGCTCTGTTTCGGACCAACACTTAGACAAGCACTGGCCCGGAGGGTTAAAATAAAGATGATCCTTGGGCTGGCCTAACCCAAGGGAAAAAGGCTAGGTGGCGAATGGTAAAACCAAGGTTGGGCCTTGCTGGAGGAGTTTTATTCAAGGCGAACTGTCAAGGGGTTCCCATTATAACCCAACCGCATAAGGAACGCAAAATCCAGGAACATAACACCGATATGACGGAAACTAGGGCGGCAAGAGTGGAACAAAACACCAGGCATAATGCCGAGCCTTCCACCCTTTACCAAGTATATAGATGCATTAATTAGATAAGAGATATTGTGATATCCCAACAAGATATCTATGTTCCAACAAGGAACAAACTCCAATCTTCACCTGCAACTAACAACGCTATAAGAGGGGCTGAGCAAAGCGGTAACATAGCCAAACAACGGTTTGCTAGGACAAGGTGGGTTAGAGGCTTGGCTTAACAATATGGGAGGCATGATAAGCAAGTGGTAGGTATCGCAACATACGCATAGGAAAGAACGAGCAACTAGCAAGCAAAGATAGAAGTGATTTCGAGGGTATGTTCATCTTGCCTGAGATCCCGCAAGGAAGAAGAACGAGTCCATGAAGAAGACAAAAGAACGTAGTCGAACGGATCCTCACAAACGCAACGTTATCGGAACCAACCCGAAGAAGAAACACCGGAAAGAAGCAAACAACATAGTAAACAACCACCACATAATCATGACACAACGAGCAAACAAGTATGATGCATGTCCGGTTTAATGAGGCATGGCATGGCAAAGTGCACAAACAACCCTACAAATTAGGTGGAGCTCAATATGCAACTCCGTTGCACATTGACGAAACACCACATTCAAGTTATTTAGTTCGATCTCGTTTATGTACCCAACAATATTAAATGTTGTTAAGCATGTCAAGAGGTGAAACATAAAGGAATTATCTATCTAAACAATTTAAATGGGGCCGGATATAGCAAACCACAAATCCGGTAAATCCCCAGATGCATTAGTAAATTAATGCAAACAACAATTTTAAACATTCAAATGTTGTTAACATGATGCGGATGACATGTTCAAGTTTTATGCAAGTTTTATTAAAAGTTGACATGATAAGAGATGAGGCATTTGTCATCGTGGCGGAAACAAAAGGGGTGCCACGACGACGATAATGAAAACGGTGCCACTGCAACGTTCCGGTTCCGGTAACTCGATTGAGATACCGATGCAAAGGAGAAGTGTGCGGATGCGTGCAAAAGATGGTGGGGCACTCCCGGATACCGGGTGTCCCATGAGTCGACGACGGTGACAAGGCAAAAGAGGGGCAACGTGCGCCGACAGTTCGGGCATGGAGAAAGCACGAGCATCTCAAACAACATGCATTCATTCTCGGAAGGTCGTCTCGGCGGTTATACCTTCGAAGCGTGCAAACAAGACGGTTTGGGTTCGATGGGATGTAGTGGTACTTTCGGTCCTCGGCGACGGAAGAGGTACAGGCGTTCTCAAGGCACTTGTTGGTCCGGACTTGGTGTAGTTGTACATGGCAAACGTAGTGGTACTCGGAGTCTTTTCAAACCCAAGCGATGGTAGTCGTACACGACGCGTTGTGGAAGTAGTTGCACTCGCGGACTTTGGCGGCGGTAGTCATTCAGGGTCTTGGCGGTTCGTCGTGTAGACGTACATGTTCGACGTGGTACACGGTTCGAAGTCGTGCATGTCCCGTAGATGTTCAGGGTCACCGTGAGGAATTTGTCGAATCCAGGGTCTCAGCCGTTGGTAGTGGTACACGTTTCGAAGGTGAACTTGATGAACTCGGCTCCCTTCGGGGTTGTCGTGGTACTTGGGGTCTTCGGACCCGCCGGTCCCGTTCTTGCAATGGTAGTCGTTCACGTTCATTCGGAGGGGTACTTGATGACTCCAACGTCTTCGGGGCGATGGTAGTGGTACACACGAGTCACCATGTAGTCGTACACTTGTCGGAGAGGATCTTGGCGCATCCAAAGCGAAGCAACACAAAAGGGCCTCGGGTCTCGGTGGTCAATGAACAGAGGCTGCCATGGATGGAGCTATGAGCAGAGGACGAACAACCTAGGCGAACCGATGCAATTGAACTTGTACAGGGAGTGGCACCGAACTGGATGGAGCTCAGCTCCTGGTGAGGAAGCGATGCAGGGGGCTAGCGGAGCCGAGGCTAGACCGGGCGGGGTAGCAGGAGAGGCGGAGGCAAGCTGCTGACGAGGCGGCCATGGCATCAGCAGGGGCCAGCGGGAGGCAAGCCCAGCAGCAGCGCCATGGTGGGCTCGCGGCAGCAGCGGAGGATGGAGCAGGTCCGGTGAGGCGGAGGCGCAGGGCGGCGGAGCACACGGGGTTGCGACCATGGACGGCCAGCGGCGCACGGGGCA
This sequence comes from Triticum dicoccoides, assembly GCF_002162155.2. NCBI lineage: Eukaryota > Viridiplantae > Streptophyta > Magnoliopsida > Poales > Poaceae > Triticum > Triticum dicoccoides. The sequence goes on from NC_041382.1 coordinate 646,291,849, forward strand.
AGAAGAGCTCCTAGTGATGCGGCGGCCTGGTGGATGGTGCTGCACGACGAAGCAGAGGCGGTGAGGCTGGCCCTGAGGGGGGGTCACGGCGCACGCGAGGAGGCATAGAGAGGCGGAGGAGGAGAAGGGCTTCACCGAGAACAGCTCGGTCGTCGCCGCAACGCTGGGGGGATTGGGTGCGGGGGCTCGTCCCCTGGCTCGAGGAGTACGTGGCCATGGCAAGGAGGCGGGGAAGAAGACCAAGGCGCGGGGCTCGCGCGCAGGGAGGCAGAGCAGTCGTTCCTGGTGGCGGGGCCTGGTCGAGAGAGAGAGATGGGGGTCGAGGGAGAGAAGGGTCACGGGCGAGTGGAGGGGTCGAGCGCGGTGCCCTTTCTCTCCTGGCGGCGCGAGGGAGGGAAACAAGGGAGAGGGTGCAGGGGATCGAGCGGGAGGCCTAGGGTTACGGGGGAAGATGACTGGGCCTTAGGGAGGCCGGCCCAGGGAGAGGGAAGGCTGCGCCTAGGGAGGTTTGGGCCTGCTGGGCTCTCTCTCTCTCTTAATCTCTCTTTTCAGAAAAATAGATAGGCCAAAAATAATTAAGAGAAGAGGCCATGGAGAAGAACAAAATTATGGAACATTTTTGTATGGCTTTATGGAATATTTCCACCTCAACAAAAATAGTTCCGACAAGTTAGGAGAATTTAAATTCAAATTTATTTGACTTGAGCCAAAAGAGTTTGAATGGAGGCTAGGCTAAAGGGGTGTACAAAAATGTTGAGGGTTTTTGGAGGACCCTCGATAAATGGAGAAAGAACTACTGCCAAGGTTTGGAGGTGAAACTTGAAGCAAAAGAACCCAAGGGATTTATATAGTGAGTGTGTTGTGGTCGATTCCTAAAGAATGGAATATTTATTTTACCTCCCTATACCTATTGGGAGATATGTTAATAAGAGAATTTCACCATGTGAATATCCCTCGATTTAAATGGACCGAAGATCCATCCGATTTTATTTGGTTGAGTTTTAGAACATGTTGCAAGATGACATGATGCAATGCGCATGATGCAGAAAATGAAAGCAACGAACCAAAGAAATTACATGATGAATCATGGAAAACCCTCGAAGGAATCTGAAGCTCCGGTCTTGGGGCGTCACAACACTCCACCACTACGAAAGGATCTCGACCCGAGATCTAGGATGGCACCGGAGGGAAACGGAAGAGGAGAGAAGAGGTAAAACTAAGTTGCTTCTTTGACAAACGAGTGAAACCAGAGAACCTTGAGAGGTTGAACAGATTGAAAGAAAGAATGCCACGAAGAAGAACAAAGTTGAAAGCACTCCGGTAGGAAAGAGTAATAAGGAAGAACAAATTCGGACAGCACTCCGGTTGAAAAGAGATGCAAGGCTTGATAAGGCGAAAAGAACTTGAGTAAAAGGGCACAACACTCCGGTTAAATGGATAAGCATGAAAAGAACAAGATCCTGACAAGAAAAAGAAGAAGGTTTGAAGAGAGCAGCATCACAATGCCTCCGGAAGAAATGAGATAATGGAATGGAATGAACGGAGGAGAAAAACAATATCTTCTATCTCGAATGAGATTGAAGCATCTTTAGGACAAGGGTCGAAAGTAGTTGTTGGAAAACCAACAACGAAAAGAGTAAACTTGTAGTGGGCTTATGGAGAACATCTCAAAACTATGAGGTGAAATTTTGCCACTAACGGAAACGATAGATTGGCTTGATATCAAGAAGGAGACGAGAAACTTATTCACCAGAAGGATAAAAGAAGAACTTGGGTCATTTATAAACACCATAAATAGCAACAATCCTTAGGGAAAGCTTTAGGTGAAATATAACCCAAGATAACTCCAACGAAGAGATTGATGGATTGAGAAGAGCTCATGCTCGAAGAAATTGATGGGTTGAAAAGATGACTTGAGCGAAGAGAAAATGATGGATTTAAATATGTCACTCTTGGAAAACTTGTGATCGAGGAAACACGAAGGGAAAATTATCAAAAATGACAAAACACCACCTCAAAAATGACATAACGAAGGGAAATCTTGATGAACACTTCGAGAAAGAATTATATCCTTGATGAACCATCATGTAGAACCTCCATGAAGAACTCCGGCAACAAAAGAATAATCAAACGAAAGGAAAGAGAAGTTGAAAACACAAGGTGAATCCTTGCAATGATTGGATGAAACTTTATGACGAGATAATGCGGAAAAGCTAGGAACTCCGGAAAAGAAAGATGAAGCATCTTGAACTGAGAGTGAGATAAGATGAACCTCCGGAATAAGGAATTGAATTTACTCGATGAAACAAGAATAAGGAATTACATTATGCTTATCCTTCACCAATTTAATTGATGACAAGCAACGGATTTGGCATACTACTTATTCTCGTTGAAAAAGGATTAAGATAGATATGGAGCAAACTTGGGAAGGTCTTCAACGAATCACCGGTAGAATTTGGAAAACAACAAATGACTTGATACGACAACGAAAGGAAGAGATCTCTTGAACGAACCACCGTTTGAATTGAAACAAGAATAAATTGATATGATAAACGAAGGAAGAAGAAATCTTGAATGAACCACCATAAGAATTAAAAATGAACAAAGAAAAGATAATGAAAACACCGGGAAGAATTTAGCAAATGAACGAAGATGCTTGAGAGAATGTAGATACATGAGAACGAAGAGATCATAAAATGATTAGAGAATACTTGAATGATGCACCGGTAAGATTGGAGAATGATAACTAACAACTGAGAATGAATAATTCTGAGATGACGGGCTCCGGAGAATCAAACTGAAAAAAAAACTCCTGAATTACTCCGGATGGGTGAAAAGAATTCTCACAATCGAATACAATTATGAGAGGATGGCAACGAGCCGGAATCATGAATCTTGAAGGGAATGGAGCAAGATTGAGAGAAAATCTTCTTCGGTCTTCAAATATCTGAGAATGACGATGAGAAACACCACCAAATTGTTGAGGCTCTCTGGAATGAAAAATTAGAAAGGTTGAACCAACGATGAAAAGAATTTGAAAGATCTTGGAGAAAGGCATTTGACTGATGAAAAATCATTCTTACGTCAAACTTCGAAAAGAAATTTGAGGATAGCTCCGGGAAAATAAGAAGAGTCAGGTAAGATCCTGGGAAAAGACCTATGGGTTAGGGCCCACTCAAAAGAAACACCGTTGAAAAGATTTAAAGAGAGAATGCACCAGTTGAATTAAAAGACTTTGAATGAGATAACATCCTTGAAAGAGCTTGAACGAATGTAGAGTGGAAACACGAATCTTCGAGATATCTTGAGCACTCCGGAACAATAGAATAGCAAGAGGGGAATGATTATGAGGTGAACCGACAAGAGCAGACATTTGAAACGAGGAAAGGATATGATCTTCAACGCTTGAATTGGTTCCACCGGAGAAGATAAAAGAACAAAGAATGATAAACTTGAGGCTCCGTTAGAATCTTCATGAGCATCACTGGGCAAGAACATTGATGGAAAAGGAATGAAGAGACTTCACATCAATAAGATGGATACTTGATCAAGAAATCTGAATCCTTCAAGAAAACAAGGGTGGGAGGGTGGGAAAACAAAGGCACCTTGGGAAGGATGAAACAAACACCGTTGAGAGAGCTTGAGTTGATCTTGCGGATGTTGAAATGATCGGATCCGCTTGAAGAGAAACACACCGGTTGAACAGGATTTACATGACAATCTCGATTATCAAGAAGGATTAGTATTCACATCGGAGTATGAGAACACCGCTTAGGAACAGGTATGGAAACAACATTTGACTTCGAAGCAACTCGAATACCACAACTCAAAACAAAACAAAGAATTGGCTTGCAGAATAAGTCGGAACAAACATATGATAGAGATTTCGTCCGAAGTTTTCGTGGTGGGGCCTACACGGGCTTGATCGTACAACACCGTCATGTACAAGGCAGTGCACATGACATACGAAGCGTCCCCGAGTCGGCATAGCCAAGGACTCTTTAAGACACAACGAGACCACTGTAAAACCAACCGTGGATAGGCGGACCACTAGACGTCGAACCCCAATTTCATATCATACATTCGTCGGAAAGATATCCTAAGAGCTGCTTGAATTCCCACTTATGAACTCCCGAAGTTTTCCGGTTATGCAATCAGGTGTTGGGGATACAGGGGAAGCATAATATCTCACCCAAAACTAGCAAATCCTACATCCAGCTGTATCCATCCTTCAACACATAACCAAGAAACCTTCGGAAATCATTTACCTCAACCTTCGAAAAGCATCCGTTATACGAGTTATGGCAATACTCCCGAACTCCCGCCCCAGTACTGGGTGGCGTCGAGGTTATCTCACCAACAACTGCATAAAAGAGATTTTCGATGTCGGTGAAACTAAACTCATGTATTCCAGAACTGCAATGATAAAATTGTGACAACAACACCTCGGAGCTCAACTCCACGGGACACTGCCACAACCCCTAAATGTTAGGAGGCACCAAGAACAATGTTCTTGTCACAAAACCATCGGAATGATTCCAAGATACCCGTGTGATCCTAAAAAAAATTCGTGAAATTTGAGAAGAGAAGAGTCAAAACTCTACGTCAGGATGCCTCACCAGAGCGATGAAGGGACTAAGGAGTAAAAAGAAGTCCTAACTCTCTGATATATATAATCCTAAATGACTCAAAACATTTCTAGACTCAATAACGCCAGCGATTCGATCAAGCAGGGGGCTCCTAAAGTCGGGGAAGGCTCTGATACCAACTTGTAACGCCCTCGATGCGAATATATCTCCCACGTGTCGAACCACGACTTAGAGGCATAACCGCATTGAAAGCAATGTCCCAAGTGAGGTAATCTTCACACAACCCATGTAATACATAAGGGAAAAAGATACATAGTTGCCTTAAAACCGCCACTTCACACAAATACACGAATAAAGCATTACATCAACCAGATACAATCAAGGTCCGACTATGGAACCAAAATAAAAGAAGACTACCCCAAAAGCTACACAGATCCCCGATCGACCCCAACTGGGCTCCACTACTGATCAACTGGAAGCGGATCAACAAAAAGGACAAGATCTTCATTGAGCTCCTCCTTGAGCTTGGTTGCGTCACCTGCATGGTATCATCGGCACCTGCAAACTGGTTTTGGAAGTATCTGTGAGTCACGGAGACTCAGCAATCTCACACCCTCGCGATCAAGACTATTTAAGCGTATGGGTAAGGTAAAGGTATGAGGTGGAGCTTTAGCAAGCGACTAGCATATTTGGTGGCTAAACATACGCAAATGAGAGCGAGAAGAGAAGGCAAAGCACGATCGAGAAACTATGATCAATAAGTGATCCTAGAACAACCTACGTCAAGCATTACTCCAACACCTTGTTCACTTCCCGGACTCCGCAGAGAAGAGACCATCACGGCTACACACGCGGTTGATGTATTTTAATTAAGGTCATCTTCAGGTTTTCTACAACCAGACATTAACAAATTCCCATCTGCCCATAACCGCGGGCACGGCTTTCGGAAGTTCAAAACCCTGCAGGGGTGTCCCAACTTAGCCCATCACAAGCTCTCACGGTCAACGAAGGATATTCCTTCTAGCGGGAAGACCCGATCAGACTCGGAATCCCGGTAACAAGACATCCTGGCAATGGTAAAACAAGTCTAGCAAGACCGCCTGATGCGCCGACATCCTGATGGGAGCTGCACATATCTCGTTCTCAGGGCAACACCGAATGATCACTACGTACAGCTAAAACCAGCCCTCAAGTTTCCCCAAGGTGGCGCCACAAGTGGCTCTGTTTCGGACCAACACTTAGACAAGCACTGGCCCGGGGGGTTAAAATAAAGATGACCCTTGGGCTGGCCTAACCCAAGGGAAAAAGGCTAGGTGGTGAATGGTAAAACCAAGGTTGGGCCTTGCCGGAGGAGTTTTATTCAAGGCGAACTATCAAGGGGTTCCCATTATAACCCAACCGCGTAAGGAACACAAAATCCAGGAACATAACACCGATATGACGGAAACTAGGGCGACAAGAGTGGAACAAAACACCAGGCATAAGGCCGAGCCTTCCACCCTTTACCAAGTATATAGATGCATTAATTAGATAAGAGATATTGTGATATCCCAACAAGATATCTATGTTCCAACAAGGAACAAACTCCAATATTCACCTGCAACTAACAACGCTATAAGAGGGGCTGAGCAAAGCGGTAACATAGCCAAACAACGGTTTGCTAGGACAAGGTGGGTTAGAGGCTTGGCTTAACAATATGGGAGGCATGATAAGCAAGTGGTAGGTATCGCAGCATAGGCATAGCAAAAGAGCGAGCAACTAGCAAGCAAAGATAGAAGTGATTTCGAGGGTATGGTCATCTTGCCTGAGATCCCGCAAGGAAGAAGAACGAGTCCATGAAGAAGACAAAAGAACGTAGTCGAATGGATCCTCACAAACGCAACGTTATCGGAACCAACCCGAAGAAGCAACACCGGAAAGAAGCAAACAACATAGTAAACAACCACCACATAATCATGACACGATGCGCAAACAAGTATGATGCATGTTTGGTTTAATGAGGCATGGCATGGCAAAGTGCACAAACAACCCTACAAATTAAGTGGAGCTCAATATGCAACTCCATTGCACATTGACGAAACACCACATTCAAGTTATTTAGTTTGATCTCGTTTATGTACCCAACAATATTAAATGTTGTTAAGCATGTCAAGAGGTGAACCATAAAGGGATTATCTATCTAAACAATTTAAATGGGGCTGGATATAGCAAACAACAAATCCGGTAAATCCCCATATGCATTAGTAAATTAATGCAAACAACAATTTTAAACATTCAAATGTTGTTAACATGATGCGGATGACATGTTCAAGTTTTATGCAAGTTTTATTAAAAGTTGACATGATAAGATATGAGGCATTTGTCATCGTGGCGGAAACAAAAGGGGTGCCACGGCGACAATAACGAAAACGGTGCCACTACAACGTTCCGGTTCCGGTAACTCAATTGAGATACCGATGCAAAGGAGAAGTGTGCGGATGCGTGCAAAAGATGGTGGGGCACTCCCGGATACCGGGTGTCCCATGAGTCGACGACGGTGACAAGGCAAAAGAGGGGCAACATGCACCGACAGTTCGGGCACGGAGCAAGCACGACCATCTCAAACAACATGCATTCATTCTCGGAAGGTCGTCTCGGTGGTTATACCTTTGAAGCATGCAAACGAGACGATTTGGGTTCGATGGGACGTAGTGGTACTTTCGGTCCTCGGCGACGGAAGAGGTACAGACGTTCTCAAGGCACTTGTCGGTCCAGACTTGGTGTAGTTGTACATGGCAAAGTAGTGGTACTCGCAGTCTTGTCAAACCCAAGCGATGGTAGTCGTACACGACGCGTTGTGGAAGTAGTTGTACTCGCGGACTTCGGCGGTGGTAGTCGTTCAGGGTCTTGGCGGTTCGTCGTGTAGCCGTACATGTTTGACGTGGTACATGATTCGAAGTCGTGCATGTCCCGTAGATGTTCAGGGTCACCGTGAGGAATTTGTCGAATCCAGTGTCTCAGCCGTCGGTAGTGGTACACGTTTCGAAGGTGAACTTGACGAACTCGGCTCCCTTCGGGGTTGTCGTGGTACTTGGGGTCTTCGGACCCGCTGGTCCCGTTCTTGCAATGGTAGTCGTTCACGTTCATTCGGAGGGGTACTTGATGACTCCAACGTCTTCGGGGCGACGGTAGTGGTACACACGAGTCACCATGTAGTCGTACACTTGTCAGAGAGGATCTTGGCGCATCCAAAGCGAAGCAACACAAAAGGGCCTCGGGTCTCGGTGGTCAATGAACAGAGGCTACCATGGATGGAGCTACGAGCAGAGGACGAACAACCTAGGTGAACCGATGCAGTTGAACTTGTATAGGGAGTGGCACCGAACTGGATGGAGCTCAGCTCCTAGTGAGGAAGCGATGTAGGGGGGCTAGCGGAGCCGAGGCTAGACCAGGCGGGGTAGAAGGAGAGGCAGAGGCAAGCTGCTGACGAGGCGGCCATGGCATCAGCAGGGGCCAGCGGGAGGCAAGCCCAGCACCAGCGCCATGGTGGGCTCGCGGCAGCAGCGGAGGATGGAGCAGGTCCGGTGAGGCGGAGGCGCAGGGCAGCGGGGCACACAGGGTTGCGACCATGGACGGCCAGCGGCGCACACGGGGTTGCGACCATGGACGGCCAGCGGCGCACGGGGCAAGAAGAGCTCCTGGTGATGCGGCGACCTGGTGGATGGTGCTG
>NC_041382.1:646300539-646339997 GCF_002162155.2 Triticum dicoccoides
CGGCGCGCGCGAGGAGGCGTAGAGAGGCAGAGGAGGAGAATGGCTTCGCCGGGAACGGCTCGGTCATCGCCGCAGCGCTGGGAGGATCGGGCGTGGGGGCTCGTCCCCTGGCTCGAGGAGTACGTGGCCATAGCAAGGAGGCGGGGAAGAAGACCAAGGCGCGGGGCTCGCGCGCAGGGCGGCGGAGCAGTTGTTCCTGGTGGCGGGGCCTGGTCGAGAGGGAGAGATGGGGGTCGAGGGAGAGAAGGGTCACGGGCGAGAGGAGGGGTCGAGCGCGGTGCCCTTTCTCTCCTGGTGGCGCGAGGGAGGGAAACGAGGGAGAGGGTGCAGGGGATCGAGCGGGAGGCCTAGGGTTACGGGGGGAGATGACTGGGCCTTAGGGAGGCTGGCCCAGGGAGAGGGAAGGCTACGCCTAGGGAGGTTTGGGCCTGCTCGGCTCTCTCTCTCTTAATCTCTCTTTTCAGCAAAATAGATAGGCCAAAAATAATTAAGAGAAGAGGCCAGGGAGAAGAACAAAATTATGGAACATTTTTGTATGGCTTTATGGAATATTTCCACCTCAACAAAAATAGTTCCGACAAGTTAGGAGAATTTAAATTCAAACTTATTTGACTTGAGCCAAAAGAGTTTGAATGAAGGCTAGGCTAAAGGGGTGTACAAAAATGTAGAGGGTTTTTGGAGGACCCTCGATAAATGGAGAAAGAACTACTGCCAAGGTTTGGAGGTGAAACTTGAAGCAAAAGAACCCAAGGGATTTATATAGTGAGTGTGTTGTGGTCGATTCCTAAAGAATGGAATATTTATTTTACCTCCCTATACCTATTGGGAGATATGTTAAAAAGAGAATTTCACCATGTGAATATCCCTCGATTTAAATGGACCGAAGATCCATCCGATTTTATTTGGTTGAGTTTTAAAACATGTTGCAAGATGACATGATGCAATGCACATGATGCAAAAAATGAAAGCAACGAACCAAAGAAATCACACGACGAATCGCGGAAAACCCTTGAAGGAATCGGAAGCTCCGGTCTTGGGGCGTCACAATTAACTTCCTCACTAATTGGTGTAGGCGTCATAGAAACTGGTTTCTGTGATGAACTACTTTCCAATGGAGGAGCAGGTATAGCTAGCTCATCAAGTTCCACTTTCCTCCCACTCACTTCTTTCAAGAGAAACTCCTTCTCTAGAAAGGATCCATTCTTAGCAACGAATGTCTTGCCTTCGGATCTGTGATAGAAGGTGTACCCAACAGTTTCCTTTGGGTATCCTATTGTCGGTGTTAAAACCGGCGGATCTCGGGTAGGGGGTCCCAAACTGTGCGTCTAGGCCGGATGGTAACAGGAGGCAGGGGACACGAAGTTTTACCCAGGTTCGAGCCCTCTTGATGGAGGTAAAACCCTACGTCCTGCTTGATTAATATTGATGATATGGGTAGTACAAGAGTAGATCTACCACGAGATCAGAGAGGCTAAACCCTAGAAGCTAGCCTATGGTATGATTGTATGTTGTGATTGTTGTCCTACGGACTAAAACCCTTCGGTTTATATTGACACAGGAGAGGGTTAGGGTTACACAAGGTCAGTTACAAAGGAGGAGATATCCATATACGTATCGCCTAGCTTGCCTTCCACGCCAAGTAGAGTCCCATCCGGACACGAGACGAAGTCTTCAATCTTGTATCTTGATAGTCTAACAGTCCGGCCAATGGAGATAGTCCAGCTGTCTGGAGACCCCCTTATCCAGGACTCCCTCAGTAGCCCCTGAACTAGGCTTCAACGACGATGAGTCCGGCGCGCAGTATTGTCTTCGGCATTGCAAGGCGGGTTCCTCCTCCGAATACACCGCAGAAGAATTTGAATATGAGGATAGTGTCCAACCCTGCAAAATAAGTTCCACATTACACCGTAGAGAGAGTAATATTTTCGCAGATCTAATTCGCTGGCTTGTTTTGGCAGCACGACGTTATGTCATGGCCCGGTGATTATTCGAACCATTTCTTTTAACCAGCTCCACACATAACGCGAGGCGGTTTCTTGACACGTCTTGTCGAAGCGGAGATCATGTTCCCTCAATTACAGGATTCTCATTAACGCGGTCGTGGGTAACCCAACCGTGTCCAGGACTCCTAGATTATAGGCAAGTCCCAAACGGCTATGGAGAGGACGCTTGATATTCACCCTCTTGATAAGGGGACAAAGTTTTCGCTTTTTCCCTCTCGTGCTCAATCGAACCCTTCCCCTGCCTTGAGTTCTAACACCCAAAGCCCAGGTTAGGTGCTTCGGATCTTCAATCATGTTCGGATCCAGCCTTCAAGGCCGATGGATGCCCTCCTCCGTTACGGAAGAGGACATCAAGAAGTTGAGGGAGGCGAGATACCTGACCGCCGAGGTTTCGCATCGGCTGCCTGCTCGAGGGCAGATCATCCCTACTCCCGAACCCAAAGAGAACGTCGTGTTCGTCTCCCACTTCCTCCGAGGTCTAGGCCTCACTCTGGATCCCTTCGTCGGGGGCTTGATGTTCTATTACGGGCTAGATTTCCATGATCTAGCTCCGGACTCCTTTCTCCACATCTCGACATTTATTGTCATGTGTGAGGCCTTCCTCCATGTTACCCCTCACTTCGGCCTATGGCTCAAGACCTTTGAAGTAAAGCCGAAGATGATCAAGGGGCAACATGCAGTGTGCCGAGGTGCATCAATAGGAAAGATGGCAGGAGCTCCATGGCCGAAAGGTTCCTTTCCAGAAGTGTCCGAATTATGGCAACGAGAGTGGTTTTACGTCACCGCTCCCAGAAGTGCCAAGTGGGTGGCTGCCCCTGCTTTCCGCCCGGGCCCCCCACCACAACTGATGCCATGGATTAGCAGAGGTCTGAGCTGGGGTCCAGCCAAGGACGTGCCTATACTGCAAAGCCGCATCCGAGATCTCTTCGAGGGAGATTTTAATTTGGCTGTGGTAATACAAGTTATGCTGGTTCGTCAAATCCAGCCTTGCAAACGCCGGCCCCTTCGCTTGTGGGAGTTTAACCCAGAGGGACCACGTGCCATTCAAAGTTTCCTCGGCCTAATGCACGAGGAGATCTACAAGTCATTCTTCAGACCTCGAGTAGAGTGTCCGGATATTACCGAGGACGTGGGCCTGAGCAGTAACCGCGCTGCCGAACAAGTAAGAAACCCTCTGGCTGAACACACTGTCTTTTATTCGTCACGAAGTTATGTCTGAGAGTTTGCTTTTTGACTAGGACTGGCTAACAAAGGCGAAGATGATTCGGTGTTTGGCCCCCCTCCCTAAGGGTTTAGAAAATCCGGTATTGGAAAAGATGCTCGAGGTCGCACCTTGCCCGGAGCTCTCGAAGGAAGATGCCGGGGGGGGGGGGATAATACGGGCGGACACGGGTCCCCATCGCTGCCCGTTCCAGCCGAGGGAACGAGCGTCTCCACGAAGGAGGACAACCGGGAGAGGAAAAGGACTGCTTCCGAGGATCCGGAAGCTGAAGCCTCCAAACGGGAGAAGAAGTCTCCCATAGAGGGTCCTGCCTCGGGGGGTGCTTTTGCCGCACAAAGTCCGCGGGGGGATCAGCCCTCTAACGAGTCGTAAGTGATCCAAAATACTTTAATAGTAAAGGTATGCTATCTTTTTCTTCTGAGAAAATAACCACTGCATATATCTTGTAGTTCGGGCCTTAGCCCCTCTCCGATGAGCTCGTCTTCGGGGGATCTTCTTCCAGAGATGATGGAGAGCGAAACGCCTCCCCCTGACTCCTCCGCTCAAGAAGCGGGCGACCCCGAAGTGTCGTCACGGAGGGCCTCTCCGGATCCGGTGATGCCAGAAGATAATCACGTAGACCCCCGAAGTCCCCAGCGTCCGGCTCCCGAAGAGAACAGACAAAAGAGTCCGACACTGTCTGGTGTGCAGTCGGACGTTCTGAGGGAGTTGGTGGGGCGAGCGGCCATCTCAGAAGAACACCGTATGATAATGGGTACGGTGATGGAGAGAATCTCGTCCGCCGAAAGCAGATTACATGAAGCTTTTATGAGTCTACTAACATGCTTTGAGGTACGTGAGATCATATGTGATAGTACTGCACATGTTAGGTGTGCCTTGTGTAGATAGTAGCCCCTCAGACTCTGGTTGTCGTCGAGAACGGCGGCGAACAGAGGATCATATTCCCAGGTAATAATCAGACTGCCCCTATGTGCAGGTGGTGGAAGCTCTGATGGCTAGCCGGACTAGTGAGTTTGCCAAATTAAAATGGCAACTGGATGCGGCAGACGCCGACATCGAGCTTGTTAACAAGAGGCTTGACGAGGCACAGGGTAAGTGTTATTATCTGGTGACGCCACATAGTAAGAGCAGCATGATGCCGGTATCTTTAATATGTTGTGACTGCAGATGGAGCTGCCACCGTGGAAACCTTGCGGGCAGAACTTGCCCGAGCCAAGGAACAAGCGAGGATTAGTAATGCGGCTGCTTTGAAGGCAGTCGAAGAGTTGAAAGCCGAGAAGGCCGCACATGGCGAGAGCAAAGGGAAGATGGCCAAAATGGCCGTAGAACTAAAAGACACTACCGACCGTTGCCGGCTTCTTGAAAAAGAAAACCAAGCGAAGGCAACAGACCTTGAGAAGGCCACGATGGCGGACAAAGACACCCGCTCTGCTATGAGAGCGAAGAAGGAGGAGCTGCGGGAAGCCGGGGATATTGCGGCTGGGAAGCCCTTCATGCTACGGAGGAAGTTCGGAGATCCATGGTATGCCCCCTGGATCGGTTGTGGAGTTCGGCAGATGCATATATGGACTTGGCTGCGAGCGCCGCCGATGCGGCCAAATACTTCCAAGGTCAAGCAGATCGTGGAGTGGACAAGTTGTTCTGGTCGCAATTCAACGTTCCAGAGCATCCACTTCCTTTGACTGATCAACTAGCCGAATGGGCCGAACTAAATAGGTTGTCCGGACTCACCATGAGGTCTGTCGTGGATCAGCTATGGCCGGAAAGGCCAAAGCCGAATAGCTATTTTAGCTTAGTGCAGCAGGTCCTTGGTGCGGTGCCACACATTGATGCGATGAAGAGGTCGGCATGCATAGAAGGCTCGCGGATGGCCCTTGCCCGTGTTAAAGCATACTGGGCGGAGATGGACGCTACCACTGTTGCGGCGCAGGGTTCGGCCATAGGTCAAGTGGCTGCCGAGCATTATTTTGAGGAGGTTCTCGAGGGTGCTCGTTTGATAGAGGCCCAGTGCTCGAAAAATATTATGTTTGAGTGATATGTATTCTCATTGTAAACACAATGCTTTTATGAAGTTTTTATGAGGCTATGTTTATACTTTTGCCTGAAAGTAGTATGATGCCTCCTGTGCGGCCGTTTATGTATACATGTGTATAACCTGAAAGATTGCAGCCGTCAGCTTCAACCCCCACGCATATAATGCGGAGGTGCTCACAAAAAACGTGTGTTCACACTTAACCCAACGTCTTGGTCCTATTAAGGAGGTGATAGCGTAGCGAACGAGGCAACCGGACTATAATGCTTTAACACTTTCACTTAGCCATATGAGTTTGACAGTGGGGCTACTAGATAGCCCCTGGTGGCTCCGCACTCTCCCGATAGCGGGGTGCATACATGCCTGGCCGGAAAACGACCCTTCGTTAAGGCGGAGGAATTCTAACATTCCGATAGGTCATCGAGTGGTTGACCAGTCTCACGCTATATCATGACAGTCAGTTTTCGGCTTTCTCTACTGAGGTGCTCGTCCGGATGAACCAGGGCACAATCGCAGTAGTTCTCCTAGTGCTACCTTAGCCGGTAAAGCGGAACATAAGGCACCAAAATACAGGAGCCGGGCAAACCCAACATTTGACCAAAGACAATGATTCGGAGCTAATGCATATAGGGCCAAACTCGCGACGTCGAACACTCCCTAAGGTATTCGGTCTTTATGGTATGAACCGGGCCTAAATAGTGCCCTTTGTAAGAAGCCCCTTGTGTCCAGGTACGTGCATTATTCTGACGTGGCCACATGCCAAGACGTCAGCATCCTTCTCAACTATGCTGAGAATTCGGTGGACATGTATCAACAAGAGATAGTAAAAAAGGTTTACGCAGGGTCTTAATCTACAAAGAATCCTTGGAGCGGGTCCCTGCTGCACGTCTGCACCTGTGTCTCCGTTGTGCCGTATCCTGGACGGGTGTAGCACGATGATCATCTGTAAAAGAGAGGAACTTAGGTGAAAAAGTTGTCGTGCGAAAAGATAGTTTTTAAAGAAACCATATATAATTCAAGATGAGTAAAAATTGCCACTTGTCTGCGCGCATTGAGCCCCTTGTATTTGTAATAGGGGTGTGACCATTGATCCGGTATAAATTACATATAGCGGCGCCAAACTCGACTAACCGTGTTCGAGGTCTTGACGACCTGTTAAATGCTTTAGTTGGTGAGGCCGTTTTTAGTGTGCGGCTGCCAAGGCAGCTGCACTCTTTTCGGTGCGCAAAGATCGCTTAATACTTCTGTTTACTGTAATGATGCCACGTGGACTGGGCATCTTGAGTGTGAGGGAAGTGTAGTGCGGTATTGCATTAAAGCGAGCGAAAGCTTCGCGTCCGAGTAGTGCTTGATAGCCACTTTGGAACGGAGCGATGTGGAAGGTTAAATGTTCGCTACGGAAGTTATAGGGGAAGCCAAATATAACTTTTAGTAGCAGGGAGCCCGTGCAACGAGCCCCTGGGCCTGGCGTTACTCCTTTAAAGGTAGTATTGCTATGGCTATTTTTTGTTGGGTCTATCCCCATTTCGCGGATTGTATCCTGATATATCAGGTTTAGACTGCTGCCACCGTCCATCAGGACTCGTGTGAAGTGGTATCCGTCGATTATTGGGTCTAATACCAGGGCAGCCCATCCTGCACGCCGGATAGTTGCTGAGTAATCACGATGGTCGAAAGTGATAGGTTGAGACGACCAGTGGCAGGACTCCGCGGTGATAGGCCCTTGGGCATATTTTTCTGGGAGTGCCGTTTTGTTTCTTCCCTTGATCACGTGTAACACGTTTACTGTTTTGACTTCTGGGGGAAATTTCTTTTGTTCCCCAGTGTCTTGCTTGAGAGGCTCATCCTCGTCTTCGCTTGGTGTATCCTCCCCCTTGTGTACGGCGTTGAGCTTGCCGGACTGCTTGAAGACCCAACATTCTCTGTGGGTATGATTAGCAGGTTTACCAGGGGTGCTATGGATCTGACATATTTGGTCCAGAATTTTGTTTAGGCTGGACAGTTTGTCTCTGGCGCCTTTAGAGGGCGGCTTTTGCTGACCTGGCCGAGAGCTTTTGAATCCGGCGTTTACTGTCGTGCTCTTCGTGCTGTCTTCTTTATTTCGGCGTTTGTTATTGCTGTTGCGCCATGATTTCTCGTTTCCATCTCTAACTTCAGACGTACTGGGGTCGCTGGTGTTGCATCTGGCTAGCCAGCTGTCCTCACCCGCGCAAAAGCGGGTCATGAGGCTTGTTAGTGCTGCCATTGTTCTCGGCTTTTCTTGGCCGAGGTGTCTAGCAAGCCATTCATCGCGGACGCTATGCTTAAAAGCTGCCAAGGCTTCGGCGTCCGGACAGTCGACAATTTGGTTCTTTTTAGTAAGAAACTTGTTCCAAAGTTTTCGGGCCGACTCTCCGGGCTGTTGAGTTATATGACTCAAATCGTCTGCGTCCGGAGGTCGGACATAAGTCCCTTGAAAATTTGCCCGAAAAGCGTCTTCGAGCTCTTCCCAGCTTCTAATGGAGTTTTCGGGGAGGCCTTTAAGCCAGTAACGAGCTGGCCCTTTGAGGTTGAGGGGTAAGTACTTGTTGGCATGGAGATCATCTCCTCGAGCCATATGGATATGGAGGATATAGTCCTCAATCCAGACCCCAGGGTCTGTTGTTCCATCGTATGCCTCTATGTTTACGGGTTTGAATCCTTCTGGAAATTCATGGTCCAGCAGCTCATCGATGAAACATAGGGGGTGTGCGGCACCCCTGTATCTGGGTGTACCGCGTTGTTCGGCTGTTTGTTGTGTTACATGTATGCTGGGGGGCGCTTGCGTGGTCCATAGATGGATCTGGTTGCGCCGTCCTTTTGGTGCGAGCCCTCGCGTGGATCGCGTATTGTCTTGTGAGTGGCATTATTTGCCGCTCTATGTTGGTCGTGAGGTCGTCTATCCGGCCAGGTGGCTGTTTTGATTTTTGGTTGTGGGGGGTCTGAGGCCTCCTCATCGAATTCAGGGAGCAACTTCCGCTTTGGGTAGCTCATGGTGGGGCAATTGTCGCCATACTTCGCTGTTGTATTGAGTACTTTACTCCATCTGATTTGGAGTGTGTCTTGCGCAGCCTTGAGCCTTTGCTTCTGCTTTTTAGACTCCTCGCGGTGGCAACAAGCCTTTGACGGGCGTTCTGCTGCTCCGGGTGCCTGTCCGGGGTTATGTCGTCCGGACTCTTATCTTTAACAGAATTGGTTTGTTTGGTTTGATTCCCCGTATTGCCGTGGTCCGACAGAGGTTTGCCCTGCTCCAACGCTGGGTCTGTATGATCGTTATTTCTGCCGAGGCGGGATTTGGGGCGGCGCTTGCACCGCCGCTTTGACTGCTTCTCGAGGGAATAGGCCTTCGGTGCGTCCTTCCATTCCTCGTCGTCGTCTTCTTTTGGTGTGTCCACCATGTATACGTCATATGATGAAGTGGACGTCCAGCGCCCTGTGGGCGATGGTTCCTCTTCATCTCCCACATCGTTGTCCATACCGTCGATGTCTTCGGAGTCGAAGTCGAGCATGTCGGTTGAGTCATCGACAGTGGCTCTTAAGTGGGTGGTGGGTGGACGTCGAATTTCGTCGTCGTCCACATCCCAATGTTGTTGGCCATAATCCGGCCAGGGCTCTCCGGACAAAGAGAGAGACTTTAGTGAATTCAGAATGTCGCCGAAGGGCGAGTGCTGAAAGATATCCGCGGCGGTGAGTTCCATGATCGGCGCCCAATCGGATTTGATTGGCAGAGGCGCGGATGGTTCGGAGTCTGGGAAAGAGTCCGGCACCTTGGAGTCACGGGCTGCGCAGAGGGTTATGCTGGTGTTTGGCTCGATCACCGTTGAGACTGCAGCCCCTGAGGTGATGTCTAACCACCCGTCCTCGATTGGTGCAGTTGGCTCCGAACTAAGGGTCGGAGCTGATGTGGGCGCGGCCTCTGGGGTACTGTTCGGCGGCAGAGCTAGGTCATACCTATCGCGACAGTGCAGCGCGCCCGGCTGTGGCTCGAATCTGTTGAAGATCAAGTCTCCGCGGATGTCGGTCGTGTAGTTCAAACTTCCAAATCTGACCTGATGGCCAGGGGCGTAGATTTCAATCTGCTCCAGATGGCCAAGCGAATTAGACGCAGTGCAAAGCCGCCGAATATGAAGATCTGTCCAGGGAGAAAAGTCTCACCCTGGACCGCATCGCTATCGATGATAGTAGGAGCCATCAAGCCTAACGGCGACGACACGGATGAACTCTCAATGAAAGCATCAATGCCGGTGTCAAAACCGGCGGATCTCGGGTAGGAGGTCCCGAACTGTGCGTCTAGGCCAGATGGTAACAGGAGGGAGGGGACACGAAGTTTTACCCAGGTTCGGGCCCTCTTGATGGAGGTAAAACCCTACGTCCTACTTGATTAATATTGATGATATGGGTAGTACAAGAGTAGATCTACCACGAGATCAGAGAGGCTAAACCCTAGAAGCTAGCCTATGGTATGATTGTATGTTGTGATTGTTGTCCTACGTACTAAAACCCTTCGGTTTATATAGACACGGGAGAGGGTTAGGGTTACACGAGGTCGGTTACAAAGGAGGAGATATCCATATACGTATCGCCTAGCTTGCCTTCCACGCCAAGTAGAGTCCCATCCGGACACGAGACGAAGTCTTCAATCTTGTATCTTCATAGTCTAACAGTCCGGCTATCCGGAGACCCCCTTATCCAGGACTCCCACACCTATGAAGACACATTTCTCTGATTTGGGTTCGAGCTTATCAGGTTGAAGCCTTTTCACATAAGCATCGCAGCCCCAAACTTTCAGAAACAACAACTTTGGTTTCTTGCCAAACCACAGTTCATAAGGCGTCATCTCAACGGATTTCGATGGTGCCCTATTTAACATGAATGCGGCCGTCTCTAAAGCATGCCCCCAAAATGATAGCGGTAAATCTATAAGAGATATCATAGATCGCACCATATCTAGTAAAGTACGATTATGACGTTCGGATACACCATTACGCTGTGGTGTTCCGGGTGGCGTGAGTTGCGAAACTATTCCACATTGTTTCAAATGTGGACCAAACTCATAACTAAAATATTCTCCTCCACGATCAGATCGTAGAAACTTTATATTCTTGTTACGATGATTTTCAACTTCACTCTGAAATTCTTTGAACTTTTCAAATGTTTCAGACTTATGCTTCATCAAGTAGATATACCCATATCTTCTTAAATCATCTGTGAATGTGAGAAAATAACGATATCCGCCATGAGCCTCTACATTCATTGGACCACATACATCTGTATGTATGATTTCCAACAAATCTGTTGCTCTCTTCATAGTTCCGGAGAACGGCGTTTTAGTCATCTTGCCCATGAGGCACGGTTCGCAAGTACCAAGTGATTCATAATCAAGTGGTTCCAAAAGCCCATCAGTATGGAGTTTCTTCATGCGCTTTACACCGATATGACCTAAACGGCAGTGCCACAAATAAGCTGAACTATCATTATCAACTCTGCATCTTTTGGCTTCAACATTATGAATATGTGTATCACTACTATCGAGATTCATCAAAAACAGACCACTCTTCAAGGGTGCATGACCATAAAAGATATTACTCATATAAATAGAACAACCATTATTCTCTGATTTAAATGAATAACCGTCTCGCATCAAACAAGATCCAGATATAATGTTCATGCTCAACGCTGGCACCAAATAACAATTATTTAGGTCTAATACTAATCCTGAAGGTACATGTAGAGGTAGCGTGCTGACCGCGATCACATCGACTTTGGAACCATTTCCCACGCGCATCGTCACTTTGTCCTTTGCCAGTGTTTGCTTAATCCGTAGTCCCTATTTCGAGTTGCAAATATTAGCAACAGAACCATTATCAAATACCCAGGTGCTACTGCGAGCTCTAGTAAGGTACACACCAATAACATGTATATCACATATACCTTTGTTCACTTTGCCATCCTTCTTATCCGCCAAATACTTGGGGCAGTTCTGCTTCCAGTGACCAGTTTGCTTGCAGTAGAAGAACTCAGTCTCAGGCTTAGGTCCAGACTTGGGTTTCTTCTCCTGAGCAGCAACTTGCTTGCTATTCTTCTTGAAGTTCCCCTTCTTCTTCCCTTTGCCCTTCTTGAAACTGGTGGTCTTACTGACCATCAACACTTGATGCTCCTTCTTGATTTATACCTCTACAGCCTTTAGCATTGCGAAGAGCTCGGGAATTGTCTTATCCATCCCTTGCATATTATAGTGTTGGGGAACATCGTAATTTCAAAATTTTCTTACGCACACGCAAGATCATGGTGATGCACAGCAACAAGAAGAGAGAGTGTTGTCCACGTACCCTCATAGACCGAAAGCGGAAGCGTTAGCACAACGCGGTTGATGTAGTCGTACGTCTTCACGATCCGACCGATCAAGTACCGAACACACGACACCTCCGAGTTCAACACACGTTCAGCCTGATGACGTCCCTCGAACTCCAATCCAGCCGAGTGTTGAGGGAGAGTTTCGTCATCACGACAGCGTGGTGACGATGTTGATGTTCTACCGACGTAGGGCTTCGCCTAAGCATCGCTATAGTATTATCGAGGTGGACTATGGTTGGAAAAGGATTCAGGAGGGGGAAAGAGGAGGGAGAGAAGGAAAGGGGGGGCATTGCCCCCCTCTCCTTGTCCTATTCGGACTAGGGGGAGGGGCGCGCGGCCTCTCCTCTTCTCCATAAAGGCCCACTAAGGCCCATTTACCTCCCGGGGGGTTCCGGTAACCTCCCGGTACTCCGGTAAAATCTCGATTTCACTCGGAACACTTCCGATATCTAAACATAGGCTTCCAATATATCAATCTTCATGTCTCGACCATTTCGAGACTCCTCGTCATGTCCGTGATCACATCCGGGAGTCCGAACAACCTTCGGTACGTCAAAAAATATAAACTCATAATATAACTGTCATCGTAACGTTAAGCGTGCGGACCCTACGGGTTTGAGAACTATGTAGACATGATCGGGACATGTCTCCGGTCAATATCCAATAGCGGAACCTGGATGCTCATATTGGCTCCTACATATTCTATGAAGATCTTTATCGGTCAAACTGCATAACAACATACGTTGTTCCCCTTGTCATTGGTATGTTACTTGCCCGAGATTCGATCGTCGGTATCTCAATACCTAATTCAATCTCGTTACCGGCAAGTCTCTTTACTCGTTCTGTAATACATCATCCCGCAACTAACTCACTAGTTGCAATGCTTGCAAGGCTTAAGTGATGTGCATTACCGAAAGGGCCCAGAGACACCTCTCCGACAATCGGAGTGACAAATCCTAATCTCGAAATACGCCAATCCAACAAGTACCTTTGGAGACACCTGTAGAGCACCTTTATAATCACCCAGTTACGTTGTGACGTTTGGTAGCACACAAAGTGTTCCTCCGGTAAACGGGGGTTGCATAATCTCATAGTCATAGGAACATGTATAAGTCATGAAGAAAGCAATAGCAACATACTAAATGATCGGGTGCTAAGCTAACGGAATGGGTCATGTCAATCACATCATTCTCCTAATGATGTGACCTCGTTAATCAAATGACAACTCTTGTCTATGGTTAGGAAACATAACCATCTTTGATCAACGAGCTAGTCAAGTAGAGGCATACTAGTGACAATCTGTTTGTCTATAATTTCACACATGCATTATGTTTCCGGTTAATACAATTCAAGCATGAATAATAAACATTTATCATGATATAAGGAAATAAATAATAACTTTATTATTGCCTCTAGGGCATATTTCCTTCAGTCTCCCACTTGCACTAGAGTCAATAATCTAGATTACACAGTAATGATTCTAACACCCATGGAGCCTTGGTGCTAATCATGTTTTGCTCGTGGAAGAGGCCTAGTCAACGGGTCTGCAACATTCAGATCCGTATGTATCTTGCAAATTTCTATGTCTCCCACCTTGACTAAATCCCGGATGGAATTGAAGCATCTCTTGATGTGCTTGGTTCTCTTGTGAAATCTGGATTCCTTCGCCAAGGCAATTGCACCAGTATTGTCACATAAAAATTCATTGGACCCGATGCACTAGGTATGACACCTAGATCGGATATGAACTCCTTCATCCAGACTCCTTCATTTGCTGCTTCCGAAGCAGTTATGTACTCCGCTTCACATGTAGATCCCACCACAACGCTTTGTTTAGAACTGCACCAACTGGCAGCTCCACCGTTCAATGTAAACACGTATCTGGTTTGCGATTTAGAATCGTCCGGATCAGTGTCAAAGCTTGCATCAACGTAACCATTTACGATGAGCTCTTTGTCACCTCCATATACGAGAAACATATCCTTAGTCCTTTTCAGGTATTTTAGGATGTTCTTGACCGCTGTCCAGTGATCCACTCCTGGATTACTTTGGTACCTCCCTGCTAGACTTATAGCAAGGCACACATCAGGTCTGGTACACAACATTGCATACATGATAGAGCCTATGGGTGAAGCATAGGGAACATCTTTCATTTTCTCTCTATCTTCTGCAGTGGTCGGGCATTGAGTCTTACTCAACTTCAAACCTTGTAACACAGGCAAGAACCCTTTCTTTGCTTGATCCATTTTGAACTTCATCAAAACTTTGTCAAGGTATGTGCTTTGTGAAAGTCCAATTAAGCGTCTTAATCTATCTCTATAGATCTTGACGCCCAATATATTAGTAGCTTCACCGAGGTCTTTCATTGAAAAACTCTTATTCATGTATCCCTTTATGCTATCCAGAAATTCTATATCATTTCCAATCAACAATATGTCATCCACATATAATATTAGAAATGCTACAGAGCTTCCACTCACTTTCTTGTAAATACAGGCTTCTCCAAAAGTCTGTATAAAACCAAATGCTTTGATCACACTATCAAAGCGTTTATTCCAACTCCGAGAGGCTTGCACCAGTCCATAAATGGATCATTGGAGCTTGCACACTTTGTTAGCTCCCTTTGGATCGACAAAACCTTCTGGTTGCATCATATACAACTCTTCTTCCAGAAATCCATTCAGGAATGCAGTTTTGACATCCATTTGCCAAATTTCATAATCATAAAATGCGGCAATTGCTAACATGATTCGGACAGACTTAAGCATCGCTACGGGTGAGAAAGTCTCATCGTAGTCAACCCCTTGAACTTGTCGAAAACCTTTCGCAACAAGTCGAGCTTTGTAGACAGTAACATTACCGTCAGCCTCAGTCTTATTCTTGAAGATCCATTTATTCTCGATTGCTTGCCGATCAATGGGAAAGTCAACCAAAGTCCACACTTTGTTCTCATACATGGATCCCATCTCAGATTTCATGGCCTCAAGCCATTTTGCGGAATCTGGGCTCACCATCGCTTCTTCATAGTTCGTAGGTTCATCATGATCTAGTAGCATGACTTCTAGAACAGGATTACCGTACCACTCTGGTGCAGATCTTACTCTGGTTGACCTACGAGGTTCAGTAGTAACTTGATCTGAAGTTCCATGATCATCATCATTAACTTCCTCACTAATTGGTGTAGGTGTCACAGAAATTGGTTTCTGTGATGAACTACTTTCCAATAGAGGAGCAGGTATAGTTACCTCATCAAGTTCCACTTTCCTCCTACTCACTTCTTTCGAGAGAAACTCCTTCTCTAGAAAGGATCCATTCTTAGCAACAAAAGTCTTGCCTTCGGATCTATGATAGAAGGTGTACCCAACGGTCTCCTTTGGGTATCCTATGAAGACACATTTCTCCGATTTGGGTTCGAGCTTATTAGGTTGAAGCTTTTTCACATAAGCATCGCAGCCCCAACCTTTCTGAAACGACAACTTTGGTTTCTTGCCAAACCATAGCTCATAAGGCGTCATCTCAACGGATTTTGATGGTGCCCTATTTAACGTGAATGCGGCCGTCTCTAAAGCATAACCCCAAAATGATAGTGGCAAATCTGTAAGAGACATCATAGATCGCACCATATCTAGTAAAGTATGATTACGATGTTCGGACACACCATTACGTTGTGGTGTTCCGGGTGGCGTGAGTTGCAAAACTATTCCGAATTGTTCCAAATGTAGACCAAACTCGTAACTCAAATATTCTACTCCACGATCAGATCGTAGAAACTTTATTTTCTTGTTATGATGATTTTCAACTTCACTCTGAAATTATATGAACTTTTCAAATGTTTCAGACTTATGCTTCATCAAGTAGATATACCCATATCTGCTTAAATCATCTGTCAATGTGAGAAAATAACGATATCCGCCATGAGCCTCTATATTCATCGGACCACATACATCTGTATGTATGATTTCCAACAAATCTGTTGCTCTCTCCATAGTTCTAGAGAACGGCGTTTTAGTCATCTTGCCCATGAGGCACGGTTCGCAAGTACCAAGTGATTCATAATCAAGTGGTTCCAAAAGTCCATCAGTATGGAGTTTCTTCATGCGCTTTATACCGATATGACCTAAACGGCAGTGCCACAAATAAGTTGCACTATCATTATCAACTATGCATCTTTTGGCTTCAACATTATGAATATGTGTATCACTACTATTGAGATTCATCAAAAAAGACCACTCTTCAAGGGTTCATGACCATAAAAGATATTACTCATATAAATAGAACAACCATTATTCTATGATTTAAATGAATAACAGTCTTGCATCAAACAAGATCCAGATATAATGTTCATGCTCAACGCTGGCACCAAATAACAATTATTTAGGTCTAATACTAATCCCGAAGGTAGATGTAGAGGTAGCGTGCCGACCGTGATCACATCGACTTTGGAACCATTTCCCACGCGCATCGTCACCTCGTCCTTTGCCAGTGTTCGCTTAATCCGTAGTCCCTGGTTCGAGTTGCAAATATTAGCAACAGAACCATTATCAAATACCCAGGTGCTACTGCGAGCTCTAGTAAGGTACACATCAGTAACATGTATATCACATATACCTTTGTTCACTTTGCCATCCTTCTTATCCGCCAAATACTTGGGGCAGTTCCGCTTCTAGTGACCAGTCTGCTTGAAGTAGAAGCACTTAGTCTCAGGCTTAGGTCCAGACTTGGGTTTCTTCTCCTGAGCAGCAACTTGTTTGTTGTTCTTCTTGAAGTTCCCCTTCTTCTTCCCTTTGCCCTTTTTCTTGAAAGTGGTGGTCTTATTGACCATCAACACTTGATGCTCCTTTTTGATTTCTACATCCGCTGCCTTTAGCATTGCGAAGAGCTCGGGAATTGTCTTATCCATCCCTTGCATATTATAGTTCATCACGAAGCTCTTGTAGCTTGGTGGCAGTGATTGAAGAACTCTGTCAATGAAACTATCAACCGGAAGATTAACTCCCAGCTGAGTCAAGTGATTATGGTACCCAGACATTCTGAGTATATTTTCACTGACAGAACTATTCTCCTCCATCTTGCAGCTGTAGAACTTATTGGAGACTTCATATCTTTCAATCCGGGCATTTGCTTGAAATATTAACTTCAACTCCTGGAACATCTCATATGCTCCATGACGTTCAAAACGTTGTTAAAGTCCCGGTTCTAAGCCGTAAAGCATGGCACATTGAACTATCGAGTAGTCATCAGCTTTGCTCTGCCAGACGTTCTTAACGTCGTCAGTTGCATCATCAGCAGGCCTGGCACTCAGTGGTGCTTCCAGGATGTAATTATTCTGGGCAACAATGAGGATAATCCTCAAGTTACAGACCCAGTCCGTGTAATTGCTACCATCATCTTTCAACTTTGCTTTCTCAAGGAACGCATTAAAATTCAACGGAACAACAACACGGGCCATCTATCTACAATCAAACATAGACAAGCAAGATACTATCAGGTACTAAGTTCATGATAAATTTAAGTTCAATTAATCATATTACTTAAGAACTCCCACTTAGAAAGACATCCCTCTAATCTTCTAAGTGATCACGTGATCAAATCAACTAAACCATAACCGATCATCACGTGAAATGGAGTAGTTTTCAATGGTGAACATCACTATGTTGATCATATCTACTATATGATTCACGCTCGACCTTTCGGTCTCAGTGTTCCGAGGCCATATCTGTATATGCTAGGCTCGTCAAGTTTAACCTGAGTATTCTGCGTGTGCAAAACTGGCTTGCACCCGTTGTAGATGGACGTAGAGCTTATCACACCCGATCATCACGTGGTGTCTAGGCACGACGAACTTTGGCAACAGTGCATACTCAGGGAGACCACTTTTTATCTTGAAATTTAGTAAGAGATCATCTTATAATGCTACCGTCAATCAAAGCAAGATAAGATGCATAAAAGATAAACATCACATGTAATCAATATAAGTGATATGATATGGCCATCATTATCTTGTGCTTGTGATCTCCATCTCCGAAGCACCGTCATGATCACCATCGTCACCGGTGCGACACCTTGATCTCCATCGTAGCGTCGTCGTCGTCTCGCCAAACTTATGGTTCCACAACTATCGCTACCGCTTAGTGATAAAGTAAAGCATTACAGGGCGATTGCATTGCATACAATAAAGCGACAACCATATGGCTCCTGCCAGTTGCCGATAACTTGGTTACAAAACATGATCATCTCATACAATAAAATTTAGCATCATGTCTTGACCATATCACATCACAACATACCCTGCAAAAACAAGTTAGACGTCCTCTACTTTGTTGTTGCAAGTTTTACGTGGCTGCTACGGGCTTAGCAAGAACCGTTCTTACCTACGCATCAAAACCACAACGATAGTTTGTGAAGTTGGTGTTGTATTAACCTTCGCAAGGACCGGGCGTAGCCACACTCGGTTCAACTAAAGTTGGAGAAACTGACACCCGCCAGCCACCTGTGTGCAAAGCACGTCGGTAGAACCAGTCTCGCATAAGCGTACGCATAATGTCGGTCTGGGCTGCTTCATCCAAAAATACCGCCGAACCAAAGTATGACATGCTGGTAAGCAGTATGACTTATATCGCCCACAACTCACTTGTGTTCTACTCGTGCATATGACATCTACGCATAAAACCTGGCTCTGATACCACTCTTGGGGAACGTAGTAATTTCAAAAATTTCCTACGCACACGCAAGATCATGGTGATGCACAATAACAAGAGGGGAGAGTGTTGTCCACGCACCCTCGTAGACCGAAAGCGGAAGCGTTAGCACAACGCGGTTGATATAGTCGTACGTCTTCACGATCTAACCGATCAAGTACCAAACGCACGGCACCTCCGAGTTCAGCACACGTTCAGCCCGATGACGTCCCTCGAACTCCGATCCAGCCGAGTATTGAGGGAGAGTTTCATCAGCATGACGGCGTGGTGATGATGTTGATGTTCTAACGACGCAGGGCTTCGCCTAAGCACCGCTATAGTATTGTCGAGGTGGACTATGGTGGAGGGGGGCACCGCACACGGCTAAAAGATCAACTTGATCAATTGTTGTGTCTTTGGGGTGCCCCCTGCCCCCGTATATAAAGGAGCAAGGGGGGTGCGGCCGGCCAGGGAGAGGGCACGCCAGGAGGTATCCTACTCTCACCGGGAGTAGGACTCCCCCCTTTCCTAGTTGGAATAGGATTCGGGAGGGGGAAAGAGGAGGGAGAGAAGGAAAGGGGGGCGCCGCCCCCCTCTCCTTGTCCTATTCGGACTAAGGGGGAGGGGCGCGCGGCCCAGCCCTGGCCGCCTCTCCTATTCTCCGTAAAGGCCCACTAAGGCCCATTTACCTCCCGGGGGGTTCCGGTAACCTCCCGGTACTCCGGTAAAATCCTGATTTCACCCGGAACACTTCCGTTATCCAAACATAGGCTTCCAATATATCAATCTTCATGTCTCGACCATTTCAAGACTCCTCTTCATGTCCGTGATCACATCCGGGACTCCGAACAACCTTCGGTACATCAAAACATATAAACTCATAATATAATTGTTATCGTAACGTTAAGCGTGCGGACCCTATGGGTTCGAGAACTATGTAGACATGACCGAGACACGTCTCCGGTCAATAGCTAATTGCGGAACCTGGATGCTCATATTGGCTCCTACATATTCTACGAAGATCTTTATCGGTTAAACCGCATAACAACATACATTGTTCCCTTTGTCATCGGTATGTTACTTGCCCGAGATTCGATCGTCGGTATCTCAATACCTAGTTCAATCTCGTTACCGGCAAGTCTCTTTACTCGTTCTGTAATACATCACCCCGCAAATAACTCATTAGTTGCAATGCTTGCAAGGCTTAAGTGATGTGCATTATTGAGAGGGCCCAGAGATACCTCTCCGACAATCGGAGTGACAAATCCTAATCTTGAAATACGCCAACCCAACAAGTACCTTTGGAGACACCTATAGAGCACCTTTATAATCACCCAGTTACGTTGTGACATTTGGTAGCACACAAAGTGTTCCTCCGGTAAATGGGGGTTGCATAATCTCATAGTCATAGGAACATGTATAAGTCATGAAGAAAGCAATAGCAACATACTAAACGATCGGGTGCTAAGCTAATGGAATGGGTCATGTCAATCACATCATTCTCCTAATGATGTGACCCCGTTAATCAAATGACAACTCTTGTCTGTGGTTAGGAAACATAACCATCTTTGATCAACGAGCTAGTCAAGTAGAGGCATACTAGTGAAAATCTGTTTGTCTATGTATTCACACATGTATTATGTTTCCGGTTAATACAATTCTAGCACAAATAATAAACATTTATCAGGATATAAGGAAATAAATAATAACTTTATTATTGCCTCTAGGGCATATTTCCTTCATATAGTTCATCACGAAGCTCTTGTAGCTTGGTGGAAGTGATTGGAGAATTATGTCAATGACGCTATCATCCGGAAGATTAACTCCGAGTTGAATCAAGTGATTGCAGTACCCAGACATCTTGAGTATATGCTCACTGACAGAACTATTCTCCTCCATCTTGCAGCTATAGAAATTATTGGAGACTTCATATCTCTCAACCCGGGCATTCTTTTGAAATATTAACTTCAACTCCTGGAACATCTCATATGCTCCATGACGTTCAAAACGTCATTGAAGTCCCGGTTCTAAGCCGTAAAGCATGGCACACTGAACTATCGAGTAGTCATCAACACGTGACTGCCAGGCATTCACAATGTCTGCAGTTGCTGGCACAGGTGGTACACCTAGCGGTGCTTCCAGGACGTAATTCTTCTTGGCAGCAATGAGGATAATCCTCAAGTTACGGACCCAGTCCGTGTAATTTCTACCATCATCTTTCAACTTTGCTTTCTCAAGGAACGCATTAAAATTCAACAGAACAACAACACGGGCCATCTATCTACAATCAAACATAAACAAGCAAGATACTATCAGGTACTAAGTTCATGATAAATTTATGTTCAATTAATCATATTACTTAAGAACTCCCACTTAGAAAGACATCCCTCTAATCTTCTTAGTGATCACGTGATCCAAATCAACTAAACCATAACCGATCATCACGTGAAATGGAGTAGTTTTCAATGGTGAACATCACTATGTTGATCATATCTACTATATGATTCATGCTCGACCTTTCGGTCTCAATGTTCCGAGGCCATATCTGTATATGCTAGGCTCGTCAAGTTTAACCTGAGTATTCTGCGTGTGCAAAACTGACTTGCACCCGTTGTAGATGGACGTAGAGCTTATCACACCCGATCATCACGTGGTGTCTGGGCACGACGAACTTTGGCAACAGTGCATACTCAGGGAGACCACTTTTTATCTTGAAATTTAGTGAGAGATCATCTTATAATGCTACCGTCAATAAAAGCAAGATAAGATGCATAAAAGATAAACATCACATGCAATCAATATAAGTGATATGATATGGCCATCATCATCTTGTGCTTGTGATCTCCATCTCTGAAGCACCGTCATGATCACCATCGTCACCGGCGCGACACCTTGATCTCCATCGTAGCATCGTTGTCGTCTCACCAAACTTATGCTTCCACGACTATCGCTACTGCTTAGTGATAAAGTAAAGCATTATAGGGTGATTGCATTGCATACAATAAAGCGACAACCATATGGCTCCTGCCAGTTGCCCATAACTCGATTACAAAACATGATCATCTCATACAACAAAATTTAGCACCATGTCTTGACCATATCACATCACAACATGCCCTGCAAAAACAAGTTAGGCGTCCTCTACTTTGTTGTTGCAAGTTTTACGTGGCTGCTACGGGCTTAGCAAGAACCATTCTTACCTACGCATCAAAACCACAATGATAGTTTGTCAAGTTGGTGTTGTTTTAACCTTCGCAAGGACCGAGCGTAGCCACACTTGGTTCAACTAAAGTTGGAGAAACTGACACCCACCAGCCACCTTTGTGCAAAGCACGTCGGTAGAACCAGTCTCGCGTAACAGTACTCGTAATGTCGGTCCGGGTCGCTTCATCCAACAATACCGTCGGACCAAAGTATGACATGCTGGTAACCAGTATGATTTATATCGCCCACAACTCACTTGTGTTCTACTCGTGCATATGACATCTACGCATAAAACCTGGCTCAGATGCCACTGTTGGGGAACGTAGTAATTTCAAAATTTTCCTACGCACACGCAAGATCATGGTGATGCACATCAACAAGAGGGGAGAGTGTTGTCCACGTACCCTCGTAGACCGAAAGCGGAAGCGTTAGCACAACGCGGTTGATGTAGTCATACGTCTTCACGATCCGACCGATCAAGTACCGAACGCACGGCGCCTCCGAGTTCAGCACACGTTCAGCCCTATGACATCCCTCAAACTCCGATCTAGCCGAGTGTTGAGGGAGAGTTTCGTCAGCATGATGGCGTGGTGACGATGTTGATGTTCTGCCGACGCAGGGCTTCACCTAAGCACCGCTACAGTATTATCGAGGTGGACTATGGTGGAGGGGGGCACCGCACATGGCTAAAAGATCCTGATTTCACCCGGAACACTTCCGATATCCAAACATAGGCTTCCAATATATCAATCTTCATGTCTCGACCATTTTGAGACTCCTCGTCATGTCCATGATCACATCCGGGACTTCGAACAACCTTCGGTACATCAAAACATATAAACTCATAATATAAATGTTATCGTAACGTTAAGCGTGCGGACCCTACGGGTTCGATACCTATGTAGACATGACCGAGACACGTCTCCGGTCAATAGCCAATAGCAGAACCTGGATGCTCATATTGGCTCCTACATATTCTACGAAGATCTTTATCGGTCAAACCGCATAACAATATTCGTTGTTCCCTTTGTCATCGGTATGTTACTTGCCCGAGATTCGATCGTCGGTATCTCAATACCTAGTTCAATCTCGTTACCGGCAAGTCTCTTTACTCGTTCTGTAATACATCATCCCGCAACTAACTCATTAGTTGCAATGCTTGCAAGGCTTAAGTGATGTGCATTACCGAGTGGGCCCAGAGATACCTCTCCGGCAATCGGAGTGACAAATCCTAATCTCGAAATACGCCAACCCAACAAGTACCTTTGGAGACACCTGTAGAGCACCTTTATAATCACCTAGTTATGTTGTGACGTTTGGTAGCACACAAAGTGTTCCTCCGGTAAATGGGAGTTGCATATTCTCATAGTCATAGGAAAATGTATAAGTCATGAAGAAAGCAATAGCAACATACTAAACGATCGGGTGCTAAGCTAACGGAATGGGTCATGTCAATCACATCATTCTCCTAATGATGTGACCCCGTTAATCAAATGACAACTCATGTCTATGGTTAGGAAACATAACCATCTTTGATCAACGAGCTAGTCAAGTAGAGGCATACTAGTGACAATCTGTTTGTCTATGTATTCACACATATATTATGTTTCCGGTTAATACAATTCTAGCATGAATAATAAACCTTTATCATGATATTAAGGAAATAAATAATTACTTCATTATTGCCTCTAGGGAATATTTCCTTCACGCGGTACTACCCCGGCTGGAGCGGCAGTAAAATTTTAGTTCCGCACACTTGTGTGGTACTACCGTTGAGTCTGAACCTTCCCTATAGCAACTACCCAATGTTGTTTCTACCTGTTTCAGTTGTTTTGTTGTGGTCTTTTTATTGATCCTTCTCGCTTTTCTTGCGTGTTCTTGTGTTGTGTGTCATAGGTGGTGGCTCCGGTTTTGATGTCCGTAGTTTGAACCCCATTTGTGACACGGGCTCGAAGCGTCTGCGCAACCAAGATGAAGCTCCAGAGGGCTCCAATGCCCCCCAATGCAGAACCAAGTCAACCGCAACCAAGACCAGGGAGCCAACAATGGGCATGGATGAGATGCCACTAGCTGAGTTTGTCATTCGAAGGAAGATCAACCCCTATGTGAATCCCCGTGCAAACTTCAGAGGGAATGAGTTGTTCTGGATCAAGCAGCAGAATCTTATCTATCTGGATGTGATCAAGGCCAAGCAGAACATCTACGTGGATGTGCACTGGATTGACATGCATCATATGAGGCAGGATAAGCACTTCACCTATTTTGGTGAGGCTTTGGACCTGGTGGAGCAGTTTGGCATTGAAGACTTGATCACGTTTCACATGGACTTTGACCCTGAGATTGTGGCTCAGTTATTTGCCTCGGTCCACTTCCATACTAATGAGGAATAGACCTTGACGTGGATGACAAATGGACAACAGCTGACCGCCAAGTGGAAGGACTTCATGGATCTGCTACAGGTTCATGACGAGGGGCTCGACAAGCCCGTTGGTGTTCGCCCTCATGCCAACTCTGAGTCCGCCAACAAGAACAAGCTCCAGCCATACTATGTTGAGAAGCAGCTTCCCAGTGGCAAGAAGGCGTGGGTGCTGAACCCATTCCTTGACATCATGTATCGGATCTTCCGCAACACCCTCTTCCCACGTATTGGTGACAAGGATAAGGTACATGCCTATCTCGTGGATATGATGCTCATCTATGAGGAGGCGCATCGTGTTCAGACACAACCACTTGATGTATCACATATCATGTGGTGTGAGCTACGGTTTGCGGTGTTCAAGCGTAAGGTACCCATCTATGGTCCTTACCTGTTTCACCTGATCTCGAAGACTTGGGAGAAGCTCTATCCCAATGTTGAGTTTGAGGCCCCCGACTGGACCCATCACGAGCCCATCATGCTCCGCATCAAGCCTAAGTGGGCTAACACCACTACCCGTGCTGAGGCAGCGGCTGCTCAGATGGACGTAGATGAGGATGAGATTGAGGAGGAGGAAGCGGATGAGGACAGCTCTGCTGGGTATGCTCCTCCCTCTACTGAGCCCTCATGGGCTAAGAGGCTGAAGGCCAAGATGAAGACTTTGTTATGTATGCAAGCCAAGGGGAAGTACAGGACCCATGTTGCTTCCAAGGAGAGTCACGGCCGTGACAAGAGGATCTTGAGGATGTTTGGCCAGGAGATATCCAGTGGGTCTGAGAAGCACATCACTCCAGAGGCAGAATGGATGGCGAAGCAAGGCTACTAGTGGACTGAGTCTGAGGAGGAGACCATCCCCGCTGCCGGGACCGACGAGGACCGTGACGAGTGATTGCCCCAGCTTGATCTACCACCTATGTCATAGGTGTCCTATCTGCCTTTTTGGTGTCTCGATGCCAAAGGGGGAGAGAGTGTAGGGTTTTGCGAGTCATGTGTCGTGTTTGGTTGTGTCGTGTTTGCTTTCGTTCTGTTGGACCTCGTTTGCTTTGGTTTGGTTTGTCATGAGTCGTGTTCCCTTATCATATGGTGCAAGACATATGCACTCTATCGTATCTTATTGTCTTTCCTGCTTAGTAGCCCGTGAGCTTATCCTATCTTGTGCTAGTTAATTTATGCTCATATGTATTATCTTGCCTCTCTGTTAGTACTAGTTACTCCTTTGCAAGTTTTGCCTCATCTATAGAATATAGGGGGGTGTTGATCCTAGTATGTGTGTCATGCAGTCCAAAGCACATCTCTAGAGTGCACACATCTAGGGGGAGCCTGTCTATATTTTATATATGTTGGGTTTGCCTATGCTTTATTTATATTCCTATGTGCAAATCCCATATTGTTATCAATTCACCCAAAAGGGGGAGATTGTAAGGGCATATTTATCCCTTAGTAGTTTTGGTGATTGATGACAATGCTTTTGCAGACTAATCGTGTGCATTGAACATTTTAGATATATCATGTCTAGGCACAAGACGATTTGGTGCCCCTCGAAGACTATTGAAGACGGAGTTTCTCTATGTTTCTTTTGAGTGGTTTGAGTCGTAGGAAAGCCGTACTATTAAGAGGGGGTCCGCGTTGGAAAGGTTTGGGTGGAATCAACACGTACATGTTTGTTCCTTTTGCAGCACCTTTCCTTTGGCTCTTTGGAGCATCCTCTTTTTCTCTGAATCTCTGCAAAAGGAAAGACTTCTAGTGTTGCTGAACTGGGGCATGCGGTAGTATTGCTCCTCAGAGCGGCAGTACCGAACGCCCCTACGGTAGTACCGGCCATGGGCGCGGTAGTACTGCAGGTGCTCACGGTAGTAACGCTTCTCTGACGCGGTAGTACCGTGGCATCAGGACTGGCTCAGCAGCACGAGCGGAAGTAGGGGCGGATGTAATTTTTTACATCCGCGCCCTACGCGGTAGTACCGCTCCTGGCTTGCGGTACTACCGTGTCGGATATTTGCATAGATCTAAACTCAGCGGCAGTTGCCACGGATGTATTTTTATATGTCCGTGCCTTCCCAAATCTGGACTATCCCTGCCTTGCGGTAGTACCGCAAGGGGAAGAGGCAGTACCGCGCCAGCGGTTCTACCACCCTCTGCTTCATCACATCAGGGCTGTTTTGGATACTGCTGTGTGGGCTGTAGTACTGCAGTTGAAAGATCATGGATGTCGCCTAGAGGGGGGTGAATAGGCGTTTTAAAATAATTACGGTTTAGGCTTGAACCAATGCGGAATAAACCTAGCGGTTAATTTGTCAAGCACAAAACCTAAAACAACTAGGCTCACCTATGTGCACTAACAGCTTATGCTAAGAAAGATAAGCAACTATGAGATAGCAAGATATATGACCAAGAACAATAAGTCTATCACAAAGTAAAGTGCATAAGTAAAGGGCTCGGGTAAGAGATAACCGAGGCACGTGGAGATGACGATTTATCCCGAAGTTCACACCCTTGCGGATGCTAATCTCCGTTTGGAGCGGTGTGGAGGCACAATGCTCCCCAAGAAGCCACTCGGGTCATCGTAATCTCCTCACGCCCTCACACAATGCAAGATGTCGTGATTCCACTAAGGGACCCTTGAAGGCGATCACCGAACCCATAAAAATGGCAACCCTTGGGGGCGGTCACCGAACCCGTACACTTTGGCAACCCTTGGGGGCGGTCACCGAAACCCGTCAAATTGCTCGGGCGATCTCCACAACCTAATTGGAGACCCTCGACGCTTGCCCTAAGCTTTAAGCCACAATGATTTGAGATCCAAACACCACCAACCGTCTAGGGCGCCCAAGTACCCAAGAGGAACAAGCTCAAGGGTACCAAGCACCCAAGATTAATAATCTTCTCACCTTGTAACTTCCACGTATCACCGTGGAGAACTCAAACCGATTCACCAAATGCAATGGCAAGGGCACACGGAGTGCCCAAGTCCTTCTCTCCTAAATCCCACCAAAGCAACTAATTCTAGGGAGGATAATGAGAGGAAGAACAAGAAGGAGAACACCAAGAACTCCAAGATCTAGATCCAAGGGGTTCCCCTCACATAGAGGATAAAGTGATTGGTGGAAATATGGATCAAGATCTCCTCTCTCTTTTCCCTCAAAAACTAGCAATAATCCATGGAGGGATTGAGAGTGGGCAAGCTCGAAGAAGGTCAACAATGGGGGAAGAACACGAGCTCAAAGGATAAAGTTCATCTGGGAAGAAGACCCCCTTTTATAGGAGGGGGAAAATCCAACCGTTATGCTCACAGCCCGCACAGAGCGGTACTACCGCTAGGGCGGCAAAAGCCCAATGAAACAACACTACAAAGGGGAAATAGGGTGGTACTACTGCAGGAGCGGTATTACCGCATGCCCTTGCGGTACTACCGCGCGACCACGGATGAAAAGAAAAACTATCGCGCCTACAACCGCTGGAGCTAGCTACGAGAAAAAGTCGGCACGCGGAGCGGTAATACCGTGTAAGGGCGAATGTAAAAAATGACATCCGTGCCTACAACCGCATGCAACAGCGCCAGGACACGAGGCAGCGGTACTACCGCTCACCAGGAGCGGTACTACCACGTAGGGTGCGGAAGTAAAAAAATTACTTCCGCGCCTACTTCTGTGCGCGCCAGCGTTCTGGGCTAGAGGCAGCGGTACTACCGCTCACCAGGAGCGGTACTACCGCTGGACCCTACGGTACTACTGCTCCCTTGAGCAGTACTACCGCGCACCACAGAGGCTTTAGCACTTGGATGCCTTCAAAATGAAGCTAAAGACAACAGACGGATCCAATAAAACCAGAACTGCCATAACTTCTGCAAATGAGCTCCGAATTGAGCAAACTCAAGCTTGTTGGATACAAGACGACGAGTAGCATCAAAACAGCGAAGAACTCGAGAGAACTCAAGGTTATAGTAAGAAGAGGCAGGGGAGGTATGCCTAACAAATGGAGGAGTGAAACCTCCAACAGAGAAGAACGGGCATAACCTCCAATATCGAAAACATCATAGAAGATGCAAGTGAACTCCATTTTCGATGAACTCGAGCTTGTCATCAAGATGACTGATACGTCCATTTTGCATCATGCTTTTATATCGATATTTATTGCATTATGGGTTGTTATTACACATTATGTCACAATACTTATGCCTATTCTCTCTTATTTTACAAGGTTTACATGAAGAGGGAGAATGCCGGCAACTGGAATTCTGGGCTGGAAAAGGAGCAAATATTAGAGACCTATTCTGCACAACTCCAATAGTCCTGAAACTTCACGAAAGTCATTTTTGGAATTAATAAAAAATACTGAGTGAAGAAAGTACCAGAGGGGGCCCACACCCTCGCCACGAGGGTGGGGGCGCGCCCTACCCCCTAGGCGCGCCCCCTGCCTCGTGGGCCCCCTAGTGGCCCTCCGATGCCCATCTTTGCCTATATGGAGTCTTTTGTCGAGGAAAAAATCATAAGCAAGCTTTCGGGAAGAAACTCTGCCGCCACGAGGCGGAACCTTGGCGGAACCAATCTAGGGCTCCGGCAGAGCTGTTCTGCCGGGGAAACTTCCCTCCCGGAGGGGGAAATCATCACCATCGTCATCACCAACGATCCTCTCATCGGGAGGGGGTCAATCTCCATCAAACATCTTCACTAGCACCATCTCATCTCAAACCCTAGTTCATCTCTTGTATCCAATCTTTATATCCCTGTGGGTTGCTAGTAGTGTTGATTACTCCTTGTAGTTGATGCTAGTTGGTTTACTTGGTGGAAGATCATATGTTCAGATCCATTATGCATATTAATACCCCTCTGATTATGAACATGAATATGCTTTGTGAGTAGTTACGTTTGTTCCTGAGGACATGGGAGAAGTCTTGCTATAAGTAGTCATGTGAATTTGGTATTCGTTCGATATTTTGATGAGATGTATGTTGTCATCCCTCTAGTGGTGTCATGTGAACGTCGACTACATGACACTTCACCATTGTTTGGAACTAGAGGGAGGCATTGGGAAGTAATAATTAGATGATGGGTTGCTAGAGTGACAGAAGCTTAAACCCTAGTTTATGTGTTGCTTCGTAAGGGGCTGATTTGGATCCATATGTTTCATGCTATGGTTAGGTTTACCTTAATACTTCTGTTGTAGTTGTGGATGCTTGCAATAGGGGTTAATCATAAGTGGGATGCTTGTCCAAGTAAGGGCAGTACCCAAGCACCGGTCCACCCTGATACGTCTCCAACGTATCTATAATTTTTAATTGCTCCATGCTATATTATCTACTGTTTTGGACTATATTGGGCTTTATTTTCCACTTTTATATTATTTTTGGGACTAATCTATTAACCGGAGGCCCAGCCCAGAATTGCTGTTTTTTGCCTATTTCAGTGTTTCGAAGAAACAGAATATCAAACGGAGTCCAAACGGAATAAAATCTTCGGGAACGTGATTTTCTCACCGAACGTGATCCAGGAGACTTGGACCCTGCTCCAAGGAACAAAAGAGGCGGTCACGAGGGTGGGGGCTCCCCCCCTAGGGCGCGCCCCCTACCTCGTGGGCCCCTCGTTGCTCCTCCGGTGTACTTCTTCCTCCTATATATACACACGTACCCCCAAACGATCAGAACATGAGCCAAAAACCTAATTCCACCACCGCAACTTTCTGTATCCACGAGATCCCATCTTGGGGCCTGTTCCGGAGCTCCGCCGGAAGAGGGCCGTCATCACGGAGGGCTTCTACATCATCATAGCCTCTCCGATGAAGTGTGAGTAGTTTACCTCAGACCTTCGGGTCCATAGTTAGTAGCTAGATGGCTTCTTCTCTGTCTTTGAATCTCAATGCAAAGTTCTCCCCCTCTCTTGTGGAGATCTATTCGATGTAATCTTCTTTTTGCAGTGTGTTTGTTGAGACCGATGAATTGTGCGTTTATGATCAAGTCTATCTATGAATAATATTTGAATCTTCTCTGAATTCTTTTATGTATGATTGGTTATCTTTGCAAGTCTCTTTGAATTATCCGTTTGGTTTGGCCAACTAGATTGGTAGTTCTTGCCATGGGAGAAGTGTTTAGCTTTGGGTTCGATCTTGCGGTGTCCTTTCCCAGTGACAGAAGGGGCAGCAAGGCACGTATTGCATCGTTGCCATCGAGGATAACAAGATGGGGTTTATTTCATATTGCATGAATTTATCTCTCTACATCATGTCATCTTGCTTAAGGCATTACTCTGTTTTTAACTTAATACTCTAGATGCATGCTGGATAGCGGTCGATGAGTGGAGTAATAGTAGTAGATGCAGAATCGTTTCGATCTACTTGTCACGGACGTGATGCCTATGTACATGATCATGCCTAGATATTCTCATAACTATGCTCAATTCTGTCAATTGCTCAACAGTAATTTGTTCACCCACCGTAGAATACTTATGCTCTTGAGAGAAGCCACTAGTGAAACCTATGGCCCCCGGGTCTATTCTCATCATATCAATCTCCATCACTTTAATCTTGCTTTGCTTTGTACTTTGTGTCGGGGATATACCCCGCGGTATGACCCGACTGGAGTTGTAAACCGGCTGGGACTTGGTAAACCGGCGAGTGTTAAACCGGCAGAGTTAAGACAGATGGTAGCACTGGCAGGTGTTAAGTCAATCATAACCCGGCAGGCAATGTTAAACCGGCAGACAATGTTAAACCGGCAGACAATGTTAAACTGGCAAACAATGTTAAACCGACAGACAATGTTAAACCGGCAGACGTTAAGAAGCTCAGGAAGGGAAGTCAAAATAGTTTAAGTCTTAGTCCGAGATGGACTCTACATGTAACCTGCCCCTTTAACTTATATAAGGAGGGGCAGGGCTCCCCAAAGAGGGGACAATCAAGAAGAAAGAAGTTTAGGGCTAGACACAAAGAGGAGAGCCGATTTACGACGACTCCCTCGTGATGATAATGAGACCTAGCCTCAAACAGCATATAGGGTTGTTACCGGATGATGTTTCCCGGGGCCCGAAGCTGTCTAAATCCCTGTCTTGTGTTGCGTTTCTCGATTCTGCTCAACCCCTCTCAAGCTACCACGTAGATGCGTTGGCCTCATGACTAAGTCCTCACCCTAGGACATCTGCCGTGACAATTCCACGACACTTTGCTTTTACTTTTTACTTTGCATCTTTATACCAAAAATACCAAAAATATTATATCTATCAGACCTCACTCTCGTAAGTGATCGTGAAGGGATTGACAACCCCTAATCGTGTTGGTTGCGAGTAGCTATCACTTTGTGCAGGTACGAGGGACTTGAGTGTGGCCTCCTACTGGATTGATACCTTGGTTCTCAAAAACTGAGGGAAATACTTACGCTACTTTGCTGCATCATCCCTTCCTCTTTGGGAAAACCAACGCAAGCTCAAGACATAGCACACCCACATATCAAATTATCAAAGTACCGAACGCGGATCATATGAACGTGATGAAAACTAGCTTGACGATAATTCCCATGTGTCCTCGGGAGCACTTTCCTTCATATAAGAGTTTGTCTAGGCTTGTCCTTTGCTACAAAAAGGATTGGGCCATCTTGTTGCACCCTATTTACATTTATTACTTGCTACTTGTTACAAATTACCTTATCACAAAACTATCTGTTACCGATAATTTCAGTGCTTGTAGAGAATACCTTACTAAAAACTGCTTATCATTTCCTTCTGCTCCTCATTGGGTTCGACACTCTTAGTTATCGAAAAGGCTACGATAGATCCCTACACTTGTGGGTCATCAATGACCATAAGCTCCAAAACTCACAAAGAGAACCAAACAAGAACCAAGAAAGATGATGCAAGGATGCAATGGTTTCACCTCTCTACAGACGATACGATCAAGCTACTCATCAAGATCCCCCCTTGATAGTACGACAATCGATCCTATAACCCGGTCTCCCAACTACCACCATGAGACCGGAAAAATAGAAAACCTATCAAGGGCAAACCTTTGCCTTGCACATGGTCCACTTAAGCTAGATGATGACGATCTTGACTCCCTCAAGTTGGACCACCTTTCTTGATTGCATTGGCTCGATGAAGACTAGTTGATTGCTCCTCCATACTCCACTATGGGCAAGCCACTCTTCCACACATCTTCACAAATCCATTGTTACCACAATGGACGGCAAGCTTCAAGCATTTGATCTCTTCATGATGCTCCACTTGAACTTGCACACCGCAACCTAACCCCACAAAGAACTCTCACGAAGACCATGGGTTAGTACACAAAGCGTAATTGAAAATGCTTACCATACCATGGGATCACTTGATCCCTCTCGGTACATCTTCTACACTTTTGTGAGTTGATCAACTTGATCCACTCTTTGACTTAGTCTTAATCAACCTCTCACAAGACCAATCTTTAGGTAATTCCTTGAATAACACCTTGGTCGACACAAACTCTTCTTGAAACCAACAGATGTAATCCAAGAAAATCCTATGGACAAAACCTTCAAATATA
This sequence comes from Triticum dicoccoides, assembly GCF_002162155.2. Lineage (NCBI taxonomy): Eukaryota > Viridiplantae > Streptophyta > Magnoliopsida > Poales > Poaceae > Triticum > Triticum dicoccoides. Next base: position 646,332,968 of record NC_041382.1, read on the forward strand.
ACTCAAGGAGACCATTAGTCCATAGAGATTGTCCTCAATTACCAAAATCAAACATGGGGGCACCGCATGTTCTTTCAGCAGTGCCTTGCGGTAGTACCACGGGCCCTGGCGGTAGTACCGCGTCTCCAGCGCGGTAGTACCGTGCTTCGCAGGCTGAGTTGGTGGATAACGGTTGGATTTGTTCTTCCACTATAAAAGTGGAGTCTTATTCTCCGAGTTGACTTACCTCTTCCACCCAGGCTCCATTGCTGCTCTAAGCTCCATTTTCGCCCGATCTCTCTCCCTAGCCAATCACACTTGTTGATTTCCTAGGGATTGGCCGAGAAGGCCCCGATCTACACATCCACCAAGAGAAATTTGATTTCCCCACTAATCCCTCGCGGATCTTGTTACTCTTGGGTGTTTGAGCACCCTAGACGGTTGAGGTCATCGCGGAGCCATACTCCATTGTGGTGAAGCTTCGTGGTGTTGTTGGGAGCCTCCAATTAAGTCGTGGAGATTGCCCCAACCTTGTTTGTAAAGCTTCGGTCGCCGCCTTCAAGGGCACCAATAGTGGAATCACAGCATCTCGCATTGTGTGAGGGCGTGAGGAGAATACGGTGGCCCTAGTGGCTTCTTGGGAAGCATTGTGCCTCCACACCGCTCCAACAGAGACGTACTTCCTCTCAAAGGGAAGGAACTTCGGTAACACATCCTCGTCTTCACCGGCTCCACTCTTGGTTATCTCGTCCCTTTACTTATGCAAGCTTATCTTGTGTTACATCCCTTGCTTGCTTGTGTACTTATTGTTGTTGCATCATATAGATTGCTCAACTAGTTGCATATCTAGACAACCTACTTTGATGCAAAGTTTAAATTGATAAAGAAAAGTTAAAAATTGTTAGTTGCCTATACAACCCCCCTCTAGTCAACTATATCGATCCTTTCACATGGAAAATATTAGCCACCCCTCACCGCTCCGCGAGCGAAACAAACACACAAAAGAGAAGTGTATTTTGAAAATCAGAGATGGCACATGCAAATTCGCTTAGAACGGCAAAAGAATACCGCATATAGGTAGATATAGTGGACTCATGTGGCAAACTGGTTTAAAGGATTTTGGATGCACAAGTACAGGTCATACTTAGTGCAAAATGAAGGCTAGCAAAAGATTGGGAAGCGACCAACCAAGAAACGAATAGTCTCATAAGAAAGAATTAAGCATAATTAACACCGAATAATGCACCACAAGTAGGATATAATTTTCATTGCATGATTATTGACTTCCGTACTTGCATAGGGAATCACAAACCTTAACATTGTATTCTTACTAGAGCACAATTACTCATCAACATAATTCACATATCACATCATCATAATCTCAAAACTATTACTAAGAATCAAGTTTATTTTGTCCAATGATCTTCATGACATTTTCTTTACTTTATCCTTCTTGGATATATATCACTTTGGGACTAATTTTCATGAGTTGCTTTCCATAAGCTCAACCAAATATAAGTGAAGATCATGAGCATAACAAAATTTCTTTCTCTCAAAATAATTTAAGTGAAGCAAGAGAGAATTTCTTCAAAATTTTACTAACTCTCAAATAAATCTAAGTGAAGCAAGAGAGCATTTCTTCAAAAATAACAAAGCACAGCGTGCTCAAAAAGATATAAGTGAAGCACTAGAGCAAGTCCTAGCTCAGAAAAGATTTAAGTGAAGCATAGAGAGTAATTCTAACAAGTCATGAAATAATTTTGGCTCTCCCAAATAGGTGTGCCCAGTAAGGATTGATAACTTAAAACACAAAATAAAACAAGCAAAGACACATATCATACAAGACGCTCCAAGCAAAACACATATCATGTGACAAATAAAAAATATAGTCTCGAGTAAAATACCGATAGTTGTTGGAAGAAAGCGGGGATGCCACTCGGGGGCATCCCCAAGCTTAGTTGGTTGTTCATTCTTGGATAATAGCTTGGGATGCCAGAGCATCCCCAAACTTAGGCTCTTACATCCTCCTTTCATCCATCGTAAGATAACCCAAAACTTGAAAACTTCAATCACACAAAACTCAACAAAGCTTTCGTGAGATCCTTTAGTATAAGAATAATCAATCACTACTATAAGTGATGTATCGAGCCAATTCATATTTTATTTTTGTATTATATCTACTGTATTCCAACTTTTCTATGGCAAAAACTCGACAAAAAAAATCGTAGAGCCATCAAAATAAGCACACAACACAAAGAAAACAGAATCTGTCAAAACAGAACAATCTGTAGCAATCTGACTATTTCGAATACTTATGTAACTCCAAAAACTCTGAAAAATTAGGATGACCTGAGAAATTTGTATAATGATCTACTTCAAGTGGAATGGGTATTTTATCGCACTTTGATAAAAAAAATGAAAATTAATTCCGTGAGCGTAAACTTTCTGTTTTTTAGTAAGATCAAACAACTATTGCCCAAGAAGATCCAAAAGGCTTTATTTGGCACAAACACTAATAAAATCATAAAAAACAAAATCATAACAGCAGATTAATTGTGTTAACACTCAAGAGCAGGAAGCAAAAATAAATTTTATTATTGGGTTGCCTCTCAACAAGCGCTATAGTTTTATGCCCTTAGCTAGGCATAAAGCAATGATCTAAGTTTGTCATCTTTGGTTCGAGATTCATAAGATTCCCTCATGATTGATTCATAAGTTGGCTTAATTCTAGTTCTAGGAAAGTTTTCCATACCCTTCCTCAAAGGAAATTGGAACTTAATATTGCCTTCTTTCATATCAATCACGACACCGATAGTGCGTAAAAACGGTCTACCAAGAATAATTGGACAAGACGGATTGCAATCAATATCAAGAACAATAAAATCTATGGGCACATAATTCCTATTTGCAAGAATAAGAACATCATTAATCCTTCCCATAGGCTTTCTGATAGTGGAATCCGCCAAGTGCAAATTCGAGGAACATTCTTCAAGATTGGTAAGACCAAGCACATCACATAAAGATTTCAGAATTGTGGAAACACTAGCACCCAAGTCACACAAAAGCAAAACATTCATAATTTTTAATCTTGACTTTGATAGTAGGTTCCCACTCATCATACAATTTTCTAGGAATTGAAACTTCTAATTCCAACTTTTCTTCCAAAGCTCTCATCATAGCATCAACAATATGTTTAGTAAAAGCTTTATTTTGTTAATAAGCATGGGGTGAATTTATCATGGATTGCAACAAAGAAATACAATCAATCAAAGAGCAACTATCATAATTAAAGTCTTTGTAATCCAAAATAGTGGGTGCATCACTAGCTTAAGTTTTGACCTCTCCAAACCCACTTTCATCAATTTTCTCAACAAGATTTTCACCCTCTGATATATTGGGACGCCTTCTGCCTAAAGTTGACTCTTCTCCAGTCCCTTTTTCATCATTATTAACTTTACTAAACAAGGAATCAATAGAAGAAGCATCAATCATTTTAAGATATTCATCATCTTTGCAAGAATAATCACTAGAAAAAGGCTTTTCAAAAAATTCTCTTTTAGCTCTAAGCATAGCAGTTCTTTTCTTACTTTCATCCATAGAAACATAAAGAGCTTTAATTAATTCATCTACTTTAGGCACAAAAAATTTTATCTTGAGATTTTCCACATCATGAGCAATTCTATCAACACTTCTAGACAAATCATCAATCTTGTTCAACTTTTATTCTATGGAAGTGTTGAAAACTTTTTGTGTGTTGATAAATTCTTTAATATTATTCTCAAGATCAGAGGTGTTCCTATTATTATTATAAGATTGATTTCCATAGGGATTACCATAATTATTAGAGGAATTACTAGGAAAGGGCCTAGGATTAAAATGGCCTCTATAAGCATTGTTGTTGAAATTATTTCTAGAGATAAAATTCACATCAATGGCATCACTATTTTGCTCAATCAAAGTAGACAAAGGCATATCATTAAAATCAATAGGAGCAGTTTTACTAGCAACCAATTTCATAAGAGCATCAAATTTATCACTCAAAGAAGAAATTTCTTCAACCGAATTGACTTTTTTACTAGTAGGAGCTCTTTCGGTATGCCATTGAGAATAATTTTCCATAATATTATCAAGCAATTTAGTGGCTTCACCCAAAGTAATTTCCATAAAAGTACCACCTGCGGCGGAATCTAAAAGATTACAAGAAAAATAATTCAATCCCGCATAAATTTTTTGTATGATCATCCAAAGATTTAACCCGTGAGTTGGGCAATTCCTCAGCATCATTTTCATCCTTTCCCAAGATTGCGCAACATGCTCATGTTCAAGTTGCTTGAAATTCATGATCTGGGTTCTAATGGAAATAATTTTTGCGGGAGGAAAATACTTAGTGATAAAAGCATCTTTGCACTTATTCCAAGAATCGATACTATTGCGAGGCAAAGAAGAGAACCAAATTTTTGCATAATCACGCAAAGAGAACGGAAATAATTTCATCTTGACCACATCATTGACCACATCCTTTTCTTTTGCATATCGCATAATTCCACGAAGGTATTAAGATGGGACGCGACATCCTCATTAGGACTGCCGGAAAATTGGTCTTTCATAACAAGTTCAGCAAAGCAGTATTAATATCACAAGTCTCTGCACTAGTGGTGGGAGGAGCAAGCGGAGTGCCAATAAAATCATTGTTGTTGGTATTTGAGAAATCACATAACTTGGTGTTCTCTTGAGTCATGATGACCACACAACTAGATTGCACTAAAAAATAGACTCGGCTAGAAAACGGCGAACAGAAAAAGAGAGGCGAATAAAACAACATTTTTTGTGAAGTGGGGGAGAGGAAAACAAGAGGCAAATGCCAAATAATGTAAATTGCAAGGAAATGAGATTTTTCATTAGGAACCTGGTATATGTTGAAGATCCTCCCTGGCAACGGCGCTAGAAATTCTCCTTGATGGCAGCTGGAACTACGTCGGTATTTCTCCGGAGAGGGAGGGATGATGTAGCACAGCGACGGTAGAGTATTTCCCTCAGTTATGAAACCAAGGTATCGAACCAGTAGGAGAACCAAGAAACACAACGTAAACAGCTGCTACCTCTTGAGCATTGCGTTGGATTTCCCCGAAGAGGAGAGGATGATGCAGCAAAGTAGCGTAAGTATTTCCCTCGGTTTTTGAGAACCAAGGTATCAATCCAGTAGGAGGCTACGCACGAGTCCCTCGTACCTACACAAAAACAATAGCTCAACGCAACCAACGCGCTTAGGGGTTGTCAATCCCTTCACAGTCACTTATGAAAGTGAGATCTGATAGAGATGATAAATAATATTTTTGGTATTTTTGGTATAGAGATGCAAAGTAAAAAGTAAAAGGCAAAGTAAAAGCAAAGCAATAATAAAGTGATGGAGATTGATATGATGAGAAAGAGACCCGGGGGCCATAGGTTTCACTAGTGGCTTCTCTCAAGAGCATAAGTATTCTACGGTGGGTGAACAAATTACTGTTGAGCAATTGACAGAATTGAGCATAGTTATGAGAATATCTAGGTATGATCATGTATATAGGCATCACGTCCGAGACAAGTAGACCGACTCCTGCCTGCATCGACTACTATTACTCCACTCATCGACCCCTATCCAGCATGCATCTAGAGTATTAAGTTAAAAACAGAGTAATGCCTTAAGCAAGATGACATGATGTAGAGGGATAGTTTCATGCAATATGATAAAAACCCCATCTTGTTATCCTCGATGGCAACAATACAATACGTGCCTTGTTGCCCCTTCTGTCACTGGGAAAGGACACCGCAAGATCGAACACAAAGCTAAGCACTTCTCCCATGGCAAGAACAACCAATCTAGTAGGCCAAACCAAACTGATAATTCAAAGAGACTTGCAAAGATAACCAATCATACATAAAAGAATTCAGAGAAGATTCAAATATTATTCATAGATAGACTTGATCATAAACCACAATTCATCGATCTCAACAAACACACCGCAAAAAGAAGATACATCGAATAGATCTCCACGAGAGAGGGGGAGAACATTGTATTGAGATCCAAAAAGAGAGAAGAAGCCATCTAGCTACTAACTATGGACCCGTAGGTCTGAAGTAAACTACTCACACTTCATCAGAGGGGCTTGGATGATGATGTAGAAGCCCTCCATGATCGATTCCCCCTTCGGCGGAGCTCCGGAACAGGCCCCAAGATGGGATCTTGTGGATACAAAAAGTTGCGGCGGTGGAATTAGGTTTTTGGCTCCGTCCCCGATCGTTTAGGGGTACGTAGGTATATATAGGAGGAAGAAGTACATCGGTGGAGCTTTGAGGGGCCCACGAGGCAGGGGCGCACCCTAGGGGGGCGCCCTCCATCCTCGTGACCACCTCATGGCTTTCTTGACGGAGAGTCCAAGTCTCCTGAATTTTATCTGATGAGAAAATCACGTTTCCGAAGGTTTCATTCCGTTTGGACTCCGTTTGATATTCTGTTTCTCCGAAACACTGAAATAGGCAAAAAAATAGCAATTCTGGGCTGGGCCTCCGGTTAATAGGTTAGTCCCAAAAATAATATAAAAGTGGATAATAAAGCCCAATAATGTCCAAAACAGTAGATAATATAGCATGGAGCAATCAAAAATTATAGATACGTTGGAGACGTATCAAGCATCCCCAAGCTTAATTCCTGCTCGTCCTCGAGTAGGTAAATGATAAAAAAAGAATTTTTGATGCGGAGTGCTACTTGGCATAATTCTAATGTAATTCTTCTTAATTTTGGTATGAATATTCATATCCGAAAGATTCAAGACAAAAATTCATATTGACATAAAAATGATAATACTTCAAGCATACTAACTAAGCAATTATGTCTTCTCAAAATAACATGGCCAAAGAAAGTTCATCCCTACAAAATCATATAGTTTAGTCATGTTTCATTTTCGTCACACAAGAATGCTCTCATCATGCACAACCCCGATGACAAGCCAAGCAATTGTTTCATACTTTAGTAATCTCAAACCTATAAACTTTCACGCAATATATGAGCGCG
>NC_041382.1:646340066-646388847 GCF_002162155.2 Triticum dicoccoides
GGGGGGTTATGTGGAGAAGACAAAAAGGAGAAAGTCTCACATCAACGAGGCTAATCAATGGGCTATGGAGATGCCCACCGATTGATGTTAATGCAAGGACTAGGGATTGCCATGCAACGGATGCACTAGAGCTATAAATGTATGAAAGCTCAACAAAAGAAACTAGTGGGTGTGCATCCAACTTGCTTGCTCACGAAGACCTAGGGCACTTGAGGAGGCCCATTGTTGGAATATACAAGCCAAGTTCTATAATGAAAAATTCCCACTAGTATATGAAAGTGATAACATGAGAGACTCTCTACTATGAAGATCATGGTGCTACTTTGAAGCACAAGTGTGGTAAAAGGATAGTAACATTGTCCCTTCTCTCTTTTTCTCTCATTTTTTTGGGCCTTCTCTCTTTTTTTATGGCCTTTCTCTTTTTTTTGGGCCTTCTCTTTTTTATGTCCTTTCCCCCCCTTTTTTTATTCCTCACTTGGGACAATGCTCTAATAATGATGATCATCACACTTCTATTTATTTACAACTCAATGATTACAACTCGATACTAGAACAAAGATGACTCTATATGAATGCCTCCGGCGGTGTACCGAGATATGCAATGAACCAAGAGTGACATGTATGAAAGAATTATGAATGGTGGCTCTGCCACAAATACTATGTCAACTACATGATCATGCTAAGCAATATGACAATGATGAATGTGTCATGATGAATGGAATAGTGGAAAGTTGCATGGCAATATATCTCGGAATGGCTATGGAAATGCCATAATATGTATGATGGTTGTTTTGAGGAAGATATAAGGAGGTTTATGTGTGAAAGAGTGTATCATATCATGGGGTTTCGATGCACCAGCGAAGTTTGTGCCAACTCTCAATGTGAGAAATGGCAATGCACGGCACCGAACAGGCTAGCAAGGATGGAAGGGTGAGAGTGCGTATAATCCATGGATTCAACATTAGTCATAAAGAACTCACATACTTATTGCAAAAATCTACAAGTCATCAAAAACCTCGGCACCACGCGCATGATCCCAGGGGGATAGATTGGTAGGAAAAGACCATCGCTCGTCCCCGACCACCACTCATAAGGAAGACAATTAAATAACACCTCATGTTTCAAATTTGTTGTATAACATTTACCATACATGCATGCTACGACACTTGCAAACCTCAACACAAGTATTTCTCAATTTCACAACTACTCAACTAGCATGACTTTGATATTATCACATCCATATCTCAAAACAATCATCAAGCATCAAACTTTTCTTAGTATTCAACACACTCATAAGAAAGTTTTATTATTAATCTTGCATACCAAGCATATTAGGATTTTAAGCAAATTACCATGCTATTAAGACTCTCAAAATAATCTAAGTGGAGCATGAGATACCAATAGTTTCTATAAAACAAATCCACCACCGTGCTCTAAAAGATATAAGTGAAGCACTAGAGCAAAACTATAAAGCTCAAAAGATATAAGTGAAGCACATAGAGCAAAACTATAAAGCTCAAAAGATATAAGTGAAGCACATAGAGTATTCTATCAAATTCCAAATCATGTATGGCTCTCTCAAAAGGTGTGTACAGCAAGGATGATTGTGGTAGACTAACAAGCAAAGACTCAAATCATAAAAGATGCTCCAAGCAAAACACATATCATGTGGTGAATAAAAATATAGCTCCAAGTAAGGTTACCGATAGAAGTAGACGAAAGAGGGGATGCCCAAGCTTTAGCTTTTAGGTGTACTTAGATTATCTTGGTGGTGCCATGAGCATCCCCAAGCTTAGGCTTTTGCCACTCCTTGTTCCATAATCCATCAAATCTTTACCCAAAACTTGAAAACTTCACAACACAAAACTTAAAGTAGAAAATCTCGCGAGCTCCGTTAGCGAAAGAAAACAAAAGACCACTTCAAGGTACTGTAATGAACTCATTCTTTATTTATATTGGTGTTAAACCTACTGTATTCCAACTTCTCTATGGATTATAAGCTATTTTACTAGCCATAGATTCATCAAAATAAGCAAACAACACACGGAAAACAGAATCTGTCAAAAACAGAACAGTCTGTAGTAATCTGTAGCTAGCGCAAGATCTGGAACCCCAAAAATTCTAAAATAAATTTCTGGACGTGAGGAATTTATCTATTAATCATATGCAAAAAGAATTAACTAAATATCACTTTCCAAATAAAAATTACAGCACTTCTCGTGAGCGCTAAAGTTTCTGTTTTTTACAGCAAGTTCAACAAGACTTTCCCCAAGTCTTCCCAACGGTTCTACTTGGCACAAACACTAATTAAACACAACACAACCAAAACATAGGCTAAATAAATTATTTATTACTAAACAGGAGTAAAAAATCAAGGAATAAAAAATGAAATTGGGTTGCCTCCCAACAAGCGCTATCGTTTAACGCCCCTAGCTAGGCATAACAAGCAAGAATAGATCTAGGTATTGCCATCTTTGGTAGGAAATTATTCAATGAGACATCTATCTCCCTTAGGAATTTCTTTCTTTATAGTGATTATCAAACTCTTAGGCACAAGATCGAAAAATTCGTTTGTAGAAATTCGTTCCTTAATGATAGCAAAAAGATTGGGATGAATACTTATAGATTTAAGATCCGCAGTTTCCTCACTAGATGATTCACCCTTATTTTTAGGAACATAAATAAGCTTGGCAATTTTAGTAGGAGGACTTGAAGTATTCTTTATGGAAGAAAAAGCGGTTCCAAAGTTTGTAATGATACCCTCAAGTTTATCGATTCTAGTGGAATCTAGATTTATTTTCTCATTAACTATGGGTTCCTTTTCCTTAATATTTTTCAAAGTCATTCCTACCCTAGATCCATATTGGGTAATTTTATTGTTGATATTTTTATCTAGATTTTTAATTAATTCAATGGTAGCAACTTTATTTTCAATAATTTCAAGTCTTTGCATAACATGCTCCAAAGTTAACATAGTTCCATTAACCAAAAGAGGTGGTGAGCCAAATAAATCTAACATAGCATTATAAGAATCAAAAGTATGGCTACCCAAGAAATTCCCTTCATAATAGGACTTCCCCCTCCGGGCGCGGAGTAATTGCGCTCGAGCTCAAATGAGCTCGTTATCTACGTGTCATAGCGCTCGTGGATCTGTGCCAGAGTTCTATACGCGCGCAGGCGGTTCGCCAGAAAATCGAGCGCTGTAGCGAAATACGTATGCGACAACGCTGGGTGGTGGGCCATTACTGCGGGGCAGGGTTGACGGACCTGAGGATAGTGTGGACGACCGTCAGTCTCGCGTGGTGAGCCGTGTGGATCAGAACCCGCGTCCCCGTTTGATCCGTGGACCAGGAAATTGGCTTTCCGTGTAGTGGTGGCAGCAGAAATGAATTGAGGGCAGGACCGAGATTCTTCTCGGCTACGGCGTGTGTCATTTGGAAGCTGAAGACCCGGGGACGGAGGCAACTAGCGCCGCTGGCGAGCCGCCATGGAGTTTCTGGTGCAACCAATTAGCAGGTGCGTGGATCTTTGCTTTTCCAGGGATGCTGCCCCCATTTTGTAGCCCTCTTGTTAGCTGATCCAGAGATGGATTTGTTGCAAGATTCAGATTTAGTCTGCTTGAGGAGATAGGGGAGTCGGTTCCTGTGGCTGTCAATGTCTCTACCGTGGCGGATCTACAAGTGGCACTGCAGGCGGAGCGGGAGGCAGCGCAACGGCGGTGGACAGCGGCGAAGCACAAATCTTGTTGGCAAAGGAGGCGGCGGCGAACAGAAGGGAGAGCTCGCCACCAAGGTCGGAGCTGTCGACGGGGGAGATGAATCCCCAAGCACCGGGGTGGAACAAAAGGTTGGTGAAGTAGAAACTTTGCCTTCCATCCGATATTATGTGACTTAGAAAATGGAAGTAGAAATGACTGAATATATCATGCAGTTAGAGCAAGTGCGGGTTGCTGTCTGCATTAATAAATTTCCTGCTGTATGTGCCTGTGTTTGCACACTAATTTGTTCTCTGCATTCACAAAATTTAGGCGCCTGTAGTCTCTGAAAGTACGGATGCAGGCTAATTACTCTCTGTAGTGAAAAGATTTCCGATTTATGTACTGGTAGTTGCAGACTGTTTGCTCCCTGTATTTAGATAATTTTTACTATACGAGAGCCTATGTTTTCAGTCTGGTTGATCTCTGCAGTAAGGAAATTACTAAATTATGTACTGGTGTTTGTAGTATGTTTGGTGTATGAATTTTGAAAATTCATAGATATGTGCCTGTGTTGGTAGGCTGATTGCTCCCTGCGATTAGAAAAAATCATGCTATATTTGCCTTTATTTTGTATGTTGATTGCTTTATAGGTAAGATCGATGAACAAAATCCATCTTCTTACTCTGCATATATGTGCATATTTTTTATTTACTAAAGGTGGAGAGGCATCCCAATGATAGCCACAACAAGTTCAGGAAGAATCTTGGAGCACCTTCTGTCAAGGATTTGAACTTTTGAAGCCATCTCTGTTCTCTTTCGGCTCCGCTTGATGGATGACCAAAAGTAGCTTTATATCCCCATGAAAGTCTCGAATGTTCCAGTAAGTATTGTTCATGTACATTATGAAAATGCTATTCGGTTTAGTCATGTTTTTATTCTGTCAAATGATGATTTTGTTAGTATAGTCGACAGTAAAAAGTTTAAACCCATTAGAGATTATTAAGCAAATGTTCACTGGAAAACAGATTGTGAGGGTTTGATTGAGATATGGAAAAGCCACAAGAAGAATCGTGCTTCTGTTCTACCTATTCTTGAAATCCAAGAGCTCGGTGGTTCTTTTTTTATTTTCTAGTTCAGCTTTGTAAGGCCTGAGTTAAATTTAGCTGCACATTTAACTGCCAAACATGCTTCTAGCTCCTTGCCGGAGTGTGCGCGGTTCTACTAGGTCCCGGCATCTCTGAACAATTGTATACAGCATGAATTTGCTGTTGTTGGTCAAGTAATATAAGCTATTGCTTCCCCAAAAAAACACAGTTGGCTTGCAGGGTAAAGACACCATGCCCGTCGCACGTGACTGCCTTTTGTTTCTGAACAATCATAGGTGCAGCAGCGCCTTGCAGGACACTGTGCCTGTCATGCGTGACTGCCTAAAAGCCATGAGGGGTTTTGCATAGAACCCTACAGAGAACGTGATTGTACCACAGTAGATATAAGTTTCGACTCCCTTGGAGAGGCGTACAATTTTTACAACATATATTCATGGGAGAAAGATTTTGGCATAAGGTATTGGAAGAGCAGATTGAGTGTGGAGAGGACGTATTGCATGCACGATATCGTCTGCGGATGCTTGGTGAGTACCATGAAAATGTGTCCCCATATGGTTTGAAACTTTGTTCAGTTTTATCAATGAACTGTCCTATTCCTGAAATGTAAGCCATCGATTTTATCCGTGTGAATCAGATTCCAGTCAAACATATAGTGAAGAGGTGGACAAAGGAAGCCTACTGCCAGCACACCTGGCCCATTATCATAAGGATCAAATGTATAGGAATCCGTTCTCGTATTGACACATCAGAATGTACATGCAAAGGAAGCTGAATGTGATTTGGACTGCAAAGAAGGGAAAGTTGTGAGTGCGGATCTGAACTGTTCATTATGTAATTCGAGATACAGTTTTTAGAGTCGTAACTGACGATGATCCATTTCACATGTATTGTTTTGGTGTTGTATTGATCTGCTGTTGTTGCACCGTTGAGCTCCTATGCATGTACTCTCCAAGGGAATGCTATGTGGTTTGTTTTCATGATCTCTGTGTGTGGGCAATCTGAGAGGTGATGAGGTGCACAGGTCATTCTGTGGATTACTGAAGATTATTTGTGCTGCAGCATTTTGGTTTGCTTTTGCGATGTCTGCATGGAAAACAATTGTGAAGTGAAACTGTTTTTCATGCTGCAGAACTGGGAGTTACTGAATTTGGATTTGGGTGCAGAGGAATTATTTGTGTACACCGCACTTGACACTTCCAGAGTTTGCCAATGTGTACAGGCAAGAACAAGTGGGAGTAAATGGGCCGATGAAGACGGCGTCCGTTGGTTCAGAATGGTAGGGTAACGGCCTGTATCGTTAAGAAGCATCCAAGCCGGCAAACGGGTAGCGGAGACGTCACATTAATGCTGGTCGGTAGGTGGGCCATGCCATGCATATATTATTTCGAATACACTGCCGTATACCTGGTGCAATGCGAATCTGGAAGCGCTTGGACGGGAAGGATAACGAGACCATCTCAACTCGGGCTCATAATAGGACTTCCCCCTCCGGTAATGGTATCAAGGATATATCTATACCAAGGACTAGCACCTACATAAAAATTGCGGAGAAGAACTGAAGTAGATTGCTTCCTGGTAGATCTATTTTGAGCATTGCAAATTCTATACCAAGCATATTTTAGATTTTCTCTCTCCCTTTGTTTAAAATTTAGAACTTCATTCTCGGGAGACAACCGAGAAGATACGAGACTAGCCATAATGACAAGCAAGCAAACTAACACACAAGCAAACAACAAGCAAACGGGCAAAAGAGGCAAATAGAGAGGGAGGAAGGAGAGAGATAGGGCGAATAAAACGGCAAGGGTGAAGTGGGGGAGGGGAAAACGAGACGCAAATGGCAAATAATGTAATGCGGGAGATAGGGATTGTGATGGGTACTTGGTATGTTGACTTTTGCGTAGACCTCCCCGGCAATGACGCCAGAAATGGCTCGTTGTCGGGTGTCGGTATCAAAACCGGCGGATCTCGGGTAGGGGGTCCCGAACTGTGTGTCTAGGTCGGATGGTAACATGAGGCAGGGTACACGATGTTTTACCCAGGTTCGGCCCCTCTTGATGGAGGTAAAACCCTATGTCCTGCTTGATTAATATTGATGATATGGGTAGTACAAGAGTACATCTACCATGAGATCAGAGAGGCTAAACCCTAGAAGCTAGCCTATGGTATGATTGTTGTTCGTCCTACGGACTAAAACTCTCCGGTTTATATAGACACCGGAGAGGGCTAGGGTTACATAGAGTCGGTTACAATGGTAGGAGATCTACATATCCGTATCGCCAAGCTTGCCTTCCACGCCAAGGAAAGTCCCTTCCGGACACGGGACGAAGTCTTCAATCTTGTATCTTCATAGTCCAGGAGTCCGGCCGAAGGTATAGTCCGGCCATCCGAACACCCCCTAACTCAGGACTCCCTCAGTAGCCCCTGAACCAGGCTTCAATGACGACGAGTCCGGCGTGCGGATTGTCTTCGGCATTGCAAGGCGGGTTCCTCCTCCAAGTACTTCATAAAAGATTTTGAACACAAGGGTAGTGTCCGGCTCTGCAAAATAAGTTTCCACATATTGACATAGAGAGAATAATATTTACACAAATCTAATCTGCTGACGTATTCTGTAGCATGACATCACACCATGGCCAAGTCTTTATTCGAATCATTTTATTGTCCCACCTCAGCACGTTTAGCAAGGCGGTTTCCTTGGCACTTCTTGTTAAAGCAGAGATCATGTCCCCTTATTCCGGGATTCTCATCAATACGGGTGTGGGTAACCCAACCGCGCCATTGACTACGGCGCTTGGGAGATAAGCGAGTTTTACCAGGCTAGTGGGGGCGCATAGTCGCGTCCGCCCATATAAGGGGATAAGGATCCACCTTTTCATCCATGCCTTCTTCCTCCTTTGCCTATCCATTTCCGCGCACTCGAGCTCCAGCGCCCAAGTCCGCACACCCCACCTCAACCTTCTCCAGCCATGTCCGGAGCGGGAGGCAAGTGGATGGTCTCCTCCGTCACGGAGAGACACATCAAAAGACTGAGGAAGGTCCAATACTTGTCTAACGACATTGCGCACCGGCTTCTCGAAGAGGGGCAGCTCATCCCCACCCCTAGGCCCCATGAGAGGGTGGTGTTCCTCCCCCATTTCCTCCACGGACTAGGCTTCCCTCTCCACCCATTTGTCCGGGGCTCATGTTCTACTATGGCCTGGATTTCCATGATCTGGCCCCGAATTTTGTCCTCAACATCTCGGCGTTTATCGTCGTGTGCGAGGCTTTCTTCCGCATCCGCCCCCATTTCGGCCTATGGCTCAAGACTTTCAATATCAAGCCGAAGGTGGTGCGCGACACCCAAGCGGAGTGCGGAGGCGCCATGGTGAGCAAGATGCCCAACGTCCTATGGTTCGAGGGCTCCTTCGTGGAGTCCCTAAAGGGGTGTCAGTCGGGGTGGTTTTACATCACCGAGCCACGCGACCCTGAATGGGTCGCAGCCCCCGAGTTCCGATCCGGACCCCCTACGCGGCTCGCCTCCTGGAAAGAGACGGGCCTGTCGTGGGGTAAAAAAGGAGAGCTGACCGGACTCCAAACATGCGTCCAAACCCTGGTGGACAGGAATCTCAAACTTGTCAACGTAGTCCAGGTTATGCTCATCCGTCGGATCCTCCTGTGTCAACAACGGGCTTTCAACCTGTGGGAGTTCGACCCGGCGCGGCACCAAACTCTGAGCAGGCGCTTCGACATGACATATGAAGATGCCTGGAAGGTGCTTTTCAAGGGCGCCGAGGCCCCCGCATCCGCTACCGAGGATCGCGGATTCAGCACGCAGTGTCACGCTCGTGCGGTAAGCTGTTTTCACCTTTTATAGGGTATTTAGTTTTTCATAGTTTGACTCCATGCAGGATCTAAGTTCCCTTACCTTTGACAGGATTGGCAGGAGACGTCCGGACAGATCAACTGTCCGGCTCCTTTGCCCGAAGGCCCAGCGGACGCTCGCTTGGCGAAGCTGCTGGTCCCGGCACCTTACGTGGTGCCGGAGAAGAAGGCCAAGAAGAAGGCCACGGGGACTCGAAAGAGTGCCCGGCGCCAGGAGGTGTCGGATTCACCATCCGACGACTCCAAGGCGCACTCCTCCCATGAAGACGAGGAGGAGGAAGAAGAGACCTCTCCCCCCCAGCGGGGGGAGGGAAGAAAAGGAAGGCCGCCCCAACCGGGGAGGCCGAAGGGTCCAAGAGGGGGAAGACCCCTCCTCCGGACTACTCCACCAACGCCGACGACGGCGAAGAGGAGTGGCCGCACAGGGCCAAGCCCCTGGCGAAAACGTAAGTATCCGGATACCAGAGTGATTCATAGTATTCCCACATTGCACAGCTTTTCCTTACGTCGAACATGATTGTGCAATCCGCCCAAGGCCAGGCTCGATGAGTCGTCCAGCGGCTCCGTGGACTCGTCAGATGTGAATTCGCTTCCGACGGCTTCCTCCCCCCACCCTACGGACGGCGCCGAGGTGGCGTCCCAACAGGTTCCAAGCCAAGAGGAGGTGGTCCTGGAGGCGCCGCAAGGCAACCTCCCGGACTCTAGGCGTAAAGGGGATAGAACCCCCAAGGGCTCCAAGTCTGGCCTTGAGCCGGACACCGCGCCAGAACCTTCAACGGTTCTGGACTCCGGTAGGCAGCCTCCTTCCAAGAGGAGCAAGCCTACCGAGCCGGTGACCTCCGTCCAACCGGAGGCACCGGACAATTTGCTGGAGACGCTTAACGGTGCCTCCATCGACGAGGAGCACCGCACTGTTATGAGCGTGGTGATCCAGAAGGTTCGGTCCGCCAAGAGCGGACTGACTGAAGCCTGTGCCAGCCTTCTAACAGGCTTTGAGGTAAGTAAAGAATATGTAAAGATATTACCACATAGACAGTAGCCCCTGATGCTCTGTTCGGCGTTCAGAAAGAAAAGCCGAATAGAGGATCTAATAATCGCAGGAGTCTAACATAATCAAGTCAATATGCGTATGCAGGCTTCACTGCTGGCCTCCGCCGCACTGACTGCGGAGGTGGATACGCTGAAGCAGAACCTCGAGCGGTCCAAGCAAGAGCTCGGCCTAGCCAAGCAGCAGCCCGAGGAGAAGGAAGGTAAGAAATACCTTATTGAAAGATGTGAAAGGTGCAATTGCAAAAAGTGACAGGATTAACGCGGCTATTGTAGGGGCCACAACTGAGGTGGCGACACTTAAGCAAGCGCTATCCGAGGCCGAAAAGAGGGCGGCCACGGAGCGCACCGAGCGGGAGAAGCATGAGACGCAGGTTGGCGAGGTGCGGCAAGAGCTCCAGGCTCTCATGAAAAAACATGAGAGTTTGGAGCTTGACTCGAAGACGCGAGAGTCTGAGCTCGCGGCGGCCATTGAAGATGCTAACTGCCAAGGCCGAAGCCCAGAAAGCCCTCCAGGAGGTTGAGGCAATAAAAAAAGATAGCGGTTTGGGGCGCTATCCACGCCTAGGCCGGACAAAGCTGACTCCTCGCTCTAAGCGGCATAAGTCTTTAGGGACTCGAAAACCTCTCAAACAGCGACCAGCTCTCGCCTCATCATGACGGTCAGTTTTAGCTTTCTCTACTGAGGTGCTTAGCCCAGCTCAACTGGGCACAATCGCAGTAGTTCTCCTAGTGCTACCTTAGCCGATATAACGGTGTAAGTGCATCTAGTGCCACCCCTAGTTGGTTTTGGAGTATTGACGACAAACTTAGTTGAGGGACTAATGTGTTTTTGAGAATTGCAGGACAACACAGGTAGAAGTCCCTCATTGATTCGGTTTTCCTACCAGAGATGACCCCTAAAAATGTATGAAGACATTGATGTCAAAGGTGGTATATGAAGATATTCACATTGAAGACTATGACAAGAGAAGACATCGTATGAAGCCTATGGAGCTCGAAGACTTAGATCTTTCGTAGTTCTTTTTCTTCTTTGTTGATTCATAGGAACCACCATACTGTTAAGTGGGGTCCAAGTGAACCAGTTAGAATGACTGAAGTGATGCTTAACCAAAACCTATGTCTTCGAGTGAAGACTATGAGAGTGAATCTTGTCCAGAGTCGGACAAGTCAGCTTTGCTTATAGCCCAAGTAAAGTTGTCGTGTGAGTTTGAAATCTGACCGTTGGAACATGTGTCAGTTCCTTAGTGACCCAGGGTCATTTCGGACAAATTAGGTCGGGTTGCCTAGTGGCTATAAATAGCCCACCCCCTACAACCACAAACGGTTGGCTGCTCAGAGTTAGAGTACGGCTTTTGTCGTTTGAGAGCAACCCACCTCGAAGCCTTTGAGAGAGAATTCCTTGCGAGGATAAAGCCCTAACCACCCAGAGCCAAAGAGTGTTAGGCATCACTTAAGTTTTCTTGTATGTGTGATCTGAAGACTTATTACACTTGAGGACTGTGAATCCTCCAGCCGGTTAGGCGTCGCGTTCTGAGCATCCAAGAGTCATTGTGGATCGCCGGTGAACGAAGTCTGTGAAGGTTTGGGAGTCTACCTTGAAGACTTACCAGAGTGATTGGGCGAGGTCTATGTGACCTTAGCTCAAGGGGAATATGGTGAGGACTGGGTGTCCTGAGCTGCGTGTTCAGGACTGGGTGTCCGGGACTGTGTGTCCTAAGGTTTAAATACCTAGCCGCCCCAACCAGACGTACAGTTGTCACAGCAACTGGAACTGGTCCAACAAATCATTGTCTTCAACGAGTCACTGGTTTCATCCTTCCCTTCCCTTTACTTATTGTTACTCCTTGTGAAGTCATTGTATGATTGCTCTATCTTTTGTCTTCACTGAGTGACTGCGCGTTCTGTTTGGCTTCATAATATCTTCCTACCTGATCCTTACTACATTGCTGCTATTAGTCATTGTGCTTTCACTCCATTGAATACTTGACTATGGTTTGCCTAGTGTAGTCTACCTTCTGCTGCATGGTAATAGGTTGAGTTCTATCGTTTGTCTTCGAAACTTCCACGTTTTGAAGACTTTCATAAAAATCGCCTATTCACCCCCCCTCTAGTCGATATAACGCACTTTCAATTGGTATCAAAGCTAGGTACTCCCTTGTTCTATGTGATTCAGTTTAACCACCTAGAGTTTTAGCTATGTCGACTGCAGGGATAATTAAAGTCTCTGTTGCGTGCCCCGTCTTCGATGGAACTGAATATCCCTACTGGAAGATTAAGATGCACATGCATCTTGAAGCTATTGACGTGGACCTATGGTATGTCGTCAAGAACGGCGTTCCCAAGGCTGGAGAAGGTGTCACTGCTGCTGATGTCAAGAAGTTCGTTCAACTGGACTCTACTGCCAAGAATATCATCTGTGGTCATCTGACCAAAGGACAGTATGGCCGTGTGAGTGCTTTGGAAACATCTAAGCTAGTCTGGGACTGGCTCTCCAAGGTCAACGAAGGCGTCTCAACCCAGAGATATTAGAGAATCAGTGTTCTTCGCAACCTCTTCAACCGCTTCAAGCGAAATGACAATGAGAATGTCCAGCTCACGTTTGATCGACTCACTGACATCACAAATGAGCTTCAAGCCCTCGGCGCTACTGAGATTACTAAGCATGAAGTCGTCAAGAGACTACTGAGATCACTTGACAGTTTGTTTGACACCCTAGCCCTGATGATTCAAGAACGTCCTGATTTCAAGACACTCGATCCATCTGACATACTTGAGAGGCTCAACACACATGAGTTTCAGCTTTCTGAGAAAAGAGATATCTACGGTCCAAACTATGGGCGAACTCGTGCCTTGAAGGCAAAAGCTGTCTCCTCATCTGAAGAAGAATCTGAGAGCAGTTCTGATGATCCTGAAGACATTGGAAGGGAACTTGCTATGCTTGTGAAGAAGTTCCAAAAATTCACCAAGAAGAAAGGTTTCAGAAAGTCTTCATGATCAAGCTCAAGGAATGATGAAGCTTCTGCTCATGACTACAAGAAGAAAACATGTCACAAGTGCAAGAAACCTGGCCACTTCATCTCTGAGTGTCCGCAGTGGGACAATGAGAACAAAAAGAAGAAGAAGAGCAAGGAATATGACTTTGACGACAAGAAGAAGAAGAAATACTCAAAGTCTTCTTCCAAGTCTTCCTCAAAGTCTTCATCACACAAGAAGAGCTCATCTGGCAAGGCATGTGCGTTTGTTGGCAAGGAAATGGATTCAGAGGAGGAGTCCGCTTCTGAGGAGGCGGAGGTGGAGTCTGAGGAGGAGCCCGATTCTGGCGTTGCAAGTCTGGCTACATCATACGTTGCCAAGTCCATCTTCAACACTGAAGACAATGACTTCACCACCGACACCGATGCAAATGACAAGGACTACTCCGCTCTTACCTACTGCTTCATGGCACGTGGTGCCAAGGTAAACACACGCACTACTCACTATCAAACATCTAGTGACGATGACTCTGATTGTGGTTCAAGACCCAGCTACAAAACACTTGCTAAAATTGCAACTGAACAACAGAAAGCCATGGAACATATTCAAAAACTGTTAGACAAAAGCAATGATCTGTTAGGCGCTGAAATGACTCGATCTGAGTCCTTAATTGAAGACATAAAAAATCTTCACGTTAAGTATGAGGAACTTGAAAGTCGTCATGAAACGCTCTCAACAACTCATGAAAAGCTTTCTTATGATTATCTTCAAAGGAAGCAAGATCTTGAGAAATTGAGAGCAGCTCATGAAGATCTTCAAAAGGAAAATGAGTCACTTTGCGCCAAATAGATCAGTTCCGCTCAGGAAGGATTTGAACCACCATGTCTTAAATGCATCGAGCGTGACAATGCTACTTCTGTTGCTGAGTGTTCTACTGCTGCTACTGTTGCAATATCTTCAACTGTTGATGTGGTAACTGACCCCTCTGCTGAGGATACCACTGCTATTGCTGATGAGAATGCTAGGTTGAAGACATTGCTTGAAACAGGGATGTACAAAAGTCTCAAAGGGCATCAGACACTATGTGATGTCCTCAAAAGGCAGATCCTGAACCGAAACCCTAGGAAAGAGGGTGTTGGGTTCGTAAGGAAAATGAATGCCGATGGCTCTTACTGGAAACCTGAGCTGTACCCCAAAACCACATGGGTTGCTGCAAAGGAACCTTCAGCAGATCCATCCAATCTGTCTGGCTTCACTTGTGCTAACCCCATTGTCATTGATGAATCCTTTGATGCAAACTATAAACTGTTTAAGAATCAGAATGGTGAAGTGTTTGCCAGGTACATTGGTACTAACTACAGGAATGAACCGCCTATGAAGAAGATCTGGGTGCCGAAAAGGTGTTTGGAAAATCTTCTTGTGAATGTCATCATGACACCACAGATGAAGAAGACAAACCCCAGACCACAGGCTTCATACGGTCCAAAGGCTTCATACAGACAGAGGACTCACCCGAGTCGCACTAACGCAAATGTTTTGCAGGGAAACCATACTCAGGCCTATGAATATGAGCGCGGTTCATCAAACCGCCATGTTCATAAGACCAAGAACTATTCTGCTTATTCTTATGAGTACTATTGTCCACCTGCAAACTGTTTGCTAGGGCTCCAAAGCCAAAGTTCTCAGATGCTGCACTTCGACTTATTGCTTCTAAGCCACCCTTGAAGATGTGGGTGGCTAAGAAAGCTTAACTCTCTTTTGCAGGGAAAGGTCTCCAACAGAAAACCAAAATTGTCTGACGCTATTGTTGGGGACCTTAAACATCTTGTAGGGTGCAAGATCAAATGCCCGAATGGTCTTACTATGTACTTCGTTCCTGAATTGCTTGCTACTCTCCCTATTAGTCCTAATCTGGATCTAAGCTTTCATAACCCACTGGTTCGTCAAATGTTTTTGCTTCACAATTCTGTTCGTGAAGCCTATCCCCCTAACTGCACTGTAGGGTACGACACTAGCGTCTTCAGAATGGATTATTGATAGTGGGTGTACCAATCACATGACTGACAAAAGAAGCCTTCTTATGGACTCAACCTTACGTCCATCCGACAAGAGTCACATCACATTTGCTGACACTGGTAAAAGTAAGGTATTGGGTCTAGGTAGAGTTGCAATCTCAGGATCAACACATGGATAAAGTCATGCTTGTTGAATCCCTTGGCTTCAACTTAATGTCTGTCTCAATGCTTTGCGATTTGAACATGATTGTAATGTTTGGAAAATATCGCTGCCTTGTTCTAATGGAATCTGACAAGTCTCTAGTGTTTGAAGGGTATCGGAAAGATGATTTGTACGTGGTAGATTTCTCAGCAGGACCACAGCTTGCCGTATGTCTTCTCACAAAAGCTTCAGAATGCTGGCTCTGGCATCGGAGGCTAGGGCATGCTGGCATGAGGAACCTCCACACCCTTGCAAAGAAGAAGCATGTCATAGGCATCGAGGGCGTCAAGTTCAAGAAAGATCACTTATGCGGTGCCTGTGAAGCAGGAAAGATGACGAGGGCCAAACATCCCTCGAAGACAATCATGACAACTACTCGACCCTTTGAACTGCTCCACATGGATCTTTTCGGTCCTACTCATTACTCAACTCTTACTACTACTGCTTGTCTCTATGGCTTTGTCATTGTTGATGATTATTCTAGATATACTTGGGTGCACATAATCCTCTACAAGACTGAAGTGCAGGATGTCTTCAGACGCTTCGCCAATCGAGCAATGAACAACTATGGCGCCAAGATAAAGCACATCAGAAGTGACAATGGCACCGAATTCAAGAACACTGGCCTTGATACATATCTTGATACTTTGGGCATCACACATGAATTCTCAGCCCCGTACACGCCACAGCAGAATGGCGTCGTCGAACACAAGAGCAGAACACTCATTGAGATGGCCCGAATGATGCTTGATGAATACAAGACTCCAAGAAAATTCTAGCCTGAAGCCATTGATACTGCATGACATACAATCAATCGTGTTTATCTTCACAAGCTTCTGAACAAGACATCTTATGAGCTCCTTACTGGCAATAAGCCAAATGTCAGTTACTTCAGAGTATTTGGCGCCATGTGCTGGATCAAGGATCCACATCACACTTCAAAATTTGCACCAAAAGCACATGAGGGTTTTATGCTTGGATATGGAAAGGATTCGCACTCCTACAGAGTTTTCAATCTCTTTCATTATAAAGTGGTTGAAACAGTGGATGTGTGATTTGATGAGACTAACGGTTCACAAAGAGAACACCTGCCAAATGTGCTAGATGAAGTTCCATCCAGCGAATCAATCAAGCTAATGGGAACTGGAGAAATCATACCCTTTGAAGCTCAACCTGAAGAGGAACTTATCATCTCCGCACCTGATCAACCTGAAGACGATGCTCAGTCTGAAGACAATCCCTCTAACAACGACAATGATCAGCAAGAGCAAAATCTTCGCCCTGTACATCCTCGTGTTGCCAATGAAGTGCAGATTGAGAGAATAATTGATAGCATCAATGCACCTGGTCCGCTCACTCGTTCAAGGGCAACTCAGCTAGCAAATTTCTGTGGGCACTTCGCATTCGTCTCAATAACAGAACCCAAGAAAGTTGAAGAAGCCTTCATGGAACCTGAATGGATTCAAGCTATGCAAGAAGAGCTTCAATAGTTTGAGCTGAATAATGTATGGGAACTGGTTAAGCATCATGATCCTCAGAAGCACAACATAATAGGCACCAAATGGATATACCGCAACAAGCAAGATGAGCATGGTCAAGTTGTCAGAAACAAAGCTCGTCTCGTTGCTCAAGGATATACTCAAGTGGAAGGCATTGACTTCGATGAAACATTTGCTCCTGTGGCTAGACTTGAAGCCATACGCATACTGTTGGCCTATGCAAATCATCATAACATACTTCTATATCAAATGGATGTGAAGAGCGCCTTTCTCAATGGCAAGATTGAAGAAGAAGTGTATGTTGCACAACCGCCTGGCTTTGAAGATCCAAAACATCCTGACATGGTATACAAGCTCAACAAGGAACTGTATGGCCTCAAACAAGCCCCTCGGGCTTGGTATGACACACTCAAATACTTCCTGAAGAGCAAAGGCTTCATACCTGGTTCCCTCGACCCCACTCTCTTCACGAAGACATATGATGGTGAACTGTTTGTGTGCCAAATATATGTGGATGACATCATCTTCGGCTGCACCAATCAGAAGTATAGTGAAGAGTTTGGATATATGATGCAAGAGAAATATCAGATGTCCATGATGGGAGAGCTGAAGTTCTTCCTCGATCTTCAAATACGACAGCAACGCAAGGACATCTTCATATCTCAAGAGAAGTATCTCAAAGACTGCCTGAAGAAGTTCGGTATGCAAGACTGCAAAGGCTTCACAACGCCAATGCCAGCCAAACATCATCTGGGTCCCGACGACAATGGTAAAGAGTTCGATCAAAAGGTATACCGCTCCATGATTGGTTCTTTACTTTATCTATGTGCATCTAGGCCAGATATTATGCTTAGTGTTTGCATGTGTGCTCGATTCCAAGCGGCACCAAAGGAGTCGCATCACTTAGCAGTGAAGCGAATTCTTTGATATTTGGCTCACACCCCAATTATGGTATCCAAAGGGCTCAGAGTTTAATCTGGTTGGATTCTCGGATGTTGATTATGCTAGTGACAAGGTGGATCGCAAGTCTACATCAAGCACATGTCATTTTCTGGGACGATCACTTGTATGTTGGTCTTCAAAGAAGCAGAACTGTGTATCTCTCTCCACTGATGAATCTGAATACATTGCTGCTGGATCTTGCTGCGCTCAGCTTCTGTGGATGAAGCAAACACTCAAGGACTATGGCATTCATCTGAGGCAAGTGCCACTCTACTGCGACAACGAAAGCGCCATCAAGATTGCCAACAACCCAGTTTAGCACTTGAAGACAAAGCACATTGAAATTCATCATCACTTTCTCAGAGATCATGTTGTGAAGGAAGACATTGATATCATACACATCAACACTGAAGAGCAATTGGCAGATATCTTCACCAAGCCCTTGGATGAGAAGAGATTTTGCAAGTTACGGTGTGAGCTAAATATCTTGGAATCCTCAAATGTCCTATGATCAGGCACACATCCTAACACTTATGCATATTGATGACTTAGATGTGCAACACACGAAGTAAAGTATATCTTCAATCAATGAAGACATACATTCTAAGAGTGAATACATTAATATGGAATTTGACTTTGGAGCGCCACGATAATTGTGTGTCGTGTCTGGGTCTAATACTTCCTATACGGTGGGTAACGCCACCATCAAATGTTCTGTTTGAAGTGTTTCACTCATGGCGTTACATTTGCTATTTCTTCACACTTGGTTTGGCTTCAATTTCAACATGTCTTCATGATTATCTTCACTATGTTGAATATATATATACTAGTGTTCTGTCCTCTACAGCATTCACTTATAGCTATGTCTTCTTGTTGAATCTTTTGAACTAAGTGAATGTGATCGGACCCTAACCTCTCTATGCTTTCTATCTCAAACTCTATCTCTCCAAGTTATATGCATTCTATTGAAACTGTTAAATGTCTTCTCTACGTCCTTGTCAGCAGAAGATACAGAGACAAACATTAAGTCCATTTTCAATGCTCATTCCTTCACCTGAAACCCGAAGAAGTGGGAACGACCACCCGACAATCCAGGCGTGCGTGGGACGTGGAACAACCCCCGATATGCTGCATGACGGCCACGTGTCCCTCAGATGTGAATCGCCAGGGGCACCTGTGTAATAACGCAGTGCCGCCCCTGTACCTATAAATACATGCCTCACAACAGTCATTATCTCTTCTTCCACTCTCGCACAAACCCTAGCGCCACCGCTAGCCCTCGATGACGCCGGCGACGAAGTGCTTCGCTGCCGCAACCTCTCCGACACCGTCTTCACGCCGACCGCGGACATCGTCTTCTCCGTCGTCGCCGTAGGTGTCCTCCGTCGCCAAGTTAGGGCACGGACGATCGAACTTCTCGGCCTCCTCTTCCACTCCATCTAGCAGTTCTTGGTGTGGTAAATAAAACTTCCTTTTTACAGCCCCTTTGATCCTATAGCTTTGTCACTTTCTACCACAAGCAGTTTCTATTCACACAAGTTGGATCTCTTTCATACTGCATCTCATAACATGCCTAGTATATTCACTTATGCTTCACAAAGTAGTTAGATTCCTCACTTGTACTGATCTCTGGATTCGTACAAATCTGGAACCAACTCCTTATCTATGAGTGAATGTCTTCGCACGATGAGGTCAATGTCTTCTAAACTGATTTATCTTCAAAATCTTCTGAGAATGCATATGACCTCTTCCCCTTCCCTGGCACCTTAATGCTGTCATAGGTACATGTCCGTGGGAGAATCCCTTGGTTCTCATAGTCTGCATTCATTTGCAGAATTCTTACAGCATCATATAAATTCTCCCGAAGCCAGTTCCTCTTTGTCCAGCAAGCGAAAACCTTTGAAGCCTTTGAACGTATTGAAGCCTTTCAGTTTAAAATTCATGGCTTCAGAGAAATCTACAAGGAAGGGAGGCAGACAGCGTCGTGGCGGAACATCAAGAGATCTGCCTGATGACCTCTCAGAACTTTACAAGACAGATCCTCAAGAGGATTATAATCAGCGCAAGACCCGAATCTAGTGGATTCGAAGATATTGGGCGGATCAATGGTTCAAATACCAGTTTGTGACCCAAGAATATGCTGAGAAAAACGCCATCAAGCGACCGTGGGGAGACATCCTATACAAGAATCTTCAACCCAGGTCCAGAGAAGAAGCCATTGAACAAGGCTTCTATCCCTGCATGGTCCGTGGGCCACAGCCTGCAGATGCTCACCCATCGTCACTACTATGGTGCCGTGATGACAATCTGTTCAAGCGCAACTTCCAGTTTGCCAAGAACTCAGCGAAGCAGAACAAGAAGTCTTTGGGATTAGACTTCAACCCTGGTCCCTCTGCTCCCCGTGCCGATGGAACTCGCGAAGCTGAACCCAATCTTCTTGGGCCCTTCTACAACCTTGAAGGTCTCATCACCCATATCGTGGTTCAAGGGACTGTCGTAAATGAGCCTGCAGATGACGCTGAATCAGATGAAGCGCCTGCAGCGCCGAAGCCAAAGAAGCTGAAGCAGCCAAAAGCTTCAAAGCCTGCCTCTGCACCAAAAATCTCACGGGCGAAGCCACTGGCCACTGCACCTCCTGAAGACAGTGTGCAGTCTAAAGATTTGTCACGCATCTCCAAGCCCTATAAGGTCAAGATGCCTCTGCCACACACCGGCCAAGAACTGACAGTTGCTGCCATTCTGCGAAACGATGCCATTGATCTGTCCAGTGATGAAGATCTTGCAGATGACGCTCTTGAGCAACTCATCAAGAGCAAAGAAGAAGCAAAAATTTTCAATGATCTGCCTCTCTTTGAAATGACAATCATCCACAACTTCATTGATGAGTGGTTTGACATGCCCAACATCAGCTTCGAAGATCTGCAACTACCCATTGGCCTTAGTGTCGCCTTCCATGGCGCCATTGCTTCAGAGCTAGCTCTCGCTCAGCGCATCGTCGAACTGAAGGAAAAGATTGACTATGAAAAGGCTCAGTTCAAGAAGCATATGGCCAAGCTCAGTGTACAAGAGGTGAAAAACTTCAAGATTATGCTGCACGAGCTCAAAGAAGCCTTTCTCAAGAAACGCGCAGAAGCTCAGGGTTCTCGGGAGCGCATGAAGAGCCTGGCTGACAAGTGTGTGCAAGGCTACAACGAGGCTGAGAAGCGCAAGGCCCTTGGGCGTCCGGGCATTGATCCCAGGATGGCTGCTAAGCAGAAGAAGAAGCCCACTGTGGCCAAACCCAACGCACCAAGGAAGGAAGCAGATCCCATTGTCTTCCCAACTAGCATGACTGGCTCGAAGCCAAAGGCCCGGTCAACCGCTTTAGAGCTGAAGAAGACAAGGACTGCTGAGGCTGAAGCCAGAAAGAGGAAACATCCTGAAGCCTCTACTACTTCTCCCTCCAAGAAAAAGCGGAAGACCAAGAAGGAACGGGCTGCTACCACAGAGCCCTTGATTGTTGAACCCATCTCCATGGTTCGCCCTGATGCTGAACCTCAAGAACGTCAACTGACTGTCCATGAGCCTGCTTTCACAGAGGCTCATGAAGCTGAAGACTTTCCAGCAGCTGATCCCATCGCTGCTGAAGACATTGGTCACCATGACCATGTTGAAGATAATGCAGTTCTTCCTCAGCTCGAGCACCAACAGGTATCATCGCCTGTGCTAATGCACAGCGAACTCATCAGCATTGGTCGTCCTCTGATGCCAATTGCTCAGGATGCATCATGGGCTGATCGCCCACAAGCACAAGAGGAAGAAGACTTTGAGGCCGAGCCAACTCCAACTCCATAGGCGTCGCCAGCGTTATGCAGGCTTCGCAAAGGACCAAGGCCTCCAGTCTCTGAGTCTGAAGCTAAAGCTGCTGAAGAAATTCCGGCTGCATCAACCGATGAAGAAGAAACCCCAAAAGCTGCTACTCCCCCGTCCCACCAAGAAGCTGTTCTCGAGGAGAACGTGACTGTGACCGACCCTCCAGCTCGTCAAGTGGAGGTCGAGAATCTTGAGGCTACCACCACCAATGAAGCCACTGACGCTGTCATGGCTGAAGCTAATGTGGAGCCTTCACCAACCCAAGCACCAGAAGTCAGCGAAGCCACTGATCCCACTGCTTCTGTTCCTGCGCCTACTGCTGGTCCTCAGTTCGACTATCATGCTGAGCACAAGCCTCAGGTACAGAAGCCAATCCCAAGATTGCCTAGGTTTCCAGGTCCTGCATCAGCACCTGGATCCTTCAATGTCAATGGCTTCAAAGCAGACAACACTTTCTTCAATAGCTCCAGGAACCCCTACTCAAGGGAAAGAATATCATCTGATCGGTTCTGAAGCTATCCGCAGCGAAGCTATTACTCCTGCATTCTATACAATCAAGGCCGCATCTTCCCACACAAGCGTCTTGACATTGAAGCAATAGCTGGTCTGCCCTATCTGGAAGAAGCTCTAGATTGCTTCAAGGAGGTTGGATTGCTGCCGTTTGTCACCGACCAAGAGCATTGGAATGAAGAGTTGCTGCTCCAATTCTATGCCACACTTCACATCCGCGGGTACAACAGAGATCCGAAGATTTGGGTCCTAGAGTGGATGACAGGAAACGATCATCACGAAGCCAAAGCCTTTGACATCATTGAGCTCACTGGCCTACCCACTCCTGGCGATCTCTACGAAACTGGCTGCCAGCTTCACAGTGAAGCTGTGGAGAGCATCTTTCAGAAGCCTGAACCTAACATGAGTCAGATGCTCAGTATGATGAAGCCATTGCCCCAAGATGCTACGTATCCCAAGGAGTTCCTTGTTGAAGACCTTGAGTATCTGCCAAGGACTATTTATTACATCATAAGGCGAACTCTCTGGCCCATCAAAGGACATTCTCCACATGCCAAGCTGGAAGGTGCAATGAAGACCTTGGTCTTCTATATTCTTCATGGCAAATGCTTCAATGCACAGGACTTCTTCATCCGCCAAATTGCTGCATCAGGCTCTGATCTTTTTGGCTTGAAGTTCTACACTCCATGGATAATGCGGCTGATCAAACTTCACTCCGCTATCTCATATCAGCCATCTGCTCACAATCATCGGATCTTTCTGCCTGATGTGGATATGTCCATTGAAGCCATTTATCCTGAGCCTGCCAAGGAACCTCTAAGTCTTCAGAATGCAGAGCATCAAAGTTTTTCTCAGAACATTGAAGGAGTTGAAGCAGTCACTCGTGTGTATCCTTTGGCTGACACTACACATGCACCACATCCTGCTCTCACTGAAGCCACCGATAGCACAACTGCCCAACGACCCAAGAAGCGCACTCGTGTTCTCAATGACCGAGAGCTTCTTGTGGCTCTTCATCAGAAACAGGATAGGCATCATGACTGGCTGAAGCGCCAAATGCAAAGCCTCTTGGTGGATGTTAACCGCATTCGCAATCTTGCCACCAAGAATGCCTTTGTTGCACACGAAACCTCTCGACACACCTGGAAAGGGCTGACGCTAATATGCTCTGAAGATGATCTTCAAGAGGATGGCTTCTCTGAATGCTTCAAGTTTGACTCCACACCTCCTCGAAGGGCAGTGCTGCGACGAACTCCATCTCTTGAAGACTCTGAGTTCTCTTCCTCTGCTGCAACTGTGAATGCCAGAGTGATCGAGGATGAAGATGATGCTACTTCACCGCCCCCTCCTTCAGCACGCTTCAACACTGCTCCAAGTTCTTCTGCACCGCCAAACACCACCGACGACCCTGCTGCTTCACCTACTCTTCATGGGAACGAGTAGATGCTCTATGTCTTCAAACCTTTTTGGTCCTTACTGACAAAAGGGGGAGAAGCATATGAGTTTGATAGTCTTCAAGCGGGTCCATATGGGCGGGTGCTTTATATTTTGCTTCGTGTTTACAACTCTCGTTTTGATACATTTGGTTCTTTGAGTTGTAACACTTAAACTCGATGGTCGTCTGCTACTTATTTGCCACTTTGTGATGCGATGATAAATTCCGCATGTGCGACGATAAATTCCGCACTTAGATCATTTTGCAGACGTCCATTTTCCATTATGCATGTCATTATCTTCACATACCTTTACATGCATAGTGGATTGTCATCATAAGTTGAAGAGGATCTCCACAGGCACAACATGCCATGTGCATTTGCATTCCAAGAGCAAATTACTTATATGCACATCTTCAGGGGGAGCCCTCACAGCTTATGAAGACAATTCCCTATCCTCTTACAATTTCACATATTATATTCCCCGTTGAAAACTTCAACTAGTTTGTCATCAATCACCAAAAAGGGGGAGATTGTAAGTGCATCTAGTGCCACCCCTAGTTGGTTTTGGAGTATTGACGACAAACTTAGTTGAGGGACTAATGTGTTAGTGAGAATTGTAGGACAACACAGGTAGAAGTCCCTCATTGATTCGGTTTTCCTACCAGAGATGACCCCTAAAAATGTATGAAGACATTGATGTCAAAGGTGGTATATGAAGATATTCACATTGAAGACTATGACAAGAGAAGACGTCGCATGAAGCCTATGGAGCTCGAAGACTTAGATCTTTCGTAGTTCTTTTTCTTCTTTGTTGAGTCATAGGAACCACCGTACTGTTAAGTGGGGTCCAAGTGAACCAGTCAGAATGACTGAAGTGATGCTTAACCAAAACCTATGTCTTCGAGTGAAGACTATGAGAGCGAATCTTGTCCAGAGTTGGACAAGTCAGCTTTGCTTGTAGCCCAAGTAAAGTTGCCGTGTGAGTTTGAAATCTGACCGTTGGAACACGTGTCAGTTCCTTAGTGACCCAGGGTCATTTCGGACAAATCAGGTCGGGTTGCCTA
This sequence comes from Triticum dicoccoides, assembly GCF_002162155.2. NCBI lineage: Eukaryota > Viridiplantae > Streptophyta > Magnoliopsida > Poales > Poaceae > Triticum > Triticum dicoccoides. The sequence goes on from NC_041382.1 coordinate 646,364,274, forward strand.
GTGGCTATAAATAGCCCACCCCCTACAACCACAAACGGTTGGCTGCTCAGAGTTAGAGTACGGCTTTTGTCGTTTGAGAGCAACCCACCTCGAAGCCTTTGAGAAAGAATTCCTTGCGAGGATAAAGCCCTAACCACCCAGAGCCAAAGAGTGTTAGGCATCACTTAAGTTTTCTTGTCTGTGTGATCTGAAGACTTATTACACTTGAGGACTGTGAATCCTCTAGCCGGTTAGGCGTCGCGTTCTGAGCATCCAAGAGTCATTGTGGATCGCCGGTGAACGAAGTCTGTGAAGGTTTGGGAGTCTACCTTGAAGACTTACCAGAGTGATTGGGCGAGGTCTGTGTGACCTTAGCTCAAGGGGAATACGGTGAGGACTGGGTGTCCTGAGCTGCGTGTTCAGGACTGGGTGTCCGGGACTGTGTGTCCTAAGGTTTAAATACCTAGCCGCCCCAACCAGACGTACAGTTGTCACAGCAACTGGAACTGGTCCAACAAATCATTGTCTTCAACGAGTCACTAGTTTCATCCTTCCCTTCCCTTTACTTACTGTTACTCCTTGTGAAGTCATTGTATGATTGCTCTATCTTTTGTCCTTACTGAGTGACTGCGCGTTCTGTTTGGCTTCATAATATCTTCCTACCTGATCCTTACTACATTGCTGCTATTAGTCATTGTGCTTTCACTCCATTGAATACTTGACTATGGTTTGCCTAGTGTAGTCTACCTTCCGCTGCATGGTAATAGGTTGAGTTCTATCGTTTGTCTTCGAAACTTCCACGTTTTGAAGACTTTCATAAAAATCGCCTATTCACCCCCCCTCTAGTCGATATAACGCACTTTCAAACAAAACGTAAGGTACCAAAACATAGGAGCCGGGCAAACCCAACATTTGACCCAAGACATGATTCGGAGCCGATGCATATAATGCTATAAGTTCGGGGTGCCACACTTGTGAAAGTGTTCAGACTTCTCATGCCGTATTGTGGGGTACTTAAGCCCCTGGCGTATTGCCATACCAAAGTTTATGGGTGCAACATGTCATTAATGAACATATATTCATAAAAAGAGGTAATGCAATAATAGGCGGAAGCTATGCGTTGTTTATTTAAAAAAGCTGCAATCGAAGCAGAACGATACAAATAGTGCGATAAGCAAAAGATGGGACTATCAAATATGTCCTTTCCAGGGGCGAGCTGTGGAATGTTATGCGAAACAGGTATACTGCTCGTTATAGAGACCACCTTAGAGTTCCGTAGTGCGGCGTAGCTTTCTGCTTCCCTGGTTGTATCGTTTGTGCGGCAATTGTGCTGCCGGACAAGCCTTCCGAAGAATGGAGTCCTGAAAATAAGACAAGATTAAGAAATCGGCAGCCCCTACTGCGGTTTAAGCCGTGTTTCGGGCGTGCCGTGATGGTGCCCCTCCCCCTGTGCCCATGGTATTTCTAGAGCGTAGTTATGTACGCGCAACACTGGTTTCGCAAGTTCGCGAGGGATGGGGTTGGGGCCACATTGCTACGCTTGCTCGGAATGTGCCAGGCGGTCTTGTTGTAGGTTACTCCAGGCGCGCTTGACGGTGTCCAGATGTTTAATGGCTGGACTGGAGAAATGCCTTGAGAGGTTGCTTTGTACTTCCGCTGCGATAGCCGCCGTATGCTCCTCCATTCGGAGAGAGCGTTTGGTGTTTCCATTGACCGTGATGACGCCTCGAGGGCCTGGCATCTTGAGCTTGAGGTATGCGTAGTGCGGCACCGCATTGAACTTGGCAAATGCGGTTCGCCCGAGCAGTGCATGATAGCCACTGCGGAACGGGACTATGTCAAAGATTAACTCCTCGCTTCGGAAATTATTCGGAGATCCGAAGACCACTTAAAGAGTAACTGAGCCTGTACAATTGGCTTCTACACCTGGTATGACGCCTTTAAAGGTCGTTCTGGTGGGTTTAATCCTCGAGGGATCGATGCCCATTTTCCGCACTGTATCCTGATAAAGCAGGTTCAGGCTGCTGCCGCCGTCCATAAGGACTCTAGTGAGGTGAAATCCGCCAATAATTGGGTCTAGAACCAATGCGGTGAATCCGCCATGACGGATGCTAGTGGGGTGGTCCCTTCGATCAAAAGTGATCGGGCAGGAAGACCATGGGTTGAACTTTGGAGGGACTGGCTCCATCGCGTATACGTCCCTTAGCACACGCTTCCGCTCCCTCTTGGGGACGTGGGTTGCATATATCATGTTCACCGTCCGCACTTGTGGGGGAAAACCTTTCTGTCCACTGTTTTCGGCGGTCGGGGCTCCTCCTCGTCATCGCTATGCAGCCCCTTGTCTCTGCTTTCAGCATTTAACTTGCCTGTCTGCTTGAACACCCAACAATCCATGTTGGTGTGATTGGCTGGTTTTTCGGGGGTGCCATGTATCTGGCATGAGCGGTCGAGTATTGGTCCAAACTGGACGGGCCCGGAGTGTTTCTTTTGAATGCCTTTTTCCGTTGACCGGGTTTAGAGCCTTTGAATCCGGCATTAACTGTCGTATCCTCGGTATTGTCGCCGTTAATGCGACGCTTTTGCTTGTTGCGACGCGACCTGCCACTGCTGTCCTTGGTATCCAAATTACCAGGGCTCTTGGTCATGTTATTGCTGCGAGCTAGCCAGCTGTCTTCTCCCGCGCAAAAGCGGGTCATAAGTGTCGTGAGGGCTGCCATAGATTTCGGCTTTTCCTGTCCTAGGTGCCGTGCAAGCCACTTGTCGTGGATGTTATGCTTGAAGGCTGCTAGGGCCTCTGCGTCCGGACAGTCGACGATTTGATTTTTCTTGGTTAGGAACCGTGTCCAGAATTGTCTGGCCGATTCCTCTGGCTGCCGAATTATGTGGCTTAGGTCATCGGCGTCTGGTGGTCGCACATAAGTGCCTTGGAAATTGTCGAGGAATGCGGCTTCCAGGTCCTCCCAACAACCAATTGATTCTGCTGGCAAGCTATTGCGCCAATGCCGAGCTGGTCCTTTAAGCTTGAGTGGGAGGTATTTGATGACGTGTAGGTCATCACCGCGGGCCATGTGGATATGAAGGAGATAGTCCTCGATCCATACCGCAGGATCTGTTGTGCCATCGTATGATTCAATGTTCACAGGTTTGAAACCCTCGGGGATTTGATGATCCATTACTTCATATGTGAAGCATAGTGGGTGTGCGGCGCCTCTGTATTGGGCTACATCATGACGCAGCTCAAACGAGCTTTGTCTACTGTGTTCGGCCCGGCCGAATTTACTATACCCGGCGTGACGAGTACCGTCTCGTGCCGTGGGGCGCCCACATGATCCGTAGATCGATCTTGTTTGCCTTGCCTTATCCTCCAATATATCTCGCAGGTCTAGCGCATTTTCCCATGCCTTGGTAGTTTTTGAGCGGCGCCGGGGTGCGGCTTGAGTGGAGGGCCGAGAGGCCTCTCTGTCGCGGCCACGGGGTGGCCGGTCGGCCGCATCATGTGCTGGTGATGTAGGTTTAGGTGCTTCCTCCTCTAATTGGGGTAGCAACCTGCGCTTTGGGTAGCTCCTGGAGGGGCGTTCGAGTTCATACTCTTCGGCCGCAAGGACTTCAGTCCATCTGTCGGCTAGCAAATCTTGATCAGCTCTAAGATGTTGCTGTTTTTTCTTGAGGCTGCTCGCCGTGGCCATAAGCCTGCGTTTGAAACGCTCTTGTTTGACGGGATCCTCCGGCACGACAAATTCGTCGTCGTCGAGGCTTGCCTCGTCTTCGGAGGGAGGCATATAATTATCGTCCTCGACCTCTCTGTCTGCCGCTCTCTCATGAGGGCTGGCTTCTCTATCCTCCTGTGCTGAATCTTGTTGGAGGTGGTTGTCTTCGGCACTGTCCGGGGTGTTATTATCCCCCATGCCGGAATCACCGTTTTTGTTTTGGCGGGATTTAGAGCGGTGCCACTGACGCTGGCGCTTAGGCTGCTTCTTGGAGGGGTCATCCTCCGCTGTTCCATCGCCATTGCCTTCTTGTGGGGTGTCCACCATGTATATATCATACGACGAGGTGGCTTTCCAGTGCCCTATAGGCGCTGGTTCTTGATCGTCTCCTACATCGGCGTCCATACCGTCGATGTCTTTGGAGTCGAAGTCGAGCATGTCGGTTAAATCATCGACAGTGGCTACGAAGTGGGTGGTGGGTGGGCTTTGAATTTCTTCATCATCTACATCCCAACCTTGCCGACCATAGTCCGGCCAGGGCTCTCCTGACAAAGAGAGAGACTTTAGTGAATTCAGAATATCGGCGAAGGGCGAGTGCTGAAAGATTTCCGCGGCGGTGAACTCCATGATCGGCGCCCAATCGGGTTCGATCGGTCGGGGCGCAGAGGGCTCGGAGTCTGGAGAGGAGTCCGGCTCCTTGGAGTCACGGGCTTCGCAGAGAATAGGGCTGGTGTTCAGCTCGATCGCCGTAGAGATTGCAGCCCCCGAGGCGGTGTCTAACCACCCATCCTCGGTTGGTATGATCGTCTCCGAGCTAGGGGTCGGAGCGGACACAGGTGCGACCTCCAGGGCACTGTTCGGCGGCAGAGCTAAATCATGCCCATCGTGACAGTGCGGCGCGCTCGACTGTGGCTCGAATCCGTCGAAGATCAAGTCTCCGCGGATGTCGGCCGTGTAGTTCAAACTTCCAAATCTGACCTAATGGCCAGGGGCGTAGCTTTCGATCTGCTCCAGATGACCAAGCGAATTGGTCCGCAGTGCAAAGCCACCGAATACGAAGATCTGTCCGGAGAGAAAAGTCTCACCCTGGATCGCATTGTTGTTGATGATCGGAGAAGCAATCGGGCATAAAAGCGACGACACAGAGGAACTCTCAATGAAAGCACCAATGTCGGTGTCAAAACCGGCGGATCTCGGGTAGGGGGTCCCGAACTGTGCGTCTAGGTCGGATGGTAACAGGAGGCAGGGGACACGATGTTTTACCCAGGTTCGGGCCCTCTTGATGGAGGTAAAACCCTACGTCCTGCTTGATTAATATTGATGATATGGGTAGTACAAGAGTAGATCTACCACGAGATCAGAGAGGCTAAACCCTAGAAGCTAGCCTATGGTATGATTGTTGTTCGTCCTACGGACTAAAACTCTCCGGTTTATATAGACACCGGAGAGGGCTAGGGTTATACAGAGTCGGTTACAATGGTAGGAGATCTACATATCCGTATCACCAAGCTTGCCTTCCACACCAAGGAAAGTCCCTTCTGGACACGGGACGAATTCTTCAATCTTGTATCTTCATAGTCCAGGAGTCCGGCCGAAGGTATAGTCCGGCTATCCGGCCACTCCCTAACCCAGGACTCCCTCATCGGGAGTCAAATCTTGACTTGCGCGAACCTCCCCGGCAACGGCGCCAGAAATTCTTCTTGCTACCTCTAGAGCACTGCGTTGGATTTCCCCAAAGAGGAGAGGATGATGCAGCAAAGTAGCGTAAGTATTTCCCTCAGTTTTTGAGAACCAAGGTATCAATCCAGTAGGAGGCTACGTGCGAGTCCCTCGTACCTACACAAAAACAATAGCTCAACGCAACCAACACGCTTAGGGGTTGTCAATCCCTTCACGGTCACTTACGAAAGTGAGATCTGATAGAGATGATAAATAATATTTTTGGTATTTTTGGTATAGAGGTGCAAAGTAAAAAGTAAAAGGCAAAGTAAAAGCAAAGCAATAATAAAGTGATGGAGATTGATATGATGAGAAAGAGACCCGGGGGCCATAGGTTTCACTAGTGGCTTCTCTCAATAGCATAAGTATTCTGCGGTGGGTGAACAAATTACTGTTGAGCAATTGACAGAATTGAGCATAGTTATGAGAATATCTAGGTATGATCATGTATATAGGCATCATGTCCGAGACAAGTAGACCGACTCCTGCCTGCATCTACTACTATTACTCCACTCATCGACCGCTATCCAGCATGCATCTAGAGTATTAAGTTAAAAACAGAGTAACGCCTTAAGCAAGATGACATGATGTAGAGGGATAGTTTCATGCAATATGATAAAAAACCCATCTTGTTATCCTCGATGGCAACAATACAATACGTGCCTTGCTGCCCCTTCTGTCACTGGGAAAGGACACCGCAAGATCGAACCCAAAGCTAAGCACTTCTCCCATGGCAAGAACAACCAATCTAGTAGGCCAAACCAAACTGATAATTCGAAGAGACTTGCAAAGATAACCAATCACACATAAAAGAATTCAGAGAAGATTCAAATATTATTCATAGATAGACTTGATCATAAACCCACAATTCATTGATCTCAACAAACACATCGCAAAAAGAAGATTACATCAAATAGATCTCCACGAGAGAGGGGGAGAACATTGTATTGAGATCCAAAAAGAGAGAAGAAGTCATCTAGCTACTAACTATGGACCCGTAGGTTTGAAGTAAACTACTCACACTTCATCGGAGGGGCTTGGATGATGATGTAGAAGCCCTCCATGATCGATGCCCCCTCCGGTGGAGCTCCGGAACAGGCCCCAAGATGGGATCTCGTGGATACAGAAAATTGCGGCGGTGGAATTAGGTTTTTGGCTCCGTCCCCGATCGTTTGGGGGTACGTAGGTATATATAGGAGGAAGAAGTACGTCGGTGGAGCTTCGAGGGGCCCACGAGGCAGGGGGGCGCGCCCTAGGGGGGCGCACCCTCCACCCTCGTGACCGCATCGTGGCTTTCTTGACGGAGGGTCCAAGTCTCCTGGATCTTATCTAATGAGAAAATCACGTTTCTGAAGGTTTCATTCCATTTGGACCCCGTTTGATATTCTGTTTCTCCGAAACACTGAAATAGGCAAAAAAACAGCAATTCTCGGCTGGGCCTCCGGTTAATAGGTTAGTCCCAAAAATAATATAAAAGTGGATAATAAAGCCAAATAATGTCCAAAACAGTAGATAATATAGCATGGAGAAAAAAAATTATAGATACGTTGGAGACGTATCAACAGCCCCTGCACAGAGATAACAACACCTCGCAACCCGACGTGTTAAAGGGGTTGTCAATCCCTTTCGGGGTACGGCGCCAGAAATTGCGTGTTGACAGGAGAAAGTTGTAATAGATTGGATAAATAGATCACAAATAAAATAAAGTGCAGCAAAGTATTTTTGGATTTTTGGTTTAATAGATCTAAATATAAATGCAACGAAAAAATAGATCGCAAAGGCAAAAATATGAGAAATAAGACCCGGGGGCCGTAGGTTTCACTAGTGGCTTCTCTCGAGAAAAATAGCAAACGGTGGGTAAACAAATTACTGTCAGGCAATTGATAGAACTTCAAATAATTATGACGGTATCCAGGCAATGATCATTACATAGGCATCACGTCCAAGATTAGTAGACCGTCTCCCGCCTGCATCTACTACTATTACTCCACGCATCGACTACTATACAGCATGCATCTAGTGTATTAAGTTGATGGGAAAATGGAGTAATGCAATAAGAACGATGACATGATGTAGACAAGATCCGTTTATCTATATGGTGGTAGATATAGATCTCATCTTTTTATCCTTAGTAGCAACAATACATACGTGTTGGTTCCCTTTCTGTTACTGGGATCAAGCACTGTAAGATCAAACCCACTACCGGGCACCTCTTCCCATTGCAAGATAAATAGATCGAGTTGGCCAGACAAAACTCAAATATCGGAGAAGAAATATGAGGGCTCTAAGAGATCATGCATAAAAGAGATCAAAGAAACTCAAATACTTTCATGGATATAAAAACATAGATCTGATCATAAACTCGAAGTTCATCGATCCCAACAAACACACCGCAAAAGAGTTACATCATATGGATCTCCAAGAGACCATTGTATTGAGAATCAAGAGAGAGAGGGAGAGATGAAGCCATCTAGCTACTAACTACGGACCCGAAGGTCTACAAAGAACTACTCACGCATCATCGGAGAGGCACCAATGGAAGTGGTGAACCCCCCGTGATGGTGTCTAGATTGGATCTGGTGTTTCTGGACTCTACAGCGGCTGGATGAATATTTCGTCGACTCCCCTAGGGTTTTAGGAATATTTGGGTATTTATAGAGCAAAGAGGCAGTCCGGGGGGCACCCGAGGTGGGCACAACCCACCGGGGCGCGCCAGGGCCTCCTGGCGCGCCCTGGTGGGTTGTGCCCCCTCGGGGCACCCCCTAGGTGCAATCAGGGCCCATCTGCTTCCTTTTGGCGCATAAAAAATCATCGTAAAGTTTTATGCCATTTGGACTCCGTTTGATATTGATTTCCTGCGATGTAAAAAACATGGAAAAAACAGGAACTGTCACTGAGCATTATGTCAATAGGTTAGTACCAAAAATGATATAAAATGACTATAAAATAATTATAAAAATCCAAGATTGATAATAAAACAACATGGAACAATAAAAAATTATAGATACGCCGGAGACGTATCAATATGTAGCAAAGATTTTCACGGCTGGCACATCAACTCCATGGTCTAGCCTTCGTGAGGGTGCTCCAGTCGATCCATCTACCGTAACCGGAATGTTGTGGTGGGTAATAGGTAGTATGATGGTCCACAACTCACTCGGGAGGAGCGAGAGTCCATTGAGCAAGTTCTCAACACCCCTTTTCCCGGGGGTTCGTTGGCTGACAAATAGGTCGGTCTTGGTTAGGGTCGTCGTCAAGATGGGAAGCCCCATTTTTCTTATCAGGAAAGGATGCACGGGATTGAAGCACCCTCACTATTGTCTCTAGACCCACACACACACCTCAAGTGGGAGAAATTGAACTTTTTGTTAGGTTGCAGAAGAGCCTCCGCTGAAGATGCGAAGGAGGTGTAGTACTACCTTGGCCTCATGTGCTAGCGGCTTGATCAGAAAGACTAAGTCGCTAGTATAGAGTGACAGGCGGTGCCACACTCCCCACCTCCCAAGTGACTGGAACAGACTCACCACCACTACCACTACAAAATTTGCTGTATTTTGCATCGTTTCACTTGTGTCATGTATAACCCTTTTTCATCGCGGAAAATACACTGGCGAAGTTTTCCGTCCGTCACCCCCACCACCACCAAAGCGTCATCATAGAAAATAAAATCTCGACGGTACCACTTCCTCCGTTACACAAGATCGTATCTTAGCCGACAGACCAAAAAATGTCGACAAAACTATCTTCTGCGACGGCCAGAAAATGTCACTACCGTATATACTAACAACCAACCCAACATGCATGACCAGTTAATGAATCTGACGTATGGGCCCATAATATGCTGACGTGGCACCTAACAGCCGGGCTCGGCTAAGGTTTTATCACTAACGGTGCCCGTTAGTGATAATCAGGTTTGACCGGTCAAAGATCCTGACATCTGGGTCCATGGGATGTTGACGTAGCTGCTTACATGTGGGTCCAGAAGCTGGTGACGACGCACATTTCCGTCACAGTTTATTCATTGTTGCAACTGCCAACCAAATTTAAATTTAAATTTTAAAATTTGTAAAATATCAAATATGAGAATGAAATGACTTCCGTTAAAACTGAAAACAGACATGCTTGACACAATTCTGATAATGATCAGCCAACTGAGGAAGTATCATACATGACATAAAAGGAAACCGACAATTTACCACACATTACAAAATATAATAAGGGACGACCATAAGTTTTCAGACGAAAAATACCACCATCAGGGTAGCGACAAGGTGTTGTCAAAGCCCCCCAAAATAGGCCGCGACATGCTTTTGTCAGAGTCATCCTGCATCCTTAAGAGAAAACCTAAAGTTCCTTCTAGTTGAGATTGCTTCTGTTCTATAGAAGAAGTTTTCTCCTCACGTGCCTTCTTGAGAGGTGCAATTTCATCTAGCTGCTTTGCTTTCATCTCTTCGATTTCCTGTTGTTGCGTTACCATTCTTGCATTCAGCTCTTCTTGATACCCTATCAAATGCTGATCTCGCAGCTACCTCATGAGTTACAAGCCTCTCTTCAAGCTCTCTAATGTGTTCATGAGAGGTTGACTTCTGCCTGGAGGAAGATGACTCTCCCATGCTTGCGAGGAACGTGCTATGCTTGGAAACGCCCTTGAGAACCTCTGCACAATCCGCACATCTGTTTTTGGCTCTTCACCTACTGCTGGAGTTGCGTGTTGCTTGTCCTTCATTTCCTTCTGCAATATGGTTGAAGCGTTGTTGGTACGGTCTTACAAACATAATATTTTGGGTGGAACATTACATGTGAAATCAACAAATTCCAGAACGCTTACGATTGCTTTTGCCGTAGTCTCACTCATCACCCCATCCTTCTTTCTGATGTGGGTTGGTTAAAAAATTCAATAGGTGTAGGTTTTTCGTTTTGCTCATTACACTAGTACATCAAACATAATATGATGAACGTTATTGCCGCAGGCCATTTACTTATAAAAATGCGATAATTTGCATGTATGAAGCTGGGGTGCTTATCAAACTGTGATAAGTTGCAATGTAACTTCTAAAGCCAGTTTTATGGGGGAGCTTCACAACACTTCGATTTGCTTTATTGTAAACCGACGAAGAGTAGGCAATGGCCGCCGCTCTGTTGTAATTCAACGCCGGAGCATGGCCCGAGATTGATCCCCTAAAGCTCGTCCGCTGCCTAACAATGTGTTCGTTGACGACTATAGTCACAACCACAAAATCCTCATCGTCGGATGATGAATTGTCAGGTGAACACATGAAGTTATTGAAAAGGAACTCATCCTCACTATCCATGGTACCTTGCGGGCAAAACGTCAAACACCTTTCTGAGTGTGGTGGGGTAGCGGCCGCTGAAGAGCCTTATGCCCTCCCCATATAGGTAGCAGGCCTATCAAAGTGGAGCGCGAGGCCGACAGTTGTGGAAGCGCTGCTAGACCATGCCTTCTCGTGCTACGACGGCAGTGGCGAGAAAGGGCCACCAATGTCGACAAGAGTGGGCCTCCGATGTGGCGTGGAGGTGGGGGAGTGGGTGGATGCGGGCGGTGTCCTCGGAAAAAGTGGGCAGCGATGGTGAGGGCAGCACGATCGGATGAGGTCGGGTGTGGAGGGAGGGGGAATGGCTGATGTGCCACCGACGTGCGGGCTAGGGGAGAACAAGAGAGAGCGTCACATATGTCCGTGCTGACGCCCATTCGTTTGCGTCGGCGCGTTGGGTCACGTTTTCAGTTTGTTTTGAACACAGTACAGATGCAAGCGCTCATATACACGCGCATACGCTCATCCCTATGAACGCACACACGCACCCCCTACCCCTATGAACACCTCTGAAAGACTGAACCGTCATATCATCTTAAAATTTACGAAGTCACCGTAGCCACCTCGTCGTCGATGGAAACGTCTCCTCCCACTGAATGTGCATCGCCGGAAATTTTGAAATAAATGCAGAAATAAATGCGAGCATCAGAATTTGAACCCTGATGGGCTGAGAATACCACAATCTCTCTAACCATTCAACCACAAATTGGTTCGCCGTTTTTGTTTGTTTTGACCCAGACGAATACTCGCGAGTGGAGTTGGCCTAAGGTTGACAATATCTCTTAACTGTACACGTAAACTTTTCGTCCCATCAGCAGAGACGGTAAAAAACCTTCTACAGTAGCCGGCGCCGTTGCTCAAATTACTCGACACCGACGAGCGTGATGAGCGGGTGAACAGGTCCTCCAAAACGGCATCATTGAACGAGTCACGTATGCGTCCGTCCTCATTCCGGCCGCACTCCCCAAGTGATGGTGACAGGTGGTCCCGGTGCAGCGCAAAGAAGCTACACCATGGCCCCACACGTCGGCCCAGGCACGCCCCAAAGCTCCGACCCGTATCAACGCAGCAATTAATTCGGCTCTGCTGAAGAAGAAACCATTAATTCCGCTATCAAGAAGAAGATACTAGTACTCCAGTACAACAACAATAAATTCCCTTTGCCTATTTTTACCAAAAAAAGTAGTACCATCAGACCCATTCTGATTGTACTATTTTTTTTTTGCGGGGGGTACTATTATTTTGTTAATTGTGACACAGTTGAGACTTGAGAGGTTGCCTCTTGTCACAGATGAGAAAACATTAGTGTAGTTTTTTTTTTCATTTTGGCAGCAGGACATCGGTGTGGGGTTGGATGGGTAACGAGGAAGAAAGGGACGGGCCAGAGCGAGCGAGCAAAGCTGTGTGGTGTGGTTAGGGAAAGCTGATAAAGCGCGAGAGTGATTAGCCGCGGGAAAACGGTGCTTAGCAGCAGCCCACGCGCAACCTTTTCGCCGCTTTCCGCTTTATTATTTTTTTCTTCTCAAAACAGAACGGGAACAAATCCAGCCCCCACCACTCCCACGCCTTTCGCTTTCCCCCCCTCCGTCGCGCTCCGCCTCTCCTCATCAGTCCTCCTCACAAGCGCACAGAGAGAGAGAGAGAGAGAGAGAGAGAGAGAGGCGCGTCTGGGTGCGGAGTTACTCTGGCTGGGACTGGCGCTAGCAGCAGCGGCGGCGGCGGCGGCACTGGTGCGCGGTAGTGGCGGGGAGGAGCCGTAGCCAAGAGCGGAGCGCGTCGTCCCCGAGGCCGAGGCGTCCGTCATCTCTGGACTCTGGGGATCTCCGCTTTCCCCCCGTTCGAGGTGATTGATTATTTTCCTTCGATTTGTTTCCTTGTTTGGTTCGGCTGGGGAACCGGCGGCCGCCGCGCTTCGTCGCTCGTCGCCGTGTTCGGCAGCGGCGAAGATCTGAATGCGGTGCGGCCGGGTTGGGTGCATTCTGAGTCGATATGCTGCGGGGATTCTGCTGCGGTTTTGGTGGGTGTCTTGGGGTTTGAGGATAACCTGGTGTGATTTGGTGGGTTGTTGTTTTCTCATTCTCGCGGAAGCATGCGTCTAATCCGGTGGATTGGTTTGTGATTCTGTTCTGCAGGGTGGAGGATTGGACCTGTTCCTACTCCCCGGGGTCTGCTTTGGCTGGGTTTCCGATAATTTGCCCAGGAGCAGGTTTGATTCTTCGAACCCGTGTTGGGCTGGAGAGAAACTTTGTTCTCCTCGTCTCCTTAACCAATCTGTGTGTGACTGTTGCAGGTGAAGTGCTGTCTGTGCTGAAATTTGCCATCTCGGCGCAGGACTCCTGTCGTCCTTGTGTCTTGTTGAGGAGAGAATCGCTTGGGATTTGCCTTGTCTTGGTCGGCTCTTGCTTGGTGTTTGTGCACTTGTTATGCTAAGGTCTGAATGGAGATAGTGGATAAGATTGCGGAGCCTGAAGACCCTTTGGTGGTCACTGCTCGGAAGGTGCAGAGCCTGGAGCCGCCACTGCCGATTCCGATAAAGGCGTCATGGAAAGGGAAGACCTCCCAGCAGCAGGATGAGAAGGATCTGCCAGATGATGGCGAGGAGAGCTTCCAGAGCGTGGATTCCTCGGATGAGGGTGGCCGGAGTTCTTTCTCTGGGGCCAGTCACCCCCTCGAGCCAATTGATATGGATCTTATGAAGACGGTGTATGTCGCAATTGATGAGGAGAAGCCTGAGCCGCCGGTGTGTATGGTGCGAGGACTATCAGCGAAAGGGCCATTCATGGATGACCTCTCGCTCCGTGTCACAGGCCTGAAGGCAAATGCAGTAGTCTGTGCAGGCAGTGGTGAAGGCTTGCCCGAGGAGAGGAAGGTGTCTGGTGCTGCAGTGGCGTCGTTGGCCACGGCGCGCTCGTCACAGGCTACGGAAACTGTGTCCTTGCCTCCAGATTCGGAGGAGAAAGACTGTGTCTGGGATGCATCGCTCCCTCCCAGCGGCAATGTCAGCCCTCACAGCAGCATTGACAGCATGGGGGTGGTCACTGCCATGAGCATCGCGAGCAACCGCAGTAATAACACATACAAAAGTGAAGCCATAGCTACTGGAACCATGCTTACTGTAGAGAGGAACTTTGGAAGTGTAAAGAGTAGTGTTCGAGGTGACTCTTTAGAAAGTGCAAAAACAAGCATGAGCCGAGCAAGTGACAGCAGTGGTGTTAGCGACGATAGCAGCTGGAGCCATATCACTGGAGGTACCAGTAAGCCTCATAAGGGGAATGATCCCAGAGGAAAGGCGATTCATGCTGTGCGGATTCGAGATGGCGTGCTTGGGATGAGCCACTTTAGACTGCTCAAGCGTCTAGGCTGTGGTGACATTGGCAGCGTATACCTCTCAGAGTTGAGTGGGACTAGGTGCTACTTTGCAATGAAAGTAATGGACAAGGCATCCTTGGCCAGCAGGAAGAAGTTGAATAGGGCTCAAACTGAGAGGGAGATCCTGCAGCTTCTGGATCATCCATTCCTACCAACTCTGTATACACATTTTGAGACTGATAGGTTCTCGTGTCTGGTCATGGAATTTTGTCCGGGTGGTGACTTGCACACTCTGCGACAGAAACAGCCAGGAAAATATTTCTCCGAGTATGCAGCAAGGTATATTAAATCATGAGCCAATTCCTTACAAAAATATAACTTGTATTTTCGTATTGTATTCACATTCAGTATTTTTGTTTGTCAAGTTTAGCACTCCATTTGCTATCAATTTAATGTAGCTTAGAGTTATTACTGTTTCTGCTTTTTAATATTAGACAGTTGAGCCTGAAGCATAATTTCCGAACTGTGCAAGGATTCCGGGTTGGAAATGGTTTCCGCAAGGGAAAGAAATTCTGTATAGCTATAGTTTGATAGGAAGCTTATCTTTTGGGGCTTCAGGAAGCAGCTAATATAGTGTTGCCCAGTTACTCGGGCAGGATTTCTGAATAAGGTCTTGTGACTGTTATGAGATGGTGTGCAGAGAAAGGTTATTTGTTCAAATGTAGTCTGCAGGTGTGCTTGTAAATGGTGCATAAATTTATAGATTGAAATGTAGGCAGCATGGTTGAAATGATTTTGGGATATTATAAACCATGCTCCAATTAGCTTTTGCTTTAGCATCTTATCCTTCAATACCAGAATTTTGGTATTCAGTAGCTTATCATATACCTAGTTGGCTAGTTGCAACTAAAAGCACTGACATTGTGCTCTCTGATTTTGAGCAGGTTTTATGCTGCAGAAGTTCTTCTAGCTATTGAGTATCTGCACATGCTGGGAGTCGTTTACAGGGACCTGAAGCCAGAAAATGTTCTGGTGCGTGATGATGGCCACATAATGCTTTCAGATTTCGACCTCTCCCTGAGATGTGCAGTGTCACCTACACTAATCAGGACATCGGCCTTTGATTCTGATCCCAGAAGGGCGGGTGGTTCATTCTGTGTGCAACCTACTTGCATGGAGCCTACTTCAGCCTGTATTCAGCCAGCTTGTTTCATGCCCAAATTGTTTGGTCAGAAGAGCAAGAAAAAGACCAAAAAGACAAGGTCTGACCTTGGACAGAGTGCCATCAACCTGCCCGAGCTCCTCGCAGAACCAACATCAGCTCGATCCATGTCATTCGTTGGGACTCACGAGTACTTGGCCCCAGAAATCATCAAAGGCGAAGGCCATGGAAGTGCGGTCGACTGGTGGACCTTTGGTATCTTCTTGCACGAGCTTCTATACGGCAAGACACCATTCAAGGGGTCAGGCAACCGCGCCACGCTGTTCAACGTGGTCGGTCAGCAGCTGAAGTTCCCCGAGTCGCCGTCGACGAGCTACGCCGGCAGGGACCTCATCAGGGGGCTCCTGGCCAAGGAGCCGCAGCAGCGCCTCGGCGTGAAGAGGGGCGCGACGGAGATCAAGCAGCACCCCTTCTTCGAGGGCGTGAACTGGGCCCTGATCCGATGCAGCACGCCCCCCGAGGTCCCAAGGCCCGTCGAGGCCGAGCTGCCGGTGAAGTACGGGGTGTCGGAGGCGGTCGCGAGCACCAACAAGAGGGTGGTCGGCGCGGACGCCAAGTCCGGCGGGAAGTACCTTGACTTTGAGTTCTTTTAGAGTTTGCGCCTTAGCGGCAGAGCTTGTTGTTTGCATACTGTTGGTGTTGTTGGGTCAGTGTGGTGTTGTGATTCTTACGGTGCTGTTTATGTCAGTCACCGCTGTTACAAATTTCTTGCATCTGAACTGGCCGAAATTAGCTAGATGTGTTTGATCTCCATGTCCTGATGGGAATAGCCTATCTCTGTTTCTGAACATGTTTTGCGTGCTACAGATTTTGCATTGCAGAAACACTCTGAAGAGTGGCTGTCTTCGGAGTTGTGCGCCATCACTGGAGAAACGGGCATTCTGACTGACCAGTTCCCCTCGTTTCCTTGCTGGTTGTTGAATTTGAGGAATATAATTGTAGCTAAATGTATTTCAGCGTGATTGGTCGTTCGTTTAGATGCAGTGAATTATCACAAAGTAAAAAAGAGATGCAGCATCTGTATACCGTGGAATAGCTGAGTATGCCTGTATGAATTTCCTCAGCTCGAGAACCCGTTTCAGTACAAAGTCTGTAGGGTGCAGAACTGTTAGAAGTTTAGACGGATGCACAAATTCTGTTCATTGAGCACCCCGCCGCACAAGAGAAAACACGACCTCGCTAAACCGCCTCCGCCGCCACTACGCTCCATCCCCTCCTCCCCGGCACGTCGGCCGCCATGGTGAAGCGGTGGCTCCCCCTGGAGGCCAACCCCGACGTCATGAACCAGGTACCCACGCCTCCTCCCCACTTCCGGTAGGGGTTCGCCTCGGCCTCTCCTCTTCCCCACTCAGTCCCCTTACGCCACGGTCGGCTGCAGTTCATGTGGGGGCTGGGGGTCCCGGAGGGCGTGGGGTTCTGCGACGTGTACGGGCTCGACGACGATATGCTCGCCAAGTCGCCATGGTGCCCCAGCCGGTCCTCGCCGTCCTCCTGCTCTACCCGCAGGTGAGTCCTGGCGCCTAATTGGCTGTGGGATTTTGTTTGGGTTGCTTGTACCGGTGGATGGTGAGGAGGAGCTGATTTGTTTTCCACCCGCGTGTTGGTGAGCAGGATCGGAAGAAGGAATCCGATGCTTCGGCCACCTCCACGGTGGAGACCAAGGTGAGACTGATCTGTATTGTTAGTTTGGCTGTCAGTATGCTCAGCACAATTTCCTGACCAAAATCACTCGATTTCACATTAAATCCTGGTAAATAATTTGGTTCGTTCACCTGCTTCTAGGAATTCTGTGTGCAACACTGTGTTCCTAGAATTGAACTTTGGCGAAATATTGCCATAATACTTCAGCATAACTAATCATAGGAGATCAGGACCTGATCATGATGTGTCTGCTATCTGCTTAAACTGATTGAATGTTAAACTGCTTAAACTTCCAACAGTAGGTCTTTACCCATTTTCATGGCCCCCCTAGTCATTGGGTATTTCCTTGGATACTCCTTTTAACAAGTTAAAAAAAATGCACTTCAATGGTTAAATCGATTGAATGGTGTCATGCTTGCTAACCAAGAAGTTCCACTGTGTTAGTTTATTTCTACTGCTGACTTATTTTTGTGCTGAACACTCAGACATATCGAACTTGTTTCCCCAAATTCCAACTAGTGAATCAACTCAGTATAATGAATGTGTCCATTCACGATAGTTAGCAGCTTCTTAGGGTGTGTTTGGTTCAGGGACGAAGTGGAATGGAATGTAATGGTTCCATTCCAGTAGAACGGGTCGGTTCCGTCACTGTGTTTGGTATGGGCAATTAGTAGAATGGAATGGTTCCATTTCGATGTTTGGTTAGTGAGATGAAATGGTGACATCTCACATATAGATTTCTACTACATGTTAACACATGTTAAGGTAGCAAAACATATTGCCAAAAATGTACTGTACAGTCTAACACACGTTAGAGAGATGAAGTTGACCTATTGTTGGTACTCTACCTTGCAACAAACAAATTCACAACAAACATGACGGACTGGAGTGCTAAATCAAAGAATCCATCCGGTCAGTTATGGCTGGACGGAGCTTGACTCAACTGGTAGCCGCAGATTGCTGCTGGTCGCCGTGCGGCCAACAACTCGCATGGCCGCTTGCTTGGAGAAGGCCGCCCGCCGCCCCGCAGGCCGCATCTGCTCGTCCGCCGCCAGGCAGCAGTTCGTCCACCGTGCCACAGTTGAGAGAGGAGGGGACGAGGGAGAGGAGCAGTAGGCAGCGCGGATCGCGGGAGATGGGCAGCCGGCAGCGCGGTTCGCGGCAGAGGAGCAGCCGGCGTCGCGGATCGAGGAAGAATAGCAGGCGGCGGCACAGTACAGAGAGGCAGAGGCGATGCGGTTTGTGCACGAGAGAGAGGGCGAGGGAGCGTTCCGCGTCGTTCCTTCGATTTGGAGGAATGACTGCGTTCCGGATCTGGGCTGGATACTCCCTTTTTGGGAACCAGTGGGTTCCGGTTCTAGTAGTGTACCAAACACAAGAATGAGGCCCAAGCACTGGTCGGACCCGTTCCATTCCACTTGGTGCCATGTACCAAACACACCCTTAGGTATCTATTCTTTCTTCTATATTCATAATGTCATGGGTTCTATAAATATTGGTTTATGGCTTCCAAATAGCCAGAGATACAGTACAATATAGTTTGTTTATGATCTTGACTTAAGCAGATGTTGGTGGCTTGGTGCACATTAAAATTTGTTGCAAAGATTTTTAAGGAACCTATGCCAAGTTTCTATATGGTTAAAGGGCAGCCCAGTGCACGTAGCTCCCGCTTGCGCAGGGTCCGGGGAAGAGTCCGACCACTTTGGGTCTATAGTACGCAGCCTTTCCCTACATTTCTGCAAGAGGCTGTTTCCAGGACTCGAACCCGTGACCTCATGGTCACAAGGCAACAGCTTTACCACTGTGCCAAGGCTCCCCCTCCCAAGTTTCTATATGGTTATTTCTTTATAATACAGAAAAATTCATGATGCAGGAGCCCAACAAGAAAGTATATTTTACTCCCTCCGTTCCAAATTACTCGTCGCAGAAATGGATGTATCTAGAACTAAAATACATCTAGATACATCCATACCTGCGACAAGTAATTCGGAACGGAGGGAGTACAAAACAGACTGTTGGCAATGCTTGCGGAACAATTGGTATTATTCATGCAATAGGGAATGCTGTATCCGAAATCAAGCTAGGTATTTACAGCAGTTTTGAGTTTTAACTTCCTATTGATATGCATAATATTTATGCCTACGTGCATCAAGACAAACACTATCGTGTGAAATTTTATTTCATCTTGGCTGTCCAACCATAGTCACTGTTTCATGCAATTCTATCAGTATGAGTGTATGACCACCCAATAATTCACCAAGGATCCTTAAGAACTCCTTCATCCCTGCTATGCCTTCCGTAGAGAAATGTTATAATCTATCACTACAGTTTACAGAATAGGTAATAATGGATAATCATGTACTTGACCTGCTATCACATGAATAATGTATTTCCGGAATCCAGAGTTCACAATTATATCTAGCTCCCAAGAACTTGAATGTGCATACTCTGTTTTGTTTCTATATATTGCAATACTAATGCATGCTTTTGGTCACACATAAATATGAGTTATCCAGACTTATGAGTTTAATTTGCCTAGTTCCAACTTCTAACTACCAAGACTACTTCAAAAAAATAATAATATTATGTTGAGTATCTTGCCTTTCATGCTCACTCTTTTTGACTTGTGACAATATTTGATTAGTAGTTTTATCTTTGCAGTTGATGGGTCCTATTTTCATAGATTTTATAAACAAACTGCTGATATGGATCCTATCCAGGTTAGCAGTCCATGTATGCATAGTTCTTTTCTTGTTAAAGACTATTATTATGGATTGACTTCTACGCTGTACTAATTATAAAGTACTTGATATCATCAGCGTGCTGCTTTTCTTGAGGAGGACCAAGAAATGGAGGACGCTCATTCTGTTGCTGCTGCTGGTGGTGATACAGAGGTCAGGACTGCCGTAAAATTTCTTTAGTTACGTCTAGCATACTGATAATTGCCCCGGATGATCAAATAATATGACGGTACTGTTTGGCGATGGAGTGTTATATTATGAGAGTCACGCTGCTTCCAGTAACTATCTGCTAACACCAACTTCTCTTACTGGGAACTGGTCACGGTGACTGGATCCTGTCGGAATTTTGAGACCTGACTGTTAGCCAGTTTACCTGCTTCTCTGCCTTCATGTTGTTTCTTGTTTGTCAGTTTGAATAGCTTGCAATCTGGGGTGAATGTTGTTGCTCATGTGTCATTTCATTTGTGAATGGGTATTGAACATTGTTCATTAGTTCACAACTTCCACAAGGAGCATGTTATTACAGAATTGTCAACCACAATAATTTGAATACTTTCATGGAAGATATGTTTATGTAATATATCCTCAGTTTAAATATGAATTAATCAATGGTTGCATTCTGAGATATCTATATTTTATTGTGCAGGCCAAGGATGGGGTAATTGAACATTACGTTTGTTTTACGTGTGTTGATGGTATGCATTGTACAAATATCCATCCATTACCAGAGTATCATAATTGAATTTTCTTACAAGTCACCATCCCTTTATCTGCTGTTCACTCTCTGTTTTTCCTTCCCTTTTCCATCCAGGTGAACTTTATGAGCTTGATGGAGGAAAGCCGCAGCCGATACATCATGACCGCGCCTCTCCTGATAGCTTGTTGCAGGTAAATTGTTCAGCTGTCCGCATCTCTCATTCTGTAAACAGCGTATGGAAGATAGTGTTGCCTTTTTACAACTTCCAACATAAGGGTTTTGGTTGTGACGGTATTACTTAGTAGCTCTTCATTTCACTAAATTATGTCGTAATGCTTAGGCCGCGTTCGGCACTCCTCGCGGAGCGGAGCGCGCGGAGCGGGGTTTAACCAACTCCCCAAATTATGGCGTAAATTAACTGGATTGCCGCTCCGCTCCGGCGCGGAGCCGCGGAGCGGAGGGAATCCGAACGCGGCCTTAGTCAATTCGTATTTTCATAGTAAGATATCAGTAGCTGCTTAGCCGCTTTCGTGCGCAGGCCCATTAAGTAGTCAGGGCGGTCTCACGACCGCACAACCATTTTGCAAAAGAAAAAAATGGAAGCAGTCCAGCCCAACACAAAATCTGCAAAAGATAAAGCCGAGCCTAATTTTTTGCTCCCTCTGTAAGCTAATATAAGACCTTTTAGATCACTAAAGTAGTGACCTAAAAGGTCTTACATTAGTTTACATGGGGAGTAGTAAATACGCACACTCGATTGGAAAAATCTGGTCCGCTATATCACCTCTTATGAAGGAAGATTCAGTGACAAATATAAAAACTTGTGATTTTCTGAACCCTATTATTCCTTGGCTGTATGCAATTGCAGGATGCTGCAAGAGTCATAAAAACGAGGATTGTGGAGTATTCTGAGTCACTCAACTTCAATGTCATGGCTCTCTCGAAGATATAGTGAATATATGGGTCCAGAGAGAAGGTTTATTGATTCACACACACCACTCTACCTCGTCTGCACCGGCCTCAGTTAAGTCCAGCTGTAGCATCATTTCCGTTATGCTGGTGTAACACGGTGAAATGAAATAATACGGGAACACAAAATGATCAACGCAGACCACATACTCTTCAAGCTACTATTTAACTTGCCATTCTGCTGCACCGAGGAGATACATTTTTCTTTTTAAAGTTGTTTGTTGATGTTTCCCTTTTGACTAGATGAGGTTCTCATCCGTGTTATTGACTTGACCGTAGACGGTAAAAAGCGCGCTTAGTGTTATTTATGATTACACGTGTTAAGGAAAAATTCATGTACAGTAGCTTTTTTTTTCTAAAGAAAGGGGTTTCCCCCTGTTCCACCCATTTTATTAAATGAACCACAGTAAGCATGGCCAAGAAGGATATCGGGAGCAGTCTAAGTGACTGATCAGACGAATTCAAACATGGTTCAGCCACACAGCTTATTGCAAGTTCATCCCAGCAAACCCAACCTTTTTTTTTGAACCGGGCGTACGCCTTTCCATTGAAAGCAACGGAAATACATAGTATTCCAGAACAGTTCAGGAAGAAAAGAAAACGGGGCAGCGAGTTCAACGCACTGCCAGGAAACCCACTGCACTTGCCCGCCATCAAAACGAGCACTATAGGGCAAAAACCTGACAGCACCATCTAATTCAAAACCCAACCATACAGACTACTGATCAAAACAACAGCCACCACATAGACAGATCCCAACACAAGAAACTGTTTTATGACCCCCGCAAAGCTCAGAGATGAACCACCATCAGCCTGATACGAGCGCCCTTCATCAACATTCACCAGGAAAGGACTTCACCAGCATCATCCCCCGCTCGCCTGGGTCTTTCACAGATGGTCATCAGCTTCACGGCGCTCGACCTGATCATTTCGGCTCCCTGTCCTAACATCGCCCGACAAACCCAACCTAAGGGAGAAACGGCAGAAAGACATCGCCCGACACCACCTACAACATCATTCAGGGAAATCAGTTGGTGTTGGCGGCGAGGATCTGGTGTTGCTCATCAGTTGCGTTGTGTTCACCCGTAGGATTAGTCCCAGGCTATGCGAAGCAGCTCCCCTTGATGATGATCCGGTAGTCTGAGGCAGTGGAGCAACAATTGAGAATCGGTGCAACATGATTTTCCATGGGGCGGCAAGGGCGCGTCCGTCACGTCGGCTTGGCCCACCTGTGCCCACAAATATCCCCCATGCCGAAAACCCTAGACTGCGGTCAATCCGAATTCCATTTCACTCCCCTCTTCGCCCACTCCACTTCCGATCCCTTTTGATCCCATTCGATGGCCGACGACCGAAGCAACGCTGGCTCCAGTGGGGAATCGGTGGCTCCGACGACGACTGGGCGAGCCCGTTGCGTGAAGCAGAACTTGACAATGTGAAGGAGGCCGTCCTTCGCATCACATTGAGGCGGACGCGGCTCAACCAAGGCGGATCCGGCGAATCAACTTCGTCTGCGCCCAACGCCCGTCGACGTAGCGTCGATGACGTCGCCGGCCCATCCCGCCCGACGCGCAGCCCCGGCCGCTCCGCTCCTTTAGGTACACTGCCCACCACCGCACTCTGCTTCGAAAGTGGTATCCGGCCACCGTTGGGTCCTCATGCCCGCGCCGGCGCCAGGACGCATGAGGATGCCCGAGTCCGTGGCAAGAGCAGACTGGCGCGAGCGGCAACGGGCGAGAGAGAGGGCAGCGGCGAGGGAGGCGCTGACAGCGCGTCGGTCACGCGTGAGCGCCGGTCGATCCCGAGGACGCGCTTCTTGCGTTGGTCCTCCGTCGCCCTCTCACGACGGCGGAGACAGATGCGTGGCGCCTCTGCCGCAAGAATGCCAAGGCACTCCGACTCGCCATCGAGTTGTCGGAGCGCGAGGCAAACAAAGAGGCGGCGGTGAAGGTGAAGACGATCTGCCATGCGAAGGAGCAGGACTGCCTGCTCCACAGGCCGTCGGGCCAATTGTGTAGCTCCGACGACGACGCACCTCCGCACGCTGATGCCTACATGGAGGAGGGAACACAACCGCACTGACGACCGGAACGGGAAGGGGCTGGCGAGGAAATGGTGATTTCCTCCGCCCTTTCTCATTTTATTTATGTTTTATCTATGTTAAGTATTTGTAGTATTCATTTGCACTGTCTGCCGATGAACTTCATGAACTATGGTCCTTTTGTCCCGCGATGCAACGGTGATCCGGCGCGTTGAACGTCTTTATACATAGTGTTGCATGAATTTGGAGTTTCGGATATGAGGACGCGGATGTGAAAGCTAACATATAAGGCGTGAACGGTCAATGCCCACGGACGCGCCCACGAGTGTTTGAGGGGCTGGATCTGCCAAGTCCGGCGGTAGATGCTCTTAGCACGTCCAATGTTGTATCTTGATAGTTATGGCAACATGCGAAGGGCCAGTTTTTTTGCTGGCTTCTAGAATAAACTAGGTAGTGGGCTTATTCCAGAAGCCCAATTAATTTTTTAAGTCTCCTAATTAAGATTTGATTAGTAGGCTTCTAAAAATATTTTTAATTGAACTTCTAGAATATGCTAGGCACGGGGCAGCTTATTCTGGAACACCGAAAATATCATCAAAAGAACTGACCCGAATTGAGCTACCCAGTTGAAATAAAAAGAAAACTACTCTAAATATTTGTTTTTTTAGAGATTTCAAATGAACTACCACATACGGATGTATATAGACATATTTTAGAATGTAGATTCACTTATTTTGCTCCGTATGTAGTCACTTTTTGAAATATCTATAAAGACAAATATTTAGAAACGGAGGGAATATATACTACTGCGTGGTGGCGGGGGACCAGACACATGCATGTGGCTGCTCCTCATGATCACTAGATAGGAAGTGCGGCTTGCCGCACCCCACCCGCCCCAGTCATATCCAACCTGGTATGAGACGTTTTGTATTTCATACGTTTATACAATGAAAGCAATACCGCAAAGGCTCAGTATGCTACAGAAAAAGTGAAAGGCTCAATTGTTCGTGATAATTTATTTACAATCTACACAAGGCCACAAAAAAGAGAGTAACATCCATGCATAGTTTCTATACTAAGCATAGGCAGAGTGCATACAAAACATGTGTTACACAGAATTTTTATTGCCCAATACTTTTGCAGTTGCGCAGGTCACACATGTTACAGAGATAGATAAGGTGCCGACAATGATAAAACAAAAAAAATAACTAATAGG
>NC_041382.1:646389057-646426493 GCF_002162155.2 Triticum dicoccoides
GCATCTACAGAAACTATATCATCTGAATCTGTATATCTATCTACTCCTTTCTTTCGTGTCCGGTGTATCATATCTTTGTTCTGAATTCAAGTGACTAAACATTGATATGTACATAGTATCAAACAAAAGTAAAGGGAATTAGGGGGTAAATAATCTACCTGTTGCAATAAGCAAATACATGTTATAATTCTGACGCAAACAAAAATGTAACAACAAGAAGTCAAACCATATATTGTCCGAGAAAGACGATCAATGTCTCCATTACCCCAAAATTTATTGATAGGCAACAATGGTTGTACAATGATCAGGTGGCATACACCATAAACAATATAAGTGACACACTCATGTAAGTAGGCATGGAAGAACACTAATAACTGCAAGCTGATGCAGCTAACTTAGAATAAAGGAGCCACAACTGAAATACATGCAAGCTGGTGCAACTAACCGAGATAAAGGTTAGTATAAGTTTCCTATATAAATTTAGGTTAAAAGGTAAATCAACTAAAGTTTTTTGTTCTTCCTATATACTGGCATATGGGATCGGTAACCCACTCTGCTCCAACCCAACAAAAATAGAGAAAACAGAGCATCAATCTTGCTTTCTTTAACGCTAGAGAGATCGGTCCCAAAAGGCCTTGCCCAGGAAACCAACAAGGCATCATGTTGTGTTTCACAAAGACCATGAAGCATAAGCAACTAATCATAGAAGTAGACACAAACTTGGTTACCTAGGCTCGAAATGCAGGGCTGGCGGCTACTCACCTAGACTCGAAGTAGCTGTCTCTGTCGTTGGGTCATTGATAGTAAGGAGGGATAGATTCATCTTGGGATCCTCTCCCTTTGTGTGGTGGCAGCCTGAGCTTCTCCTGCCGAGCGCCAATGAGGAAGAGATCGAGCAGAATCGGTGAGTGGGTGACTTTCGTAATGCAAAATCGGTGAAACTAAAAACACATGCTATAGTTTGAAGCAAAGAAGTAGCATACGCATTGGAATGTCATTGTTTTAATTATAGAAGTGGCATCAAATTTTAAAAAACACAGAAGTGCCACATTTTTTCCAAACCAATAAAACTGAAATAATCTAAGAATATTATCATTACAGAGCAATAATTTCTGAAGTCAGTGTCAAAATGTAAAATAATATAAGGAAATCTATCTACTATCACCAGCATTGCAAACCAAACCAATCAGTAGTATAACAATCAGATCGATGATAGGGGCTTTGGCTAGTGTGGTGCCCGAGGTTGCTCAGCGACGTCACAACAACGACTTTGGATAGAATCACCGCCCAAAAGGATAAAATATTCAAGTGCGGTGCATAGTTCTTTCAAGATAAAAAGAACAGTTGATTATGTGATGTTTCAAATAGTCCGTCCATAGTAGTGTACAAGTGTTCAGTAGAAGTGTTTCCTCGATTTAATCAAGCCATCTATTCTTCCTACATATACTCCCTATGCACCATAGAACTTATCCATTAATGAGTTCTCTGTAGGTTTTTGCAAGGAATTATTTGCATCTACATATCTTATACATTTGCTTGTTTCCTAACACATCAGTTTTTGCAAGGAATTATTTTCAATCCAAATTTAGACTGAGATACAAAACTGAACTATGCAATCCAAATTATACATCCTATGGACATAGTTAGGCACTGATGCTAATCCACCATCCAATGATCACGCCACAACACAAATACAGTTTTGGGTTGCATCTTACAGCTCAGAGATAGTAGTCACACTTGCAAGTAGCAACTGTGATATGTCAGATGATACAGAAACAAAAGCAAACAAACAACGGCCACCTCGA
This sequence comes from Triticum dicoccoides, assembly GCF_002162155.2. Classification (NCBI taxonomy): domain Eukaryota; kingdom Viridiplantae; phylum Streptophyta; class Magnoliopsida; order Poales; family Poaceae; genus Triticum; species Triticum dicoccoides. The sequence goes on from NC_041382.1 coordinate 646,390,863, forward strand.
CCAACGGTGAAGCTCTGAATTAGGACTGGAAGGACGGACCATATAATATGATAGAGGAAAAGCCAGATATGCATGTTAGAAATCAAAATCCCAACCTTAGCTAGCTGAACCACCAAACAAAGTTTAGTTTCAGAGCGGGTAATATAATCATAACATTATACAGAGAGGTATCATGCATGTTGACTGTACAATATTTAAAGCGAACAAAGAGGTATTTTATTCCAATGGTTTATTCAATTCTTGATGCGTTTATTCCAATGGTTTATTCAATAACTAAAAAAAGCTACAGGCAAGCACATAACAGAGCATATGGTATACCTACCTAGAGCAGCACAAGAGAAAGAGAGGGAGCCAGAGGTAGGAGATGGGATCACTCACCGGAGAGGGAGGTTGTGGTCGACCGCCGTCGTCGGGGTCGGGCATGGGCCCCACGTCGCGCAGCAGCATCGATTCCTGCGGGCTCAGGTCTGAAATGCATCACAATGTTCAACACCGTCAGACTCAAATTCAGGTTCAGTATGCCAAAGAACAGGACGCCAAGACAAATCTGATTCAGGTTCAGTATGACAAAGAACACATCACCAAGTGAAATGTGATTAAGGTTCAGTATGGCAAAGAACACACCACCATGAGAAATATGGTTTTTAGTGTCTGGCGAGCAAGTATGATGTGTATTCATCTGTAACTTGATTACATGAATTCAGGTTCAGCATGTCAAGAAAGAGTAGTAGTGCTACATATTCCTCCGTGATTGGATGATCATAAAAGTTGCACTATCCAAGAGCTGTCACTCCCCCTAATGTTATAAAACACTAAAGCCTGGAGCACATTAGTTGGCGGTGATATATACAACATGCAGCTAGCCGAAGATCACCTAAAGAAGGGACTATTGTACCGTATATTGTTAGGGTTAAAATTCAGGTATTGGCACACAGAGAAACTAACAGGAAAACATGCACCATTAATGACTCACCATAAGGGCAATAGATGATCTACAGTAGATGGTTACCAAATAATGCTCGGAAGAATAATCTCTCGAAAAGAACCATGAGAGCGCCAAACTATCTGTAAACATGAAGAATGCCCTTGCTAGGATTAGAAGAGACGAGTATGCTATGATAATCCAAAGAACAAAAGGAATCTAAAGTTATCAAAGCATAAAGCAAGCGTTGTACCTATAAAAATATCCGCTAAGCTTTGCCTGAAAACCCGCCAAATATATCCTCGATTACATAGTTGTCTCTATCAAGGTAGTGACTATAGAAAGGTTTCCCAACAAAACAAAATAAAGTTGTTCTTTCTTTTTGAGAGTTTGATAGCAAACCTGCAATGCATCAGAAAGGGCATGTGTAGCTAGATAAATTACTTGTTTCAACACGATTGGCATATTTTTATAAGGAAGCACATACTACGTATGAGACAAATTCCCATGGTACTATAAACCACCGGTTTATCAAACACTATAAAAAATAAAGTCTGATAATACTTCAACTTGGAGTTAGACATCTTATTTACGACTGAACAAATTGTAGTCTCCGTACTGATAAGCAAGAGATAATTAGACCAACAAATAAACCATAGTTTATGGACATGGAAGATGTTGGAGAACTCACCACTGTATCATGTAGCACCAATCAACTATCTCGGGAAATTTCAAAAGAGGTGCACCACGACGGCGAGCGGAGCGTCGTGTGGGTCCTCTCCGCGCACAATCCTCGCCTGTAGCACAAACACAAAGAGAAGGAGGCACACCCAGACCCAGGTCAACCCACGATCGAATCTGAAGCCCAACCAAAATTGAAGCAAAAAAAGGGGTCGGGCAGCGATGCACCAGGGGCTCCTCGGAAAGCGAGCAGCTCTCGGAGTCGAACCTGAGAACCTCCAGGGCCGAACCTGCGAGTTTTTCTAGTATTCGCCTGACCAAAACGTTGGGACCGGCACCCTCGTGCCAAGGCATATTTTTACCATACAAACTCAAGGCAACAAGAGCGGCTCCGATAACTTGTTGGGAGCGAGTCTTTCTAGTATAACAAAGTACAACTTACTCTTAACCAGATTAAATCAAGGACCAACGACAAACAATAAAAGATCAAGAACAACTCGTATGCAATAAACGTATGAGAGAGAAAAAATCTTTACATAAGACGACTATAAACAGTGGAGCATAAATAAGCAACACCTTTAAATACAAATAAAAGGGTCCAGGGTTCATTGCATAGTGGGCTCAGATCTGACTTGCCTCGATCATATAACCTACCCCCGTCTCTTATCACCAGATCAATCTGTTTATACAGTGGAGCTGCCCTGGTTATCACTCAACAAGAATGACCATCCAAGGACAGAGCAACAAGTATCACATGATCAAAAATGATTCTAGAGACAAGAGGGAGGATTCAACTTGATATCCCCAGGTGCCTCGATTGCTCAAAGGCACATTTTTTTTCAACCACGGCTAATCATCATCGCCCCAGCACGAGAGAGAGGGTTGTGGGAGAGAAGAGGGGATTCAGAGAGAAAGGGCGAATGGGAGCACGAAGGGGCAAGCCAGTGCCCTCCCCCACCTCATCCACGCACGTGCCAACCACTGTCCACCACGCACAAGGCCAAAACGTGAAAAGACCAAAATACCCTCTACGGGGGCACGTTATTTCTTACGGTGGCACAAGATATTTGCCAGCCCACGCGCCCCACGGGCCACACAACCAAAACACATAGCCACAGTCACTGAACAAGGCGGCCCACACGCTGGAAACCCCACACGCCAGCGAAATACGCTCAAAACGGCGGAGTAAGCGAAACCCAGGGAAACAGTGACTTTCATTGCGACAGGAGCAACGAATTGATCCGACGGCGCAGGTCATCCCACTGCTCAATCCGATGGCCGGAATCACATCAAGCAAACGAATCTAACGACCAGGAGGCCCAAATCGCTGAGGAGCCAGGGAATCCGATCGTAGTCGTTTTTTACCTCACCGTGGGAGGTTGTAGCCGAGGCAGTACTCAGTGAGCACCGGGGTTGCGCCTGAACACCGTCCAACCGGTGAGGAACCGCATTGGAGTTGCGCCTTGCACCATCCCGCGGACGAGCACGAACGCATCAAACAACCAAGTGACTATGTGCACAGAATACATGTCAAACAATATCAACAATCAGATATGCTATCGCAACAGGCGAATAAACATTTAGTATAATAGAACAATGTAATCGAAGCGGGGCTAGGCAATACAGAAAGCAATGCATATTTGATAGACCATCTCATCTATCACTGGAACTGTAGAGTATTTAGATGACTGCTAATAATAGTATGTCACTGCTGATATATTTGTAAGTCAAATGGAATGTGTTTTGTTAAAAACCCAAATAATGGCCTGACTTTGATAAAGCCACATGACGCTACAGGGTTAAATGATAGTTTTCATCAAGAATATGCGCATTGGGATCCACACACATGTCTACATATGTTCCTATCTGGAGGTATCCATTCTAACCTATAAGGATGCTAGCCGACCCTCCTCTACGGAGCTCCCCCGTGCGCATCGTTCATGGTTGTCGGATGGGCTTTGACTTTCTTTGCTAACCATTGGATTGGTTGACCGCATGGTAATGAGTTTGACCGTGCTTTTTTTCACGTATGAATGACTTGTGGCCCTTGCTTGGACTAATAAGCTTGCACGTGCAATGCACGTCTAATTCGACTTAAAAATTTGAATATGCAAAGCTTCAGTAAATTCCAATCCACATATAGCTACTTGTAATTCACTCTGCAATGATTTGTACCACCTTCAATATGCTCTGCGAGTTTGAAACCTGGTAGGATCCACTACTTCAGAAATCACAAACTTGTATAAAGAAGCTATAGTACCGATTGCGTACTCTCGAGAAAACAAACTTGCATAAAGCTTATATCGACATTAAATCAATTGACATAAATTCTCTGTTGATGAGTCAATAGAAACCTATTTAATATCATACGCTTATAGGGGGGTACCAGATCAGTATCAAAGGCAACTTACCCCTTTTCTGGTCTAATGCACACATGCTTGTACCAATGACTGCCACCACATATATAAGCCTATATATTGTGTGATGCTTAGAAGGGCTGTGCTTTCAAATTCCCAAGGAGAAGAGCACTTATATAGTCCGCCAAATCGGGTCGACAATTCAACATGCCTGTAGATGTCGAGTGATGTGAGTTGACTATAGACAAATAGCTAAATAAAGGAGATGAGGAAATTAATATTAGTAGTGTAATGAACTTCATACTGACTGCAAGTCACGTACATGTAGTCAAGTTGAGGCAGAAATCATTTTTCTTGGAACATAATTTGGTAGCACTCCATCATTGCCATGAAACCTGTAATTTCAAATGTCAGTCTTCAGATACATAATTGTTAATTTAAGTCTTAACTGAATCTCTGCAAGCAAGCATGATGGTTTTAGCATCAGATACATAAAGATTATGATAACCTGACATATAAATCACCTCAAATGTAACGCCCTCGATGCGGCTATATCTCCCACGTGTCGAAGCACGACTTAGAGGCATAACCGCATTGAAAGCAATGTCGCAAGTGAGGTAATCTTCACACGACCCATGTAATACATAAGGGACAGAGATACATAGTTGGCTTACAATCGCCACTTCACACAATACATGAATAAAGCATTACATCATTCAAATACAATCAAGGTCCGGCTACGGAACCAAAATGAAAGAAGACTACCCCAAATGCTACACAGATCCCCGATCGACCCCAACTGGGCTCCACTACCGATCAACTAGAACGGAACAACACAAAGGATAAGATCTTCATCGAGCTCCTCCTTGAGCTTGGTTGCGTCACCTGCTCGGTAACATCGGCACCTGCAAACTGGTATTGGAAGTATCTGTGAGTCACGGGGACTCAGCAATCTCGCATCCTCGCGATCAAGACTATTTAGCTTATGGGTAAGGAAAAGTATGAGGTGGAGCTGCAGCAAACGGCTAGCATATATGGTGGCTAAACATACGCAAATGAGAGCGAGAAGAGAAGGCAAGGCACGGTCGATAAAACTATGATCAAGAAGTGATCCTAGAACAACCTACGTCAAGCATAACTCCAACACCGTGTTCACTTCCCGAACTCCGCCGAGAAGAGACCATCACGGTTACACACGCGGTTGGTGCATTTTAATTAAGGTAAACTCCCGGTTTTCTACAACCGGACATTAACAAATTCCCATCTGCCCATAACCACGGGCACGGCTTCCGAAAGTTCAAAACCCTGCAGGGGTGTCCCAACTTAGCCCATCACAAGCTCTCACGGTCAACGAAGGATATTCCTTCTAGCGGGAAAACCCGATCAGACTCAGAATCCCGGTTAGAAGACATCCTCGACAATGGTAAAACAAGTTCAGCAAGACCACCCACTGTGCCGACAAATCCCGATAGGAGCTGCACATATCTCGTTCTCAGGGCACACCGGATAAGCTAAGCGTACGGGAGCCAACGTAACCCAAGTTGCCAAGGGACGGCCCCGCACGGTGCTCTGGGTTGGACCAACACTTAGAGAAGCACTGGCCCGGGGTTTAAAATAAAGATGACCCTTGAGCCGGCCGACTCAAGGGAAAGAAAAGGCTAGGTGGCGAATGGTAAAACCAATGTTGGGCCTTGCTGGAGGGGTTTTATTCAAGGGGAACTGTCAAGGGGTTCCCATTATAACCCAACCGCGTAAGGAACGCAAAATCCGGGAACATAACACCGATATGATGGAAACTAGGGCGGCAAGAGTGGAACAAAACACCAGGCATAAGGCCGAGCCTTCCACCCTTTACCAAGTATATAGATGCATTAATTAAATAAGATATATTGTGATATCCCAACAAGTAAACATGTTCCAACAAGGAACAACATCTCCATGTTCCAACAAGGAACAAACTTCAATCTTCACCTGCAACTAACAACGCTATAAGAGGGGCTGAGTAAAGCGGTAACATAGCCAAACAACAGTTTGCTAGGACAATGTGGGTTAGAGGCTTGGTTCAACAATATAGGAGGCATGATAAGCAAGTGGTAGGTATCGCATCATAGGCATAGCAAAAAAGCGAGCAACTAACAAGCAAAGATAGAAGTGATTTCAGGGTATGGTCATCTTGCCTGAAATCCCGCAAGGAAGAAGAATGAGTCCACGAAGAAGACAAACGGACGTAGTCAACGGATCCTCACAAACGCAACATTACCGAAACCAACCCGAAGAAGCAACACCGGAAAGGAGCAAACAACATAGTAAACAGCCATCACATAATCATGGCATGATGCACAATCAAGTATGATGCATGTCCGGTTTAATGAAGCATGGCATGGCAAAGTGCACAAGCAACCCTACAAATTAAGTGGAGCACAATATGCAACTCCGTTGCATATTGACGAAACACCACATTCCAGTTATTTAGTTCGATCTCATTTATGTACCCAACAATATTAAATGTTGTTAAACATGGCAAGAGGGTGAAGCAAATGAAAACTACCTATCTAGGCAAGTTTAAATGAGGCCGGAACAACAAACAACAAGTCCGGAAAACCCTCATATGCATATATTTGGTTTGGTACTGTTCTACCTAAACCATATTTTGTAGTTGTTAAACATGCAAAGTGATGCCACCAAGTTAAACTATGCAAAATTCTACCCCATTTACATATAAAGTTTGTTAGGTTTGGAGCTATGGTTATTAAGTTATGAAATAAAGCATTTTAGCAAGTTATTTAAGCAAATTTAATCAAACAGCATATTAAACATTTTAAACATGGATGAAAAAGACATATTATGAAACTAGATGAAAAACTAAGCAAGTTTCATATCCAAAGTTTTTACATGTGATGCTTAGTTTGTGAGATATTAAATGCATGAAGGCTAGGGGGTTTTCTGTAAATCTGCAAATCCTCGGAAATTAGCTAAATTCGCAGAACCAAAAAAAACATCCACTGGGCCGAAACTGAACTGGCCGAGCGGTAAGAAAAAAAAGGAGGGGCGCTTGGGGTGGCCTCACCCATGGGCTTCGGCCCAGGACGATGGAGCAGTGGGCCGACTGGATCTGGTTGTGATTTGGCGACCGCTGGACCCGGGTCAACGACGACCATTGGGAGCGGGGTCAGATGATCTCCTTTGCTCGAATGAAGCAGAGGCGCGGCGCGGTTGCGGGCACAGGGAGACGCAGCTTCGGCGGGCAGGGGCCGGAGTCGTGGCGGCGGAGCGGCGCGAATCTGGGCGGGGGTCGAGGTAGAGGCGGCAGAGAGGTTCCATGGCTCGAGGCCCTCGCTCGGGGGTTAGCTGGAGGCACGGCGGGCAAGCACGGCTCGTCATGGTCGTTGGCGCTGGCATCAGGCAGTGAGGAAGGCTCGGACAATAGGAACTGGCGAGGCGGCGGCGGCTCCGGGAACTTGGCGGCGGTGGAGCTCCGGAACGAGCGGGACACGGGAAAGGAGGCAGGCAGACGCAGCGGGTCAGCGAGAGTCAACGCGGGCGCTCGGGCGAGGCGTTCGTCCCTGGTTCGAAGAGGCGAGGCGCTAGCCGTGAACGACGACGGCGGCAGCAGGAACTCCAGACGGCTAGGGCGCACGGGCTTGGCTACGGAGCGGATCCGCGGCGGCTTGCGGTGGTCCTGGACGGCGACGAAGCAGAGGAACGGCCCACGCGATGGCAAAACAGAGGAGGGCCGGCGCGGGCGATGATCCAGCGGGGCGCGGTGCTGGACTCATGGTCATTGGTGACGGCTTCAAGGGCTCCTGGTGGTGCATCGAAGGAGGCGGGGAGGCAAAACCGAGGTCGACCCTGGTAGCGACGTTCCTGTGGGTCTCCATGGAGAAGACAGAGAGCAAGTGAGAGAGAGAACCAGATGGAACGATGGAAGGAGAAGCAACGAGGGATGCGGGGTCCAGCCTAATGGAGATGGTCGCCGACGGTTACACGGGTGTGGCTCCGGCGAGGAGGCAGGAGGGGCAAGCCGCGGAGGCCTCGGGTGGCTGTAGGGGCTCGGGCTCTCGGTCCAGATCAAGGCAGGGAGGAGGATTTGGAGGTGACTGGCTGGTGGATCGGAAGGAGGCTGCGGGATTGGAGGAGGTGGACGAGGGGATCAGGGAGGATCCCGATGGGGGACAAAAGACCTAGATTTTAGGGTTGCTGCCTAGGGATTGGTCTATATATATAGCACTGGATTTTGGTTAGGGGCTATTAGGACCCTCCGATCGCAAACAGACGATCGTGAAAAAAATAGTTAGGGAGTCCAAATAAGAAAATGGTGACGTTTTGCAGATGTTTGGGGATGTTCCGGACCCATCGGTCATGACTGCTCGGGTCGGGTCCGGGACAATTTTCGGACGCGTGCGCGAGGAGGGCCGCGGGCTGACGAGAGAGGTTAGGTTGGGCCTGGCGGTAGGTAGTGGGCTATGTAGACGGTCTCGAGCTGAGAGAAGAGAAGAGAGGGAGGCCCGACGACTGTTTTCGGAGACCGAAAACGTCCGACGTTAAACTGGCTATATTGTCGCTATAGTTATCCGTTGGGGTGTCAAACGGACTCCTAATGCGATGAAATTTGGCAGGCGGCCTACTAACAACAAAACAACACCGCACGCCAACTATCATCCCATTCCGAGGACATTTTCCGGCCACTTCTAAAATAATATTCGGACGTGCCGCGGGCGCGTGCAAGTGTGTCTGGACTCAGAACGGACAACGGACGGAACTGGGGGAACCCGGACGGATGCAAGTTTTGAAAACATGATGATGCAATGCACATGATGACATGGTAAGATGCAACACGCAAGAAAAAGACATGGCAATGACGGCGAATAACTGGACGACACCTGGCACATCGGTCTCGGGGTGTCACAACACTCCACCACTACGAGAGGATCTCGTCCCGAGATCTAGAATGGCACCGGAGAGAAAAACGGAAGAGAAAGCGAAGAGGTAAAACTAAGTTTCTTCTTTGACAAACGAGTGAAACCAAAGAACCTTGCGAGGTTGAACAAATTCGAGAAAAGAATACAACAAAGGTGAACAAAGTCGAAAACACTCCGTTAGAGAAGAGGGACAAAGAACATTGCAAAAAACCTTGAGGTTGAAGGGCAAGATATATATTGAAACCACTCCGGTTAAGTCAAGATAGAGAAGGATTAAGAATGATATAACTTGGACAACACTCCGACTGAAAATGGAAGGAATTAACAAGAACTTGACAAGATGAGAGGATACTTGATGAAATCAACAACACACTACCTCCGGAATTATTGAAAGAATGGCACAAAGGGTAAGAACGATTTCAGACGGCACTCCGGTTGAGAAGGGAGCCCAAAACTTGACAGAATGGGAAGAACTTGAAAAGAGGGCATGGCACTCCGGTTAAATGGGATAAGCAAGTAAAGAACATGATCTTCACAATCCGAGACGATGAGTGAAGAGAGCAACATCACAAAGCTTTCGGAACAAAAGAATAGAATACAGATAATTTAAATAAAAGAATGGAGAAGAAAATGGCAACTTCTGTCACAAAAGAGTTTGAGAAGGCATTCTTAGGAGAAGGGTCGAACGGAGTTGTTGGAACACTAACAACGAAAAGAATAAGCTTGATATGGTCTTAAGGAATACATCTCAAAATTATGAGGTGACAACCTGCCACTCACGGGAAAAAGAATTGGATTGATAAGAACAAATAGACGAGAAGCTATCTCACCGGGAGGATAAATGAAGAACTTGGATCATTTATAAGCACCGTAAATAGCAACAATCCTTAGGGAAAGCTTTAGGTGAAATATAACCCAAGATAGCTCCAACGAAGAGGTTGATGGATTTAAAATACCCCATTCTTAACAACCTATGAATCATGAAACATGAACTCAACTTATCAAGAATGACATAATACCATCTCAAGAAGATAAGAGAGAACAAATGCACTCCAGATTGCAAGAAGAAGAAAGCTTGAGCTTCTTAGAAGAGAATCTCGATGAAAAACTTGGAGAAGGAATTAAATCCTTGATGAACCATCATGTAGAGCCTCCATGAAGAACTCCGGTAACAAAAGGATGATCAAACGAAAAGAAAGAGAAGTTGAAAGCACACGGTGAATCCTTGTAATGACTTAGATAGATCCCCGTGATTACATAATTGCAAGAGCTTGGAACTCCGGGAGAGAAAGATGAGCACTTGAAACCAAGAATATGTATGATGAACCACTCCGGAATAAGGAATTGAATCATTTGGATGAAACAAGAATAAGAATTACATTATGCTTATCCTTCCCCAATTAAATTGATGACAATCAACGGATTTGGCACACTACTTATTCTCGTAGCAAGGATTAAGAGAGATATAGCGCCAACTTGGGAAGGTCTCCTATGAACCGCCGGTAGAATTGAAACAACGAATGAATTGATATGATAAACGAAGGAAGAGGAACTCTTGAACGAACCGCCGTAAGAATTAAAATAAATGAAGTAAAAGATAAAGAAACACCGGGAAGAATTTGCAAATGGACGAAGATACTTGAGACAAACTAGATACATGAGAACAAAGGGATGACGACTAATTAGAGAAAACTTGAATGATGCACCGGTAAGATTTGGAGAAAGAGAGCTGAAAGCTGAGAATGAATAAATCTGAGATGATGGACTCCGGATGAACAAACTGAACAGAATCTTGAATTGCTCCGGATAGGTGAAAAGAATTCTCACAATCGAAAACAATTATGAGAGGATGGTACGAAGCTAGAGCTATGAATCTTGAAGAGAAAGGAGCAAGATTTAGAGGAAAAATCTTCTTCGGTCTTCAATTCTGAGAATGACGATGAGAAACACCACCATGAACTATTGAGGCACTCCGGAATGAAGAATGTAAAGGTTGAGCCAACGATGAAAATAATTTGAAAGATCTTGGAGAAACCCTCTGACTGATGAAAATTCATTCTTACGTCACACTTCGAAAAGAAATTTGGATAGATCCGGGAAAATAAGAAGAGTCAGGTAAGATCCTAGGAAAAGACATGTGGGTTAGGGCCCACTCAAAAGAAACACCGTTGAACGATTTAAAATAGAGGTTGCACCGGTTGAATTAAATGACTTGAATGAGAATACATCCTCGAAAGAGCTTGAACGAATGTAGAGTGAAAACATGAATCTTCGAGATATCTTAAACACTCCAGAAGAATTTAATATCGAGAAATGAAATATTATGAGGTGCACCGGTATGAGAAGGCATTTGAAACAAGGAAAGGATATGATCAACAAAGTCTGAATTAGTTCCACCGGAGAAGAAAGAGAATGAATAATGATGAACTTGAGGTTCCGTTAGAATCTTCATGAGAATCACCGGATAAGAACATTGGAGGGAAAGAATGGAGAGACTTCACATCAATAAAAGGATACTTGAATAAGAAATCTTAGTCCTCGAAGAAAAAAGGGGGGTGGGTGGAAAAAAAAACAAAGACAACTTGAGGCGGATGAAACGAACACCGTTGAGAAAACTGAGATTGGATCTTGTGAAAGTTGAAAATGAACTGATCCACTTGAAGAGAGACACACCGGTTGAAAAGGATTGACATGCCAATCTCGATTATCATGAAGGATTAGTATTAACATAGGAATACGAGAACACTGCTTAGGAAAGGGATGGAATCCACATTTGTCTCTGAAGCAACTCGAATACCACAACTCAAAACAAAATAAAGGATTGGCTTGCAGAATAAGCCAGAACAAACATATGATAGAGATTTCGTCCGAAGTTTTCGTGGCGGGGCCTACACGGGCTCGATCGTACATCACCATCATGTACAAGGCGGTGCACATGACATACGAAGCGTCCCCGAGTCAGCATAGCCAAGGACTCTTTAAGACACAACGAGACCACTGTAAAACCAACCGTGGATAGGCGGACCACTAGACGTCAAACCCCAATTTCATATCATACATCTATCGGAAAGATATCCTAAGAGCTACTTGAATTCCCACTTATAAACTCCCGAAATTTTCCCAGTTATGCAATCAGGTGTTGGGGATACAGGGGAAGCATAATATCTCACCCAAGACTAGCAAATCCTACATCCAGGTGTATCCATCCTTCAACACATAACCAAGAAACCTTCGGAAATCATCTACCTCAACCTTCGAAAAGCATCCGTTATACGAGTTATGGCAATACTCCCGAACTCCCGCCCTAGTACTGGGTGGCGTCGAGGTTATCTCACCAACAACTGCATAAAAGAGATTTTCGATGTCGGCGAAACTAAACTCAGGTATTCCAGAACTGCAACGATAAAATTGTGACGACAACACCTCGGAGCTCAACTCCCCGGGACACTGCCACAACCCCTAAATGACAGGAGGCACCAAGAACAATGTTCTCATCACAAAACCATCGGAACGATTCCATGATACCCGCGTGATCCTAAATTTTTTTTAGTGAAATTTGAGAAGAGAAGAGTCAAAACTCTACGTCAGGATGCCTCACCAGAGCGACGAAGGGGCTGAGGAGTAAAAAGAAGTCCTACTCTCCGATATATATAATCCTAAATGACTCAAAACATTTTTCTAGACTCAACAACGCTAGCTATTCGATCAAGCAGGGGGGCTCCTAAGGTCGGGGAAGGCTCTGATTACCAACTTGTAATGCCCTCGATGCGGCTATATCTCCCACGTGTCGAAGCACGACTTAGAGGCATAACCGCATTGAAAGCAATGTCGCAAGTGAGGTAATCTTCACACAACCCATGTAATACATAAGGGACAAAGATACATAGTTGGCTTACAATCGCCACTTCACACAATACATGAATAAAGCATTACATCATTCAAATACAATCAAGGTCCGGCTATGGAACCAAAATGAAAGAAGACTACCCCAAATGCTACACAGATCCCCGATCGACCCCAACTGGGCTCCACTACTGATCAACTAGAACGGAACAACACAAAGGATAAGATCTTCATCGAGCTCCTCCTTGAGCTTGGTTACATCACCTGCTCGGTAATATCGGCACCTGCAAACTGGTATTGGAAGTATCTGTGAGTCACGGGGACTCAGCAATCTCGCACCCTCGGGATCAAGACTATTTAAGCTTATGGGTAAGGAAAAGTATGAGGTGGAGCTGCAGCAAGCGGCTAGCATATATGGTGGCTAAACATACGCAAATGAGAGCGAGAAGAGAAGGCAAGGCACGGTCGATAAAACTATGATCAAGAAGTGATCCTAGAACAACCTACGTCAAGCATAACTCCAACACCGTGTCCACTTCCCAAACTCCGCCGAGAAGAGACCATCACGGTTACACACGCAGTTGGTGCATTTTAATTAAGGTAAACTTCAGGTTTTCTACAACCGGACATTAACAAATTCCCATCTGCCCATAATCGCGGGCATGACTATCGAAAGTTCAAAACCCTGCAGGGGTCTCCCAACTTAGCCCATCACAAGCTCTCACGGTCAACGAAGGATATTCCTTCTAGCGGGAAAACCCGATCAGACTCGGAATCCCGGTTACAAGACATCCTCGACAATGGTAAAACAAGTTCAGCAAGACCACCCACTGTGCCGACAAATCCCGATAGGAGCTGCACATATCTCGTTCTCAGGGCACATCGGATAAGCTAAGCGTACGGGAGCCAACGTAACCCAAGTTGCCAAGGGACAGCCTCGCACGGTGCTCTGGGTTGGACCAACACTTAGAGAAGCACTGGCCCGGGGGTTTAAAATAAAGATGACCCTTGAGCCGGCCGACTCAAGGGAAAGAAAAGGCTAGGTGGCGAATGGTAAAACCAATGTTGGGCCTTGCTGGAGGAGTTTTATTCAAGGCGAACTGTCAAGGGGTTCCCATTATAGCCCAACCGCGTAAGGAACGCAAAATCCAGAAACATAACACCGATATGACGGAAACTAGGGCGGCAAGAGTGGAACAAAACACCAGGCATAAGGCCGAGCCTTCCAACCTTTACCAAGTATATAGATGCATTAATTAAATAAGATATATTGTGATATCCCAACAAGTAAACATGTTCCAACAAGGAACAACATCTCCATGTTCCAACAAGGAACAAACTTCAATCTTCACCTGCAACTAACAACGCTATAAGAGGGGCTGAGCAAAGCGGTAACATAGCCAAACAACGGTTTGCTAGGACAATGTGGGTTAGAGGCTTGGTTCAACAATATAGGAGGCATGATAAGCAAGTGGTAGGTATCGCAGCATAGGCATAGCAAAAGAGCGAGCAACTAGCAAGCAAAGATAGAAGTAATTTCAGGGTATGGTCATCTTGCCTGAAATCCCGCAAGGAAGAAGAATGAGTCCACGAAGAAGACAAACGGACGTAGTCAACGGATCCTCACAAACGCAACGTTACCAGAACCAACCCGAAGAAGCAACACCGGAAAGGAGCAAACAACATAGTAAACAACCATCACATAATCATGGCATGATGCACAATCAAGTATGATGCATGTCCGGTTTAATGAAGCATGGCATGGCAAAGTGCACAAGCAACCCTACAAATTAAGTGGAGCACAATATGCAACTCTGTTGCATATTGACGAAACACCACATTCAAGTTATTTAGTTCGATCTCGTTTATGTACCCAACAATATTAAATGTTGTTAAACATGGCAAGAGGGTGAAGCAAATGAAAACTACCTATCTAGGCAAGTTTAAATGAGGCCGGAACAACAAACAACAAGTCCGGAAAACCCTCATATGCATATATTTGGTTTGGTACTATTCTGCCCTAAACCATATTTTGTAGTTGTTAAACATGCAAAGTGATGCCACCAAGTTAAACTATGCAAAATTCTATCCCATTTACATATAAAGTTTGTTAGGTTTGGAGCTACGGTTATTAAGTTATGAAATAAAGCATTTTAGCAAGTTATTTAAGCAAATTTAACCAAACAGCATATTAAACATTTTAAACATGGATGAAAAAGACATATTATGAAACTAGATGAAAAACTAAGCAAGTTTCATATACAAAGTTTTTACATGTGATGCTTAGTTTGTGAGATATTAAATGCATGAAGGCTAGGGGGTTTTCTGTAAATCTGCAAATCCCCGGAAATTAGCTAAATTCGTAGAACCAAAAAAACATCCACTGGGCCGAAACTGAACTAGCCCAGCGGTAAGAAAAAAAAGGAGGGGGCGCTCGGGGTGGCCTCACCCATGGGCTTCGGCCCAGGACGATGGAGCAGTGGGCCGGCTGGATCTGGTTGTGATCTGGCGACCGCTGGACCGGGGTCAACGACGACCATTAGGAGCGGGGTCAGATGAGCTCAGAGGCGCGGCGCGGTTGCGGGCATAGGGAGACGCAGCTACGGCGGGCAGGGGTCGGAGTCGTGGCGGCGGAGCGGCGCGAATCTGGGCGGGGGTCGAGGTAGAGGCGGCAGAGAGGTTCCATGGCTTGAGGCCCTCGCTCGGGGGTTAGCTGGAGGCACGACGTGCAAGCACGGCTCGTCATGGTCGTTGGCACTGGCATCAGGCAGCGAGGAAGGCTCGGACGATCGGAACTGGCGAGGCGGCGGCGGCTCCGGGAACTTGACGGCGGTGGAGCTCCAGAATGAGCGGGACGCGGGAAAGGAGGCAAGCCGACGCAGCGGGTCAGCGAGAGTCAACGCAGGCGCTCGGGCGAGGCGTTCGTCCCTGGTTCGAAGAGGCGAGGCGCTGGCCGTGAACGACGACGGCAGGAGCAGGAACTCCGGACGGCTAGGGCGCACGGGCTTGGCTACGGAGCGGATCCGCGGTGGCTCACGGTGGTCCTGGACGGCGACGAAGCAGAGGAACGGCCCACGCGATGGCAAAATAGAGGAGGACCGGCGCGGGCGATGATCCAGCGGGGCGCGATGCTGGACTCATGGTCGTTGGCGACGGCTTCAAGGGCTCCTGGTGGTGCATCGAAGGAGGCGGGAAGGCAAAACCGAGGTCGACCCTGGTAGCGACGTTCCTGCGGGTCTCCATGGAGAAGACAGAGAGGAAGTGAGAGAGAGAACCAGATGGAACGGTGGAAGGAGAAGCAACAAGGGATGCGGGGTCCGGCCTGATGGAGATGGTCGCCGACGGTGACGCGGGTGTGGCTCTGGCGAGGAGGCAGGAGGGGCAAGCCGCGGAGGCCTCGGGTGGCTGTAGGGGCTCGGGCTCTCGGTCCAGATCAAGGCAGGAAGGAGGATTTGGAGGTGACTGGCTGGTGGATCGGAAGGAGGCTGCAGGATTAGAGGAGGTGGACGAGGGGATCAGGGAGGATCCCGATGTGGATTCGGTGGAGTGTGGCGGCGGCTGAGGGGGGACAAAAGACCTAGATTTTAGGGTTGCTGCCTAGGGATTGGTCTATATATATAGCACTGGATTTTGGTTAGGGGCGAGGAGGGCCGCGGGCTGACGAGAGAGGTTAGGTTGGGCCTGGCGGTTGGTAGTGGGCTATGTAGACGGTCTCGAGTTGAGAGAAGAGAAGAGAGGGAGGCCCGGCGACTGTTTTCGGAGACCGAAAATGTCCGACGTTAGACCAGCTATATTGTCGCTATAGTTATCCGTTGGGGCGTCAAACGGCCTCCTAATGCGATGAAACTTGGCAGGCGGCCTACTAACAACAAAACAACACCGCACGCCAACTTTCATCCCATTCCGAGAACATTTTTCGGCCACTTCTAAAATAATATTTGGACGTGCCGCGGGCGCGTGCAAGTGTGTCTGGAATCAGAACGGACAACGGACGGAACTGGGGGAACCCGGACGGATGCAAGTTTTGAAAACATGATGATGCAATGCACATGATGACATGGTAAGATGCAACACGCAAGCAAAAGACATGGCAACGACGGCGAATAACTGGACGACACCTGGCACATCGGTCTCGGGGCGTCACATCAAATTAGGGTATACCAGGATTGTAAAATTCACAGTTGTAGCACGATACTATATAGTATAGTGAGTAGCTTGTGCTTCAGGCCACCGACACACAACATACTAGAAACAGTAATACCCATCCGATGACTTGTACCAGTGAAATGATGTAAAGAATAAGGTGAAGAGAGCATAGAGAGAAGGTCAGACAACATGTGATTACGACCGACTACATTTGGTAAAGGAAATAGAGGATCCCTGCCCCCATCTAGAACCATCCATTATATAGTTTTAGTGTTCAAGTACGTTATTAAACCTTCTAATATGGATTAGACGACATCATCAGCAACCTGTCGTGTGTCCATCGGAAGTATTAATTGGACTACTCTGAATGGGAAAGATAAAAATCCCCAAGGATTAAATACCGACAAACAAAATAATATCATAACAAAAAAATGATTAGACATGCAAAACCACTACAATTTTCAAAGTATATAGCTAAATTCACTTTTATTTTTCACTTCTGTACGTATGCAAAAATGTAATAAGGGTTTTATAGACTTGTGGTACCTCTTTTAGTTTTTTTAGTGATGCGTCCTCAAAAGTATAGCAATTAAGAAAAGGCCGGCATGCCTGCAGTGGCGGAGGCGGGATTAGTGGGATTAGGATGTTGGGGAGGGCTGGTTGGAGCAGAAAACAAGTCAAATGCTGCACTGTTCATGTGTTTATTATGAACAAATCCATAGTATTGGGAGGGGGGCAGGGCCCCTTGCTGGTCATGTGTTTATCGCCACTCAATGCCTGCAAATAAGAACAATTTTTTTTCTCACTACAATGATTTTGATAGTTAAATTTATCGGTACACATTTAACTGGGAACAGAAATATTATAGATGATGTACTCCTAATCCCTCATTAGAACGGTTGATTACTTCATCTGTTGACGAACCCAAAAAATGATAGGGGCACATGCATACTCTTAAGTCAATTTATAAACCTTGATGGAGATGGAGATGTTAACAAATAGACTGATATTTGTCAGTTGTGACTGAAATTAGGTAATTCATAGAAGGATAAAACTCTAAAAATCAACAGAAAAGAGGAATATGGAACATTAGCATGGAGTTTTATAGTCAGAGATCTGATGGTGTAGATGACCATTGTTGAATTGTAGTTTGATCTATACCCTAACCACACACGTAGTAAAGGTGGCAGTGGCTCCAGCGTCCACGAAGGCAGTGAGACTGGGACTCTGAAATATCCTCGTTTCCTTGTTCTGTGTTCAAGGGCTGCTCGAAAGGGTGATATTTCAACAATTAGACAATAGCTAGCTGATTCATATCAACTCATAGCACGACAATAAAAGGCGATAAAAAACAGCAAACAAGAAAATGACATCTAAACGCTATACCACTCATACACATGCTTTTTCTTGGTATTCCAAACTTCAAGACTACAATGAACCTTGTATCCATCTGTTTATAAATAAGCATTTGTAGCTAAGAATGGATCGATCAAACTGTGACAGAGAAACAAAATTGCATACAGAGTTGTAGCAAGGAACCAAAATCAAAGGGGTTCCTAACCCGTGTTGGGGAAACCTATCAAACTTGCAATCTGAGCAAGCTAAAAAGGCGATGAAATAAATGCTCTCACCTAAAGCAAGGAGGAAGCTTGCATGTGGTTGACAGTGAGGTGCATAGGTTGAGGTTGTTGAACCAATCACACATGCAAAATTCAGTATTTTCTATTTCCTTGTGAGACACATACCTTAAATAATGAAAGAATGACATTGCAAGACACTGGACAATACATTTCAATTTAGCATCTAGAAATTGTTCTCCCGGTGGAAAACTTGCAAGCATAGAAATATAGGACATCGTGGTGAACAATTTGAATAATATTCTTACTGAAGTACAGTGAGAGCAAAACATAGCACACAAAGCGTAAATAGAAGACCTCAATATTTCAGCATGAGTATTAAACTATTAATGGTAAAGACAAATGAACAGGTTTGCATTTCATTGAAGATGCTCTAGCGGTCTAGCCATAGGGTGAAATTCATTTGAAAAATCTGAAAACACACATTTGTTAACCATTGCCTTCGGAACTGAACACACACATCCAAAACACCTGAAATCTGGTTTCCATGATTCTTTGTGGTACACAGCTAAATTGTAAACTTATTAATATATTTCGTTGCTTAATTGATTCTACAAAGAAAATTTTGGATACCATTGAGAACATCGGCACAATAAGCCTGTAATGCATACTATCTATATTCCTACAACATGTGCAAGTAAAATGCAAACACTGTGTCATGATAGAAGGACGAGTATTTTTTTGCTTTGTGATGCGAAATCTCCCTTTCATCAGTCACATACAGAATTGACGTTTCATCACTTAGATTATATCATCACGCAGCAACAGAAATACAAATTAACAGGGGGGGTGATCTTGCCTTATCAATTTCCTGTTGCTCTTGCTCCTCCCTCACATACTCGGATCCAATGTGATCCCCTCCTACTACAAGGAATCATGAGTTGGACAAGAGAAGGGGTAGAACTGTGTATGTGAGAGAGGAAAAGTAGATCAGAGAAAGAAAGAGATGTACCTGCAGGTTTCATTCATCAACGACAAAGGGGTGTGGAGCTAGGGTCCCTCACCATCGGATGCAGGCACACCCCTTCGGAGAGGAGACACGCGGTCGGCATATGCCTCCCCGCCGCGCACAACAGGGCTACCTCCCTCGCCCATGTCCACATCGACGCCTACGCGGCGCTCGCCGACTGCGCCGTCCCTGGAGGGACTTCCCCTTCGCGGGGCACCTCTTCCTCGGCGGAGGCGGCAGTGCGTGGAGGAGGGATGGCGGCGACGGCGGACCGGGCGGTGCGCTGGCGGCCCTGACGGCTCGTCTGGGCGCGGCGCGTTGCGGACGGGGCGGGGAGGGGCCGGACCGGGCCACTGGAGAGTGGGCGTGGCGGTCCGGTGGCGTGCAGACGGAGGCGGCGGTGGCTGGCGGGGAGTATGTGGGGGGAAGAGGTCGGGCAGGGGCCAAACTGCCCGAGGGCGTGGTCGCGGGAGGGCGCTTTTTTTACCGGACGTGTTTGAGGATTGTAACCCAATGGCATGGTGGGTAATTAAAGCATAAAACATGTTTGGTCTTTTGAAGCGACATAGACCATCAGATTGCAGGTTTGAATGGATAGGATGATTTGGTTCTCCGCCCTCTCTTTCTTTTATAGGGGTAGTAGATAGATGAGATTCGGCTGATGTGACGCCCGGATAATTAAGCTACAGTAATCCCCTGTTGATGGTGCCATGTCATCACACTATTGTTGCTAATCCTCATTTGATCCAATGCATAATTCAAATTCAATTCAAATTAAAGTCCAAAATTCAAATTTCTCAAACATGCATAATGAAATATTCAATGTGTGGAAAATATTCCATAACCAATTATGGTGCTGACCCAACATTTTTGTAAAAGTATTTAAATGCTCTTTTACGAATATAACAGTGGCTAAAACAATTATTAAATGCTTTTAAATTATAAAAATACAAAACTATTTTATTTGAACCTCAAACTAAATGTGGCAGTGGTATAATTAGTAAAATCAAATTAGGTGTTGTTCCTGTATTTTATAGTGCTAATTGCTACTCAAAATTAAAATAAAACTAGAACTGTAAAAAGAAAAACAACAAAACAATTAAAGTAAAAGAAAAACCCTTCCCCTGGGCCAAGCCCACCCAGCCGGCCCAACGTCCCAGCCAACCCACTCCCCCCTCGCGGTCGTCTTCTCACTGTTCAACCGACCGCCCGGTCACGGTCGCCACCCGACCAGCTCGCCGGCGTCGTGGGCGAGGGGATAAGATCCCCCGACGCCTCAGGCTCCCCTCGTCCCCTCCCACTTGCCCTCGCGCTCCCCCTTATCCACTCCCCCTGCCCCCACACTCTCCTCTCCCCCGCGTCCAGATCCACCTTGCGGTGCGCCCGCGTCTTCGGTTATCTCGCCCTACCGCGGCCACCATGCGCCCCGACGCCTAGGACCGCATCCGCCCGCTTCGTCGTCATCCTCTACATTGACCGGTGCCACCCGTTGGAGCTCCTCACCGTTGTAGTGCTGGATCGAAACTTCTTCCTCCTCGGGACGCCGGCGAACCACGACGACGCCGGCCACCTCTGCTGCTCCTAAACCACTCGACGGGCCTCCTTGTGCCTGCTCGGTGAGCGCCACTCCCTCTTTCTCCTTCCCCCCGCCTCGAGATGCCGCCGTAGGCCGTTATCACCCCGCGCCCGGAGCCACCGCAGCTCGCGTTCGCCATGGCTCTGCCGTGCTCCCCATGCCCCTGGTCATGTGCCCGCAGCTCCCCGACCCCGCGCTGGCCACGCCGCATGCGCCCCGCGGCCCCTGTATCCGTCACCGCGCGCCGCCTACGGCCCTCCCGCACCCGGCATCCCGTTGCATGCTCTGTGCCTGCCTCCGTCCGACGACGCCGTTGCCGCACTTGCCCCGCGCCCAGTCGCGCCCGCCGTAGCCGCGCTGTGCTGTTTTCGCTGCTACCGTGCTGCGCTCCACTCGCACCCGTTCGCCGTGCTGCCGCCGCCTGTGCACGTGCGCCGGCCGCGCCCGGCCCTGCGTCCGTCCGCCTGCGCCCAACCGCCCTGCAACCGCGGCCTGCCTCGCCCCTCGCTCCGCGTCGCTCACCAGCCCAGCATCACGCCGTGCAGCGCCGCGCCCCGCGCCCAACTCGTGTGCATGCCGCCGCTGCTCTTCTGAATCTACTGCTGCTGCTAATTAGTGTAGCTACTAGCTAGCTTTTCAAATTTTACACTGACTAACCCTTTGGACAGCCTCTAAACTGTGGCAAAACCACGATTAACAGGAGTAAAAATAATTTGACTAGGTAGAACACTTGTCAAAGCTCAAACGTTTCCGTTGGACCAAATCAATTTGATGCATGGATTAATTCCTATGAAAATCACAAAATGCTATCTTTTCTCAACAGAAAATAGAATTAATCCCTAGCACTGTGTGTGCGTGTGTATATTCTGTGTGTGTGTGGTGGCCGGCCGGCTCTCCATTAGCTAATTAGTACTCCTACTAGTTAGTCTAATCGGCGGTTCGGTATAGTGTAAATGACAGGTGGACCCCTCCTCTAAATATCCACTTAAAAAGAAAATGCAAGATATGTGTGAATGACACCTGGGCCCCATCTATATTTTTGACCAGTCAATAGTCAAGCAGTTGACTGTAGACTGCACTGTTGACTGAGTCAACAGGGACCCCTAGACCCACTGTCAGCCTTCGGTGGCCCCGCTGTGTGCACTCTACTAGGTGCACATAGCAATTTCCCCTTTTAATTTGAATTAATAATAAATTTAGAAAATGATTTAAAACTTTAAAAATTAATATAGAATAAACCGTAGCTCAGATGGAAAAAATTTTGTACATGAAAGTTGCTCAGAACGACGAGACGAACCCGGATACGCAGCCCGTTCGTCCGCCACGCAGCCTTAACCTATCGAACTCGCAATTTCCCCACTCCGGCTCCTCTATCCGAAAACGCGAAACACCGGGGATACTTTCCCGGATGTTTTCCCCCTTCATCGGTATCACCTCATACCGCGTTAGGACATCCCTAGCACCGATACTTGTCATGTCATGCATCGCTATGCATCTGTTAGCATTGTATTTATTGTTTCTTCCCCCTCTTCTCTCGCTAGACACCGAAACCGACGCTGCTGCTACCCAGTACGACTACGGAGTTGACGACCCCTCTCTCTCTTGCCAGAGCAACCAGGCAAGCCCCCCCTTTGATCACCAGATATCACCTATTCTTTTCTCTACTGCTTGCATTAGAGTAGTGTAGCATGTTACTGCTTTCCGTTAATCCTATCTTGATGCATAGCCTGTCCTTGCTACTACTGTTGTTACCTTTACCTGCAATCCTAATGCTTAGTATAGGATGCTAGTTTATCATCAGTGGCCATACATTCTTGTCCGTCTGCCATGCTATACTATCGGGCCGTGATCACTCGGGAGGTGATCACGGGTATATACCTATACATAATATATGATACTTGTGGTGACTAAAGACGGGTCGGCTCGTAGGAGTACCCGCGAGTGATCCACGGATTGGGTCCGAAAGGACGCTTGTCCCGACGGCCCTCAGAGTGGATCTTTGTGGCGAAGCAACAGGGCAGGTTGAGACCACCTAGGAGAGAGGTGGGCCTGGCCCTGGTCAGCGCTCGCGGTTATTTCAAAATAACACGTTTAACGAGATCTTGGTATTTGATATGAGTCTGGCCACTGGCCTATACGCACTAACCATCTACGCGGGGACAGTTATGGGCACTCGACGTCGTGGTATCAGCCGAAGCCTTCGTGACGTCAGCGACTGAGCGGCGCGCGCCGGATTGGAACGTAAGCCTGCTCTTGTATTAAGGGGGCTAGTTCTGCTTCCGGCCGCCCTCGCAACGTGCAGGTGTGCTAAGGGCGATGGGCCCAGACCCCTGGGCCATAGGATTTAGACCGGCGTGCTGACCTCTCTGTTGTGCCTAGGTAGGGCTGCGACGTGTTGATCTTCCAAGGCCGGGCATGACCCAGAAAAGTGTGTCCGGCCAAATGGGATCGAGCGTATTGGGTTATGTGGTGCACCCCTGCAGGGAAGTTAATCTATTCGAATAGCCGTGATCTTCGGTGACAGGACGACTTGAAGTTGTACCTTGACCTTATGACAACTAGAACTAGATACTTAATAAAACACACCCTTCCAAGTGCCAGATACAACCGGTGGTCGCTCTCTATCAGGGCGACGCGGAGAGGATCATCGGTTAGGGTTATGCTATGCGATGCTACTTGGTGAACTTACCATCTACTCTCTTCTCCTGCTGCAAGATGGAGGTTACCAAAAGCGTAGTCTTCGATAGGGCTAGCTATCCCCCTCTTATTCCGTCATTCTGCAGTTCAGTCCACATATGATACCCTTATTCCATTTGATACCAATGCATACATATGTAGTGTAGCTCCTTGCTTGCGAGTACTTTGGATGAGTACTCACGGTTGCTTTTCTCTCCCTTTTCCCCCTTTCCCTTCTACCTGGTTGCCGCAACTAGATGTTGGAGCCCAGGATCCAGACGCCACCGTCGACGACGACTTCTACTACACTGGAGGTGCCTACTATTACGTGCAGCCCGCTGACGGCGACCGGGAGTAGTTTAGGAGGATCCCAGGCAGGAGGCCTGCGCCTCTTTCGATCTGTATCCCAGTTTGTGCTAGCCTTCTTAAGGCAAACTTGTTTAACTTATGTCTGTACTCAGATATTGTTGCTTCCGCTGACTCGTCTATGATCGAGCTCTTGTATTCGAGCCCCCGAGGCCCCTGGCTTGTAATATGATGCTTGTATGACTTATTTTATTTGTAGAGTTGTGTTGTGATATCTTCCCGTGAGTCCCTGATCTTGATCGTACACGTTTGCGTGTATGATTAGTGTATGATTGAATCGGGGGCGTCACAGCTGATCCTTCATGGGTGAATTGGATCCTCGGTGAAAGTCAACCTGTCCGATCGCTACGCATGGTGGTTGAGGAAAGGCGGAAACAACGGGACGTGCGACGATGTCGAACCGCTTGTCCTCTTGCATGCCGCACCCTAGATTCTTTTCCCCCAATCCCCACAGCCGTCTCCCACACCCTTCCTCCTCCTTCCTTCCTCGCTCGTCAGCCACCGCAGCCGCCGCACCCTCCCGCATTGGACGCCGCTAGGCTCGTCCATGGCTCCATCTCTCGTCCCAGCCTGACCCAGGCGGAGCCATGGGCAGAAGAGAGGAGGAAGGGAGGCAGAGGAACGATGGGGAAGGGGATGTCAGAATCCAATCGCCCCGGCCGTGCCTACACGAGTAGCACCGCTTCTTTCCTGCCCGACGAGGGGTAGGTCTTGACAATGGCTGCCCGAGGCCGTCAGATCCGTCACCGTCGTTGTTCTTTTGGTCGAGGCAGTCGTCGTCCACGTGCTCCTCTTCACCACCACAGCTGGACGCTGGTGAGGCTAGCCTCCCCCTCCAAGCGCAGGTACTTTCCCGTTCCTTTCTATGCTCTCTCTCATCCCCTTATCTATCTCTCTGTTGTACATGGAAACAGATTTACCCAGTTCTCAGTCTAGATTTAATGAAGGAAACAACTATTCATACATCGCCAATTATGGATATGGATCCATCTTGCTGCGCTGGACGAAGGGTTGGATGGAATAAGAATTGCTTCCTCTAGGTATTATTCACCGAACCTCACTTCATATTGTTATAGTGTAGATCTGTTCATGCTCAGAATAAGAACCATTCGTGTTATTTAGTGTTTTATTGTTTGTTCATTGCTTGTTGTACAAATTTCCAGGAAGATATAATCAGGAGGGACCATCTAATAGTTGCTAAAGTTACTTCTGAACGCACTCTCTAAGTATGCATGTTGGATGTTTAGTTTAACTAAGTGACACTTGTTCTGTACAATGCACTTGCATCTCTGAACTCTTGCTCTAATTATTTCACATTTTCCAACAGAGATCGGGCTGGGCTTGACTGGGTTTTTGGAGTTCTCTTCTCGTTTCTTAGGATCCTCATGCTGTTTGACAAGGGGTTCCTTGCAATGGGAAATGTAAGAATCATCCTCCTGGTTTACTTATACTTCGCTCTAACCTATTGCATCCTAATTATCATGCATTTCATGTCAGGTTCTCTTCGTCTCTGGTGTTCCGCTAACGATTGGACTAAAGTCAACTTTCCAGTTCTTCACAAAGCCTAAGAATCGCAAGGTCATATACATGTAATATTTAATTAGGCACTTTTGCTATCCCTGGAACTACACAAGTCAATAGAGCTGATGTTCATCATTGTTTCTGGATTGTACATCTTTCAGTTGGATTAAGGTTTTTCCTATTGTCTGCAAATGAAACGAACTTGATGTACCTCTGGTATGGTAAAAGAAGAGATTGCCCTTTCCTTTTGTAAAATTTTCTGCAGACGATGTTGTGGAGATTGATTTGAGAATTTGTGTGCTTATTAGTTCCACTACTTTTTTCTCATTAACTGATATTAGACAATGGTGTATAAATGTTGCACCTGACTCTGTTTTCCAAGGATATACGAATGAAGCTATAGTACATGCAAACTGTGACTCCTCTTCGCTGGACAAGGAAAGTAAAAATGATAACCTACCAGGCAGTAAAATTACATGGCTGGTCTCTGTTTTGTGTATGTTAGGTGAGCATTTTGAAATGTTCTAGTTCCCTTAATAGAGTGTATTTTCTTCTCATCAAATGCTCACTTATATTTCCGGAATAAACAAATCTTTTGTGTTGTAACCTGTTTTGAGTTTCGATGATTTACCATCTGCCTTCTCCTCTGCTTTATGTCGCTTCTCTAAATTATTTCTCTGGGCCACTACCATAACTTGCTGGTTTAGTTTAGGTGTGTAGGCAGAATTTGCCATGTGATTGTTTGAAACTACAACCAGGTTGAATGTGCTTTTGTTTATTTATCAAGGATCGATAGTCTGAGATGCAGTGCATTTTGATATCTGATGTTGCTGCTATAAAATGTGTTGCACTCTGGGCTGTGATACATGTACATCTAAGTGGCTGATGAGGTAACTTAGGTATTACGATTAGTCTGCACAATTAGTCTGTACATCTAACAGGTAGTTCAGACTTTTTCTTTCCAAGTCCTATTGTGGCTGTACCAGTTTACCTGCGTGTGTATGCAGGTGTTCTTTTGGCATCATACACTCCCCTGTGAAGTGCGTGTTTAATCACCATGCAACGGGCATGTGGATTTGAGGTGTAGGGTGGTGTTGGAACTGGTTGATGCTACTAGGTTCTTCACATGTTTTTTTCTTGGAACGTGTGTGCCATTACAAATTCAAACAATGTATGCGTGCTCGCTTAGCTCTGACCATATGCCATGCACTGGCTTTAGTTTGGTTAAAAAAGTCATCTCCATTAGAGAGTTTATAGCTTTGTACAGCGTGTACAATTCCAGAGCTTCATTTTTCCTATTGCCATGCGTGTACAGTCTCAGAGCTTCATAACATTGTGGTAGGGAAAGATGGTATGCAGAATGTCGAAAGCTTTATTTTTGTCCATTAGATAGTTTATAGCTTTTTCACTAGAGGTAGGTTTATAGCTTTGTCACTGGGGTAGGTTGTCACATAGACTGCCCCTGATAAAATAAGTTCTCCATGCAACATAGTTAATTACTGAATCTACAATGCATGCTTATTTCTGGCAGAAGCTTAGTGGATGAATTAGCATTTTGTAAAGTCTGTCTAAGCTCCCGTCTCTTTTCTTTCTATAAACTGGAAGGCCAGGATAGGTTTCTAAATTACCATTTTGAACAATGTTAGCAAGTTTACCATTTCTCATTTCTTAATACCATTTTGGGATTGTTTGAGCACTATACCAATATTTTGCTTTGTGCTAAAGTCAAAGATATTGTATCCTTGAATGTTTTTCAATTGCCAAACATGCCAAATTCTGCATATTCGTCAAGGTGACACTGATTTTGGTTTTACTTGCCATCTGCAGCCTCTTATATCATAGGCGAGAAATCGATTAAAATATTGTATTGGTTCCGAAATAATGTTTTAGTGTTGAACTATTGATTAATCCCCCTTTTTTCTTTAGTCTACGTGATTCAATAGAAATGATGTTTTAGTCATGTTTGATAGTTATGAAACAAATGTCATAGACCATAGCTAGCTATTATGGAGACGTTTCATAGTATTATTTTTATACAGAAGGGCTAAAGCTCCAATCATACATGTTTGCTCAAACCTAAAGCTCCTAACTAATGAAAATATGTTGAAAGCATTTAATGATTTTAAAGGTACATACATTCTTAAACAAGAGCCTATGTATTTTTTGCTCAAACACAAAGTCATTGGAAAATGCAAATGTTTTCAGTGTGAATATGATTGATTTCAAATGGGTCTCTGCAAACATGGTAGCAAGTATTTTGTGCTATAGAATTAAAATATGTATATACATCTCAACATAGACAACAATTCATGATGTTTCCTATTAAAGGGGATTAAACCAAGGATATTTTTTTCATTGCGCATATGGATTTAGCGTGCCTCTGCGCCATTTGGCGCAACGGGTCCACTAGTTCGTATTCCAAGCAAGACACTGAACAACAATAGCAGGGATATGCAGTAGAGTAGGACCGATTAAAGTCTTAGGATATACCTTGTGTGCCGGTGAACCTTAGATCTAAAAGCCCGTGCACCTGTCGAACATAATGACTATTAAGAGAATGATTTCAAAGTAACCGTAACTGGCATAATGATTATTAAGTAACCAGGTACATAACAAATACAATGAATGTCTACATAGTACCCCATCTCTCTGAATATTGAATACATGCACACTCATTTTGAAGTACACTTTTGGAGCGATGGAAAACCAGGAAAATAGAATGCAGGGAAAAAGAAAATTAAGAGAACCAGCCAACTATGCAAGGGCACCACCTGACAGTTCAGAACTTCAAGAGGTGCTTACTGTATTATAGATATAGCGATGCATCTTGTTAGAATCAGCAAATAAATTCATATGCTAGCAGTTAGTATTCGCAGGGAGAAAAGAAACAATCCATTACTGAATTATGCATATACATCCCCGTGAATAAACTACACGTGCACCGCAAGATCAAACTATCCATGTGCAATCGGAGAGAAGTAACATACCGTCCTTTTATCTTATACTCTATCTTATATGGCAGTCTGCCATGCTGATGTTGTCTATGTATTCATTACAATATCACATATCAATCTATGTTTTTAGGTCCCTACAAATTTGTTACAAATTTGGTTAGACGAACTACACAGCAGAAGCACTTTTAGCTAACATAAGAATACACCATCATTAGGTATACAGGTTTACAACCACGATAAGCAAAACATCGCCATCTTTCTCTAGTCAACTCATGGCATGAACAAAATAACGTGACCACGGAAGTATCGTGTACACATTGGAGTTCATGTGTTGTTTGATCAAACAAGGAAATCAATATTTGACAAAGTATTTCAGGCTAACAAATATGGAAGAAATTAACGATTTCATATGTGAATTACCAAAGAAATTAGCCCGAGCGAGGTACAAACGTCGACCACCACATACAGAACAAAAAATGGAGAAGCACTCATCCTCGCAACATATCGCCATCATCTGAGACAGAATACGAATGCACAAAATGGAAATAGTAAGCACATGCATCATAAGTAAGCTACTAAATTAGGACTTGAAAGAGTAAAGTCAGCACACAAGTGGTGCTTACAACAATCTTCACACAAACTTTACACCAGCCAAAACGAAACTTATATAGATTTTCCTACCACAATGTTATAAACTACTATCTAATTGACCATCATCTGAGATAGTATCTCAAAAAGCGTTATCAATGCATTTTTTATAGCTAGCTGCATTTCAACTATCCTGGTCAACCATGAATAAATTAGCAGAACAAGATATATGTACAGGAGCATCGGGTTCATTTGATACATGTACATACAATCAACAGGATATTTTTATCTTGAACAACAATTAATCTAGTGTCTAGACAATGGAAGAAAGACATGATATGGACTATACTGCAGTAGTCCATTACTAATTTTTCATCAAGCAACAACATAATTCAAATGCATGATCTCAACTGAGGCACAAATAAACCAGATGGGAAATCAATAAACCTTCCAATTTTGGGATCCAACAGCTCTGGAGGACTGCACCTCTCCCATTGTGATCCATCCCCCTGCAAAAAAAAACAAATTGACATATCCAATTGAATCTCGAGCGGATGAGCACACACACACACATAGAGATAGAGAGATAGAGGAAATGGGGGAAGTGGAGATAACGCTCACCGTTGCCTTCACACAGTGGATCTGAGGCGGCACATCTCGGTTCGTTTCCTTCACGGACGCGCACTGGCACAAGGACGAGGGCCCATCGTTCCTCCAGTCGATGGAGGCGCCTGGAACAACGACCAGGAGGCGATGCAGTGCGGGAGGACTTAGGCGGTGTCGGGGAGGACCGATCGGAGCCGCAGGCGTAGTGTCGTCGTCCATGGCGACGCCGTGTAGTGCACCGATGACCGCGGTGCTGGGGTTAGCCGGGCCCGCGCGTAGAGGAGCGGCGCGATGGATCAACGCGGTGGAGAAGGAGCAGCGTCACGAGATGACCTCGTGTATGTGCTGGATGGTGACGGACTTCGCCGGAACTGGCCGGTACCAGGCGACCATGGTGGCAGCGGCAGTTGGGGAAGAGAGAGAGAGAGGATCATGGGAGAGAAGAGGGTATCCAGAGAGAAAGGGCGAATGGGAGCACGAAGGGGCAAGCCGGTGCCTGTCGTGGTTCTAAGCCTGACAGTAGAGTGGGGGGTAGGTATGGAGAGGCAAGGTCCTAGCTATGGAGAGGTTTTAAACACCAGGGATGTACGAGTTCAGGCCCTTCTCGGAAGAAGTAATAGCCCTACGTCTCGGAGCCCGGAGGCGGTCGAGTGGATTATGAGTATATGAGTTACAAGGTGCCGAACCCCTCTACCTGTGGAGGGGGGTGGCTTATATAGAGTGCGCCAGGACCCCAGCCAGCCCACGTAGGAGAGGATGTAAGGTGAGTTAAGTCCGGGGCGTTACTGGTAACGCCCCACATAAAGTGTCTTTACTATCATAAAGCCTACTTAATTACAGGCCGTTGCAGTGCAGAGTGCCTCTTGACCTCCTGGTGGTCGAGTGAGTCTTCATGGTCGAGTCCTTCAAGTCAGTCGAGTGAGTCCCTCGTTGGTCGACTGGAAGGCGACCTCTTCTAAGGGTGTCCTTGGGCAAGGTACTTAGATCAGGTCCATGACCCTACCCTAGGTACATGACCCCATCATTAGCCCCCGAATGGATTGAGGCTTCGAGTGAGGAAGGAGTTGATGTTGTTTCCGATTAACCTTTGCACACTGGTCGTGCGTTGTTCTGGACCAAAGAATCTCTTCGTCGATAGTGAGAAACTTGTCTTCAGTCGACTCGATCCATTCTCTTCTTTCGTCGAGTGATCTTTCGGGCTTCGACGATCTCCGAGCGACGGATCGCGGGAAACCCCGCGTCTGACAGACCGATCTGCCGTTCGCGGATTCCGCGGGATGCGAAATTTGGGGATGCGCGCGAAGAGGAGCGGACCGCGGCGTTTGGATGGGACGGGACATAGACGCCTCGATCTCCGCACCGCTTTCTTCGCCACGTATCCTGTCTGCATAACTGTTCCTGGATATGATTAGATCGACCGGGCCCACCTGTCATCCACTCGGAAGGGACCTTATAAATGCGCCCGGCGAGGATTTTTTGTACTGTGCCTCAGCATTCTCTCTCTCTCTGCTCCCTTCGTCCCCGTCCAGCGCGCTCGCTCTCGCCCCCGCACAACTTCCCCTCGCGCATCTCGCCGGCAACCATGGCCAAGGAGAAGACGGCGGCGCTGGAACGCGCGAAGAAGGCGTCGGCGTCGGAGAAGGCGAAGGGGAGATCTACCAGCCGCGGCGGGTCTTCGTCCAGATCCCGCCTGCCGAAGGGCTGGGTCCAAGGAGACTGGATCCAGTCGACCATCACAGAAAAAGATCTCCTCGACATGGCCAACGAGGGCTTGATCCCTCATGGAGCTGCGAGGCTTCCGGGGAAGGAGTGGCAGCCCCAGCCAGAAGAGGGTGAGTGCGTGCTCTTGGCCACCCATGTTGATCGTGGATTTTCTTTGCCGCTGAGTATTTTCTTCCGTGGCTTCTTGAACTTCTTTGGAGTGCAGCTCCACCACTTTACCCCAAATTCTATCGCCTATCTTGCCGCGTTCGTGTCCATGTGTGAGGGTTTCCTGGGCTGTCGACCGCACTGGGGTTTGTTCAAGCATATATTCACGTGTCGCTCTCAGACCGTGAAGAAGGCGAGCCCAGGCGATGAAAGAACCCGAGTCGTCCAAATGTGTGGGGGTCTGGGGATCCAGGTGAGGAATAAGAGCACCTTCCCGCCCATGACCTTTCCCGAGTCAGTCAGAGGCTGGCAGTCGACCTGGTTCTACTGCCAGGACCAGTCGACGCCGGGGCAGTCGAGTGGACTCCCTCAGTTTACCATGGACCGAGTGAACAAGCCCTCCTCTCTGAAGTTGATTCCGGAGGAGAAAGCTGACGTGAAGATGTTGATGGAGCGCGTGGTGCAGTTGGTTCGGGAGGGAGTGACGGGCATGGATCTCCTGGAGGTCTTCCTTAGGCGTCGCATCCAGCCCCTTCAGTTCCGGAGCCACTGCATGTGGTTGTACTGTGGGACTGAAGACGAGACTCGAGTCCATCCAGAAGCAGTCGACGATGTCACTCTGGAAAGATGGATGGCAGCCGTTACCGGAAACAAGGATAACCCACGCGGAGCCAGAAGGATTCCTCCACTCGACCACAACAGCGATCCAAACAAGGTACGCTTGCTCTGCTCTCCACTGTGTTCTTGTCACATTCATTTCTGTTTATCCTGCCGACTGGTCGATTGATCCTTGTCTTGATATCTGCTAGGCCCTCACCGAGCTGTACTCGATGCCCAATGGGGCACAAGCTCCGACTGAGGAGGGTGAGGCGAGTGGGGGCGAGAGCCAGGAGGAGGAGGAATGGGACTCGGACGTTGCTGAGGATGATGATGACGACGATGATGATGACGGTGATGAAGATGACGTTGAAGACGAGGAAGAAGAGGAGGAGGAAGTCGTACCACCGCGCTCAGAAAGGCGGTCGAAGCTTGTCCACGACCCTTCGACTGAACGTGGTAAGGGGGTTGCGACCGTTGCTCAGTCGACCAAGCGCCCTCGGACCACCTCTCCAGTGCCGACTGAAAAGGCGCCGAAGCAGCCCAGGGCGGCCCCGTCGAAGCCGATCAAGCTCCTGCCGAAGATGAAGGTGTCCATCCCCACCATATCAGGGTAATCGTGCTGCTTAAGTCTTCTTATTTTGTGTGAACTTTGTCTCTGGTTGACGCTGAAGTTAGTCGACTGATTCTTTGGAGTTGCAGTGCTGCTACTTCTGAGACCTCAGCCCGGGCTGATGACCATGAGATGGAGGACGCAGCAACTTCAAAACCAGGTACTATATTCTTAACGCTGTTTTTAGTCGACTGACTCGCGATCTCTGATCCTGATTCTTCTCCGTAGCTCCACCCAATGCTGTTATCAATCTCCCTGATGATGATGAGGATGAGGAACCGCTGAAGCGCAGAAGGAGTAGGAAAGCGTCCGCCAGCAAGGTGCCCCAGGATGTGACGGCGCCTGAGATTCTGATTGCGGAGGAAGAGAACACCACTCGACACATGGTGTCCTTCGCAGATCCACTGACGAGTGCTCAGCAGCCCTCCCTCTTCACGACGCACCACGTCCCAGAGGACCAAGCTGGCGTGGCGAAGGAGGCGATACGCCAGGCGGGAATCATGATGGAGCAGTTGAAGACCATCCGGGATGCGAGCCAGGCAGCTTATGACGCCAGTTCTGCCCTCCAAAGCAATGTTCAGGTCAGTCGACCACCGTTTGTTCTGTTGGATATGCTACCAAAAACTTTTTCCTTTCCGGAATTTATAGTAGTCACCCACTGGGTGTGTCGATTAAACTCCGTGTTAGCGGGGGCATGCTAAGTGCACCCGCTGGGTGTAGTCCCCAAGGCTAAGGTCGACTGCTGGCAGTCGGCCTTAGGCTTTATGATGTCAATCTTTCTGTCAGTCGACTATGTCGACTGGATTTCACAAACCGGTGGGGGCACGCTGAGTGCACCCACTGGGTGTAGTCCCCGAGACTGTGGTCGACTGCTTGCAGTTGATTACAGTCTTAAAGAATACATCTCTCTCTTTTTTTTGAGGTCGACTGGTCGACTTTATCTTCAACAAGATTAGTGGGGGCACGCTAAGTGCACCCACTGGGTGTAGTCCCCGAGACTACGGTCGAATGCTTGTATTCGGCTGTAGTCTTAGAAACGTGTGATTTTTCCTTTTTCACTCGGAAGTGAATTATATTTGACATTTAGTCGATTGGTTCTTCGCAGAACTCCTGTGATCTTGTGGCTCGCTACTCTGAGCTGGAAAACAAGCACACTCAACTCGAGCTGAGCTTGAAGCTGGTTCAGGAGAAGCTGACGAAGGCAAAGGAGGAGACCGAAGGTATGTTTGGTGAGACCCTGACGACTGCTTTTCCCCTTGCTTGTTTCAAAATCTGATCTTGCTGTAACTTGCAGGTAAGGTAAGGGAGGCCCAACAGAAGAAAGACCTCGAACTAGCTGAGAAGATCAAGCTTGCTGACAAGAAGTTAGCTTCAGTCAACAAGCTTGAACAAGACAATACCAATCTCAAAGCTGCTCTTGGGATCGCCAACAAGGAGGTCAGTCGACTAAAAACTAATAAAGCTGCCCTGACCGACCAAGTCAGTAAGTTGACTGGGAAGAAAAATGATCTGGAGGCCTTCCTGAGTGGTCTTGCCAAGAAGCTGTTTCTTATGCTTGAAGGTAAACCTCTATGCTCGGCAAACATTTCCAATCGTGGTTTTTCCATTCGACCATCCCCTTGACTCAGTGATCATCCTTGCAGAATTTTGCCAAAACTTTGAAGAAGAAACTAGCCGGCTGGAGCCAAACCTCGACCCCGTCAATTCTCCGGTGAACGACGAAGTTGCCATGGATGTTTTCTGACTGGAGTCTCGTGTTGCAGCTGTCGTGGACTATCTCGCAAGGCTGAAGGCCGCCACATCTCGCATCGACTCGACACTCTGGCCTGAGGAGACACTTCAGAATGACCTTGAGTTGCTGATGGCCCGCTTGAACACGATCCCTGGTCGAGTGCAGGAATGGAAGAAGTCCTCGGCTCGGTGTGGTGCAGATGTTGCTCTGTGTCTGGCCCGAGTCCACTGTAAAGATGCGCGAGAAGAGAAGCTGGCGGCCCTTCGGGTGGCCAACACCAAGAAACACGACTTCAGGTCCTTTATGGAAACTTTCCTTGCGGCTGCCACTCGGATCGCCGACGGAATTGACCTTGATGAATTCGTTGCACCTTCCAGCCCTCCATAGGAGGGGTAAAAAACTTCTTCTGGCTCGACGCTTTAAATTTGCCTCGGTATGCCGAGTGGAATTGTAGCCGATAAACCTTAACAGGCTTAACGCCTGAGCACTTTCGGTTCCTTTAGATATCGATTCAAACTTGAATTTGGTGCTTGAATACGATTGCTTTTGGCTCGAAATGTCTTTTGCAGGTTCAAAGCAAGGCGCCTTTACTGCAATCGACTTATTCTTTAGTCCACTTAGGCGAGCACTGGGCTGCGGCTAAGCCTCCGAGTGGAAGCCCGGCTTACCACTCGGTAGGATTTCTATAGCTTAGGCGAGCACTGGGCTGCAGCTAAGCCTCCGAGTGAGAGGTTTGCTCTTCACTCGGTAGGATTTTTATAACTTAGGCGAGTGCTTGGACTGCAGCTAAGCCTCCGAGTGAGAGGGTTGCTCTTCACTCGGTAGGATTTTTGTAACTTAGGCGAGTGCTTGGACTGCAGCTAAGCCCCCGAGTGAAAGTCTGGCTTACCACTCGGTAGGATTTTGATAACTTAGGCGAAACGGATTCGCAGCTAAGCCTCCGAGTGGGAGGTTTGCTCTTCACTCGGTAGGATTTTTATAACTTAGGCGAGTGCTTGGACTGCAGCTAAGCCCCCGAGTGAAAGTCTGGCTTACCACTCGGTAGGATTTTGATAACTTAGGCGAGTGCTTGGACTGCA